>NC_133342.1:35728256-36328256 GCF_030506205.2 Paramisgurnus dabryanus | reverse complement strand
AAGTCTCTTTCCTATCTTACCATATCTGCGCTACTCACTTGACCAATGGTGAACTTAAACTGCTTCACTGCAGAAGCTGCCTTGAAGGCTAAGTTGAGGGCTTAAACCAGTAACAAGCACTTTGATTGGTAATTTTTGTGAACCAATCATATTTTTTCTGCCCTCAGAACATGCTGATTGGTTGAAAGTTTTTTTTTGAAGCCCCTCCCTTGTTGACCCAGGGACACGTCGAACTCTGCAAAATCAGGTCCTGCGGGTAGGTACGGCGGCTATCTTGAAAGCATGTGAAGGCATGGCGGTGGCCATCCTGTAAGACTTCTTAGAGAAGGGTTTTCTTCTGATTGCCAACCTGGAACCTTGTGCTGGTTGAACAAATCTAGTGGGTTCTGGAGTGGCCATTCTAGAAACCTTCTGTTGACTGCCTCTTCGGCTATGACAGGAACTTCAGGTTCATCCTGTGGTGCCTTGGAGGCCACAGAACCTCCAGCCGCTCGTACTGACATCAGTGGAGTATCCGCCAGACTAGACATAAACTGCTGGGTTCTAGCATGAACTGGAGAGGCTGGTGAAGTGGCCATCTTTTGAAGTGGCTCGGGTGTGGCGGCCATCTTGTGAAGTTGCTTGGGTTTGGCGGCCATCTTGTGAAGTGGCTCAGGTGTGGCAGCCGCCATGGCAGATTAAAAGATCAGATTTAAATCTTTAGAAGACGCATTAAGTAACCAAGTGTAAATAGCCCTTAAGTTTAACTAATAAGATAAACACAAAAAACCTACAAACACTTTAGATTTATTAACAACAGCAGTAAACACTGCTCAGTCAAAACATGTATCTGTTACATGAATTTTACTGTCAACTTGTTTATGCAGATTGTATATTATAAGCTTGTTCATGGTTTCTGTGATTTAAGACTACTGACAATTGTTGAGAGGGCATTATTGTTGCGTACAAAAGCAGATGATGATGCGCGAGCGCAAACCTCTCTCCACATGACAGTTTAATTTGCCTTAGTTTGCACAAAACTGCACTGCAAAATCCCGGGAGTTAAATTAACACTGCTCAGTGTTTATATAGGTCCATCTCTAGAGTGTTAAAAAAAGTAACACCGAAGAGAGTTAAATCTGCAATCTGTGACTTTCTCCTCTCTATCGCCATCTCTGTTTGAAACCTAAAATTGCATTTTAGATCTTACTTGTAGAGTTATTTTCTTATCCTAGGATTAGATGTTGGCTGTTTCATTTAAAGTCACCATTATTGTGATCAGTGGTTGTTTTAGTTGGACTCTTGACTGTTAGCTTGTTAGTTTTTTCTAACTGTGCTTAAAAATGAAATACTACAGTTTAAGGTCCAGAACTCTCATAGCAGTTTGTTATTCTGAAGGATTTTGATAGGGTGCACATGAAGCATTAACCCCTGCACAATGTAGATGCACAGAAATCAAGAATCAGAGTAGGAATCTCAACAATGGTGACAAAGAAAATGGTAAAAAAGTTCATTAGTTATTCATGCCCCAGTGCATTCTGGGAGTCCTGGATGAGATTTGTAATTTGTTGATACCCAGCATGCATTGCAGCATGAAGCTTTTAATTTTATTGTCACCATCATTGTGATTCATACTCTGACTCTTGATGTTTAAGTGTCTACACAGTATGGCAGTTAATCTGTAAGTGTCAGTGTTTAAAAATGATTCAGAATGTAAAACTGTTATGAGGGAGCTGGATATCATACTACAGTATCATATTATTAACATAAATACTTCTAGTAAGCAATCATTTTTAGATAAAGTGTTATTTGAAAGTATATCCTAACAACCATAGAAATGCACTAGTGTCATCTGTTCAACCACAACAAACATGTGTTAAACACATGTAATTATAATAGCCAAAAAAGCTGAAAAGCTAAGACTAAGACTCAAGAGTCCAACTAAAACAACCACTGATCACAATAATGGTGACTTTAAATGAAACAGCCAACATCTAATCCTAAAATAAGAAAATAACTCTACAAGTAAGATCTAAAATGCAATTTTAGGTTTCAAACAGAGATGGTGATAGAGAGGAGAAAGTCACAGATTGCAGATTTTAACTCTCTCCGGTGTTACTTTTAACACTCGAGATGGACCTATATAAACACTGAGCAGTGTTAATTTAAAGGGATCATGGCACAAGACTTTTTTAAGATGTCAAATATATCTTTGGTGTCCCCAGAGCACATGTGTGAAGTTTTAGCTCAAAATACTGTCGTGGAATTTTAGCCGCATCAAATAATACTCACTAAGAGTGAAAGTCAAGGATCACACAGACACACTGTCAACAGAATTTTCTTTGAATTTAATATATTCTATAGAATAGGCTCTCACTCCCTGGTGCCAGAAGTTTTAAAACCGAGAGCCCCGTTTACAAGGTTGAGCACATATTTATAGTAAGATACTGAAAAACACAGTCATCCCATCTCCGCCCACAATCCAAAGATCTCATCTTAGTTCCAGCGTCACTTAGAAAATAAACCTTCAATTTATCAATGACTAAGAAACATATCAGTTGAAGCACATCTGGTCAAATAGAAGAAATTATTTTGTTCTCAGTGAAACTCTACCATTTACTGAGTTTTTCCACTTGTTCATCATTTGTTACTTATGTCATTCACTAGCCCCACTTTATCTTATCTGGTAGGACTTTGCATAATGTTCTAGTCTTTGGACATTTTACTACTGAACAGATGGAAAGAACAGAAATCTTTCACTAGAACAGAAGAACAGGATTTTCCATTTAACAATTATAAGTTCATAAACTATAATTAAAAATAAAAATAAAAAATCTTCCACTACAATACCAAATAGATAATTTATTATAACATGTTAAAATTGATACTTTGTTGGTGTGTGCAAAAATGTGCCGTTTTGGGTGTGTCTTTAAAATGCAAATGAGCTGATGAAGTGCAAACACTGATCACAATGATGGTGGATTGTTGCAATTGAAACTCAATTGTGCTGTGAATTCTTTTTTTCTTCCTCTTTTTCGCTGCACTAAATGGCTGTGCTGTGATTGGATAGTGCAGATTAAGGGGGCAGTATTATTCTAATAAGAGCTCCTTATGACATCATAAAGAGGGCCAAATTTCAACAACCTATTTTTGTATGTGCTTGTAGAGAATGGTTTACCAAAACTAAGTTAATGAGTTGATCTTTTTCACATTTTCTAGGTTGATAGAAGCACTGGGGACCCAATTATAGCACTTAAACATGAAAAAAGTCTCATTTTCATTCCATGGCCCCTTTAACTCCTGGGATTTTGCAGTGTGGACGTGCGTTCTCAGAAACTGTACGCCCTGAGCTCTTTATATGCAGAGAGTGGTCATGGGAGTTGTAATTTTGTAGTGTCTCACCATGCATTGTTTATTATTTTACATGGCTGTTAAGAAAGCTACAATAAAAAAATTACATTCAACCCGCCAAAATGGCTAGAAGGAGTAGCTGACTGTTTTACCCGCCACCACTGAAATCTACTGTCATTTGTTGACAGAGTTGATGTCAAGCCCTGCGGACAGTGTTTACTTTATCTGGGTGTTCTGACATACACATCTTTTGGTCCCCTTTCTGAAGATCACTGGATGGTCAAATTATAATAGAAAGCTTCCGATAAACGGCTTTTATTCGCATGATTTGTCGAGAAGACAAATAAAACAGATAATTTACTTAGTGCCCCCTCCCTGTAGTGTGATGTCATTACTATTAATCACCCATTCACTGACACTTTGACTTGTAGAGGCAGAGTGCCGGCAACATGTGAGAAGTGATGTAATGCAAGAAAAAGTTCAGGTACGCTAAAGATTAAAGTAGAGAAGTGCCGGAACTGTGTACCATTGAGTACGGGCACACTTCAAGCACTGATTATAGGATATAAGAATTTTTTGATGCTGTCTCTCACTCTGCATGCATAAAGGCCTAGTGCTCGCGTATCCATTAGACGTGCCAATGTCTCGTCAATTTATTTATTTCTATTTTGCCATAAAAACAAGTCAACACTTTATACTAACGCCTACCTTTGACTAGACGTAAGATGTAGTTTTGGAAGTACCTAACGCCTAGATGGTGCAACAGGTGTAAATTCTACGTAGGACGTAAAGCGTATTTTACCTCCAGACTAGTCTTACGACTGGGTGTACACCCAGCTGGTGGCACGCCCCCTGGTGTTTTATCCATCTCTTTTGTCCACTTTAAATTCCTTCTGTCCTGATTACTTCAAGGGGATGTTCTATGGATGAGTCATTAAAACAAGCGGGAGAAATCACAGGGTTAAAGATGATATGAATTAATATTATGTCAGAGTACTACTGCATGTGTTTTAGGTAAACATGCTGCACAACCTTTTGTACACAGTTAAATTAACACTGCTGGGAGTTTATATGGTCCCAATCTACACTGAAGCAGTGTTAAAGTTAATGAGATAATGAAGTGATTATTAAGACATTAATTGTGAACACCTGCTCGTCATTCTTTGTCAAATCAACTTAATTTTTAGCAATGTTCCTGTCTTCAATTTTTTATGACTCTTTTTTTGGAGAAAGTAATACTTAAATGATGAAAAAGATCAAAATATTAAGTGCAATAGATATATAAAAACTGCTGTGTGTATATATGATTCTATCTTACAGAGTTTTAAAAAGTAACACTGAAGCAGAGTTAAAAGCTGCAATCTTTCACTTTTGCCTCTGTCGTCATCTCTGTTTGAAACTTAAAATTACAACTTTCTTGTAGAATTACATGGATAATAAGTTTAATCCCTGTGCAACAGCTGTAATTTTGGTTAATAAAGTGAGTCACCATTGGGCCGAATATTTAAAGAGTGTAATTTGCACAGAGCATTATTTTTTATGCTTTATCTTTTTTTTCTTCATCTTTCTCTTAACATTTCATATTTTAATGTTTTTAAACAAGCAATTTTAGATTAGATAATGGGATTTCTTCTACATCAAGCAATAAGCAGTGCTCTTTAGTGATGTTACCAGTGACACCGAAGCTCCGAAGCGTGTGTCAAAAAAACGAACCGATTTTCATTGAAGCTTTGTATCGAAGCTTGATTCGTTCTGGCAAAATCACGTGACCAATGACGTCCGAAGCTTCGTTTCACACACACCCATGGGACTGCTTCGTTATCTGATTCAAAGGTTTAGAATTGTGCGATGCGCTGTGCGCCCTCATGGGTTGTATTGGAGTATTGCATTACACGGAATCGATTACTGTATAGTGAGTTTATGAGATATATATATATATAGTAGTAAAAAGCCTTTTCTGCACCACTTAATACCATGATATATTTTTAATTGGTTCACACTTTATACTTTTGAGACAAGGTCTATCCTTAATTTGTTATTTTTGTTTGGAGTACCATTCACACAAAATGGAACATGCTTTGGTCATGTATTTAATATATTGTTACATTTATTTTTGAATCTATCCTTAATTTGTCAATTCATTAAGTTTTGCTTTTATAATTAATACGTTGCTTGGTTGTGGAACATGTTGTGAAACAGCACTTTCACCAGCAGAGGTCCTCATTGAGCTCTGATTTGAAAAGCTTCGAGTAATGAACTTTTTTCCGATACAATTGGGTTGAAAGCTAGCCTGGTCCAACCAGACTCTCGTACATTCATTTCATTTGTACAGAGAGTCTGAAAGGGGTATAAATGGAGGTCGTAGCCAGCTGCAAATGGGTGGGTTAGCAGCAAGTGGGTGGATCTCTAGCCGCAAGTGGGCTGTACAAACTTCCAGAGGATTCACCACCGTCCCATTTGAAGCGTAAACTCCTCCTACTTGCACATTTCTGAAATCCCTCCTACTTGTGGCATAAGCTCCTCCCACTTGCGGCATAAGGTCCTCCCACCTGCAGTCTCCGGGCTGCAGCGATATATACTTGGAGAGTCTGGCCACGCTCCATTGCAAAGCGTTACTTCCGTTAAGGAGGGTCCATTGTTGAAGTTTAAAACTATTGGATCTGCCTAGAGTCACTCAGGATCTGCCAAAGCCAATCGCTAACGTGTGGTCGTGACGTATTTCATGCACCGAAACCGGACGGAAACAACAAGTCAGAATAATCAGACAAACAAAACTTAGCAAACCTGGTTCTTGCTCCGGCTTTAACTTCTGTATATTCGGCAGTTTTGCAACAAAGGACCGAATAGCTTTTCTCACGTCTTTCTCCGCTGCCATTACTGAACTACAACTCAAATTGACGCACGACCTCGATGTCATCGTTCTTAGCCACCCCCATCTATTCGCTGATTGGTCCTGCAGATTTTTGCAGGAGAAAACGAAACTCTATAGAGCCATCCCAGACATACTGCTGAAGCAAAATGAAAATTAAGTGGAAGCACGTAGAAGGGCGGAACCAGGCTAGTTGAAAGCTTCACTTTGCCATCACTAGTGCTCTTTAAAGAACACTGTTGCAATAGCTAAAAGTGGAGAGCTAGGCCAGTGAAAATTAAGGGACAAACGCCTAAATAAAGGAAACACAAAACACCATAATGGTGACTTCAAGGGCAGGTGGCCTTTCTGTGTGAAGTTTCTGCATGTTCTCCCTGTGTCAGCGTGGGTTTACTCTGGGTACTCCAGTTTCCTCCCACAGGCCAAAAACACGCAAGTTAGGCAAATTGGAGATACCAAATTGTTCCTCCCCCAACTTGTGTATAAATCAACTTGTCTGAATAAAACTTGTGTATGGATTACCTGGGGCCTCATTTATAAAGCGTTTTTATGCACAAATTTGATCTTAGACCGTGCGTACGCTCAAATCCACTCCAACGTTCAGATTTATAAAACTCGTCTTTGACGTGGAAAAGTACTTACCTCCACGTCAGGTTCCGACTTGACGTACGCACGTTTCCTTGTGCCAATATTGCAGTATTGCAGGTAGGCATATTCGAAACTTTTAGTTTTTTACCTTTTGTGGTCAACATACAGAAAAAAATTTTCATTTGTTTTGGAGTTGTCCTTATTTAAAAAAAATGTTGGTTAGATTTGTGCTATTTTGTTAGAATTCATATTTTGATCAGACTTTGTTTTTAAAATATTTAACTAGGTTTTTTCTCTTATGATATCTCATTACATAAGGAATATTTGATTAATGTGTTACTTTTGTTGGCAAAGTTTAGTATACATTAATGTAAATATGGTGATTATAAACCATTATTCCGTATTTTTCTATTAGAAGTTAAGCAATACCCAAAATCTATATATAATCTGATAACAAAGAAAGCTGCTAAATGTATTAATGTATGTCAGCATTTTTTCATGTTTTTATTTAATTCTTTTTCTATTTTATCCCCTGGTTAATGTAAAAAAGTGTTGAATATGTTTGATTAAAATCTGTCTGTATTAGAGCTTAAATCGGGCCCAAAAAAACCATAACCGAAGCCCCTGCACGTTGTGTCCGAGCCCGGCCCGACCGACACATTACCGACAATGTTTTAATTCAGAGTTGTTTAAACTAGAAATCTGTTCAGAATTATGTTAATGAACTAATGCAACAAGAATGAAGAATGTAAACTGCGCTGTTTGTTATTCAGAAATAGAAACGTAATAAAACCATGCAACAATGACGAACACAGAAAATTTACAAGAATGAACTGTGGAGAAGACCTACTACTCCAAAATAATTAAACAAGGTTTTAGAATTTATTTTCAACAAAATACGTAGGCCTATTTTGATATTTGAAAAGATATATTCTAATGCAAAAAAGGTGGTGCCCAAGCTAGTTTCAGGAAACGATTTTCTAGTTCGTCACATTTTCAAAAAAATATAGCAAAATTGTTTCGCGGTGTTTAACGCACATGTAAATGTTACAGAACGTGTGCTTTATTGAATGAAAGTAAAAACGAATCGAATTTAATGATTAAAACGACGTGAAAGGAACTAAATTGTAAAGCCTCGATGTACAATAATGGACATGCGACATAGAGTGATGGGTATTTCAAAAATTAATATCAATTATTCCCATCCATCGATTTTAATGTTAAACATCTGTAAATCCAGATGAATCCATATGGAATATATTCTGACAGTTTAAGATACGATCTTTGAATTTTAAAGTTGAAAATATCTAATTTTAACATCGCCATGCAGGACGCATATGGCAAACTGAAACAAAACTTTAAAGACACAAATATTACGTTTATGTGTCAAACTATATTTAAATGAAACCCGTGAATTGAAAGGTCCACTAATAATCGCCTTAACTCGAGTGATGTCGATAAAGTTTCCATGTTAGAATTTAGAAATATTAAAAACTTAAGCAAACAAATAGCCTGTTTTACCACTCGCCATTGTAGCAGTCAGAGAATTTGGCCTGTGATAATTGAATATTTATATGCTAATGAATTAAACTAGGGGCGTTTACAAGGCGGAGTTCTAAAAACTTTCAGCTGCGCACAATTTTAAGATCATTTGTGATTTATAAACCGCACATCTGGAAAAGAGGCGTACGCACGTTTTTTGTGCGTACGCTCATTTTCTCTGAATCACACTTACGATCATTTCAGAAATGGTCTTAGATTAAATGTAGGACAGTTCCTACGTCGCACTTTTATAAATGAGGCCCCTGGTTCTCACCATGAATATAACCATACACAGTAAAATCCCCGGTGTTAAATAAACACTGTGGTTGTATATATAATTCACTCCCAGATGGGTGTGTAAAAAGACTGGTGTTAAAATTTAACACTGAAGCAGTGTTGAAGTTAATGAGATAATGAAGTGATGATTAAGACGTTAATGGTGAACACCTGCTGGTCATTCTGTGTCAAATTAACTAAATTTTCCTGGAATTTTTTCTGGAGAAAGTAATACTAAAATTACGAAGAAAGACAAAATGTAATAGATGAATAAAGCGAAATCCCCAGTATTAAATGAACATTGTTGGGTGTATGACTCCAAAAGCTGCAATCTTTCACGTTTGCCTCTCTATCATCATCTCTGTTAAAAAAACTAAAATGATAACTTGCAGCGTTATTTTCTAAACCGGGATGATAAGTTTAACTTCTAAACAGCTGTCAGAACAAAATACAAGCATCCACACACATGATTTAGTAGACAAATCTTCTTTCTGACTCAATGTAATCACAGAGGCCCAGTTTTTCAAAAGGTTTAATCTGGATAAAATTGATCCAGATTTAGTAATCATTTTTTTTGCGATCCATGATCACGTAATCCAGTTTACTTTTGAGCCAGTTTTTCAAAGCAACATCAGATTGGATCAATCTGATCCGGATAGGAACTTTTCAGGATCACCAAATCTGGATAACCAGTGCTCAAACAGGATAGGAGATCACAATGTAGAACTATAGACCATTTCAAAAGATGTAAACAACAGAAGCACTTCCTGTCTCATTTTTTTTTACACTAGATAAACGTTGACAATAAACTTATATTGACCCCACACTGGCTATTCTACTTGTTGCTCTTTACATATCTATAGACCATTTCAAAAGATGTAAACAACACTGGTCCAGAAGCACTTCCTGTTTCATTTTTTTAACACTAGATAAACGTTGAGATAAAATAAAGCAACAGAACATATAGAACGGAATAAACTGAAGTTAAACAAACATCTTAAAGAAAATGATGTATGTGAAATAAAAAATACTGTCACAAACTGTAACAGGAAGTGTTTCTGGACCAGTGTTGTTTACATCTTTTGAAATGGTCTATAGATACACTGTAAAAAATTGTGCCGTTAAATAACAGTAATCAACTGGCAGCTTGGTTGCCAGCAAGATAATGTTATTTTACGGTTCTGCCTCTGTTAAAATACAGTTCTACTTCGTTAATTTACAGCTCCCCTATGTTAACAGTATGTTAATGTTATAATGCCCTGAAAGCAACTCATTTCATTTAGGAAACCAATTGCCTGATCCATTCAAGTTTATAAATAGATATATTTACATGGTGGTGTTAGTACTATGAACTTAATTCATTTGAGTCCACTGAAAACAAATATTACTTCTAAAATTGAACTGCAAACATTTAAACTTTCACACAAATCTCATGTAGTTCATCATAAACTACAAAGTTACTGCTTTAAAATAAAACAACAGGCAGCATAACATCAATGATCTATTGCCCATCCTTGACCTAAACAACCACACTACTCTTCAGCACAATGGTAACCCAAAAACTGAGCCAAATCCTAACAAAACAAAACATTAAACACTAAGAGATATCTCACATTATCATCTTGTGTAAATCCCCTGATCAGTTTTTAAGTTCACATGATTTAAAAAACAAAATACAAGGACTTTTCTCTAATGTCTGTGTGAAATTAACATATTTCTGTATGCAAATTTGACTGTTAAGTTTTCTGTTTTTTAACAGCACATTCTGTTAAATAACAGTAATCAACTGGCAGCTTGGTTGCCAGCAAGATAATGTTTTTTTACGGTCTCCTTCGGACTTTTAAAAAACATTAGCATTCTGTGTTTTTATATCTTACATATTTAACCCTTTAAACCCCATCGCAAAATTCTTGGTGTCAAAAGAACACTGCTTAATGTGTCCACACTACAAAGAGTAAAAGAAACAGACCCAATGTTGAAGTGAATGAGATAATGAAGTGATGATTGAGTTAATTATGAACAGCTGCTGTTAACAAACACAATCACTGAATAAAAGATGAACAAGAACCGAATAAAAGAGAAAACAAGCAGAAACTCAGCTTACAGACTTAGATGAGACTCAAACTTACTCAGATTTTCTAAGATCTCACAAGAAGATCATCAAACAACTCCACAAACAGCATTACCATCTTCACTTATTACAAACCAGTATGATTTTATATTATATGTACATTAGCTCTTACTGAGAAATAAATCATACGGTGTGGTTTCCTAAACAGGGATTATCTTAAACCAGGAATAGTTTAATTAGGAAATATAACAAGTTTTAACAAACATGCCTAACTAAAAACATTACTTGTGCATTTTCATGCGAAACAAAGGGCACTGATGTATTTTAAGATATGTCAGTGCAAGTTGTTTTGAGTTTGGACAGCTCTAGTCTATAGTCTAATCCCTAAATAATAGTTACCATTCTCGTGATCATTGTTTGCTTTAGTAGGACTCTTGATCCTTGGGTTTGCCTTTTGGTGTTATATTTATTCTTGCTTATCAATGTGATTTGAAAGACATTGAATATGGCAAAAAAGTATAAATAAAGTATTATCACTAACTAATGACTGTTATGGTGTTAGTCTCATGAGTCAAAAGTAATTTACTGATTTATACAGAAGCTCATAAGTGATTAGATGGGTGGCAACCCCTTATAGTAGTCTAATAATGTTACAGAAACTGAGTGTTGAGGTAGCCAGAGGAATCTTAAAAACATTGGGATTAAATGAAATTAAAAAACACGAGCAAACTACACACACAGACATCAAGAATCAGGCTATGAATCTCAACAATGGTGACTATCAAATGAAAAGCTTCATGCTGCAATGCATGCTGGGTATCAGCATAGTACAAAACTCCTTAAGCCGATGAACTGTTTTTCCATTTTCTTTTGTCACCCTAGTTGAGAATCGTAGGCTGATTCTTGATGTCTGTGAGTGTCAGCTGAGGACTGTTTTCAAGTTTGCAAAAATACATTTTCAGGCAACTCTGTCAAGATATCAGATTACTGTAATAATAATAATTGTTGTTATGATTCTGATTCAAATATGTAAATACTTATTCATAAACATTCCTAAGTACTACTAATTTTTATGATTAAGCTTCATAAGGCTGGTAAGATAAACTACTGATCAATAATCAGACATCCAACCTCACAAGAGTCTATCATGTCTTGGTTTTCTTTGCCATAATAAACATGCATCATAAACACACAGTTACAGCAACCAGACTGTAAACCAAGTCAAGAGCCCAACTAATGAAAACAGTGATCACCATGATGGTGACTTTAAAGAACATGCTTGTAAAGTCTAGTAAACACCTGTTTGTTCTCAGTAAGAACTGTTGTAGATGTAAAACAGAAATAAAGTCTTAAAATTAAAAGTGGTTTCTAAGTGAAGATGGTAATGGTGTTTGTGTAAATGTTTGATTCTCCTCTGGTGATATATGGAGAGATTTATTGTGTTGTGTTATTTTCAGTTGATGTTCATCTAAGTCTTTGTGTCTGTAAGTGTTTCTGCTCATCTCTTCTCTTTTTTATTTCTCTTTTCTTCAGTGGTTCTGTTTATTAGCAGCAGGTGTCCATCATTAATGCTTTAGTTTCTGAACTCATTGACTTGATTTCAGGTGGATCATAAGGAAACTAATGTAGGGAATAGTGTATGAGGGTGTATGGTGTGATTTGGGACGCAGTCTTTAACGGTGGACTCTCAGGGCTGTAAATTCACATTATTCTGAAAACTGTTTTTTTACAGAATGCAGAATTTAACAGTATACTTCTGTTTTTGTTAAAAAACAGAATCATACTGTTAAATTTGGCTGTTTTTTAACAGCAATTTTTTACAGTGTATGTAAAGAGCAACAAGTAGAATAGCCAGTGTGGGGTCAATATAAGTTTATTTTTAATTGAAATGAAAGCACACACATTAAAAAAAAAACCCACCCCATCCTCTTCCAGCAGTCCGCTCATCTGAGGCCTATACAACACAAACACTGAATATATAAAGAGTTTCGTTGCAAAACGAGATAAATCCGTTTTTAACATTTTTGTCAAAACATTTTTATTATTATGTTATCATATTATTATTTTGTTTTATGGTGCTAGTTAGCTGTATTTTTTAAGTTATGAAGGTTTAAATCAAAACAAACCAACTGCAGTTGAATTGATATTAATTGGAATGCACAACCAAAAAACGAGATTTCTGAATAATTAAAAAAATGGTTTTATCTCGCTTTGCAATGAAACTCTTCATATATATATATATATATATATATATATATATATATATATATATATATATATATATATATATATATATATATCAATTAGTGACAGAATAAAATGTATTGTTTTTGGTCAATTTTGACAGCTGTTTGGGGGATTATTTTATGAGGCCAAACTCTTTCTACTTTGCTGTAGGCCTAAACTGAAAGGCTGAATACGTTAAAGCCTATCTAATCACTGTAGCCTGACAGATGAACAAATAAAATTAAAACCTAATGAATAAATAGGATATCTTGTAAGATACTGCATGATCCAAATATAGTATTATTTGATACATTTTTAAAGTTTCATTACATTTTGGGCATGAAATCCACGCTGAATCCACCCTTCTGATGGGATCAGTTTAATTCAGATTTTTTGGATCAAAGTGATCCAAATCCTACAAAAAAGTTCTGAAAAACCCAAACTAAAGGTTTGATCCAGATCAAAACTAAAATTGGATTACGTGATCTAATCCGATTATGTAATCAGTTTTTTCTTTTGAAAAACCCATTTTCAAGATTTGATCCAATCCGTTATCCAAAATCCTAGTGGATTACTTTTGAAAAACTGGGCCTAGAATGTATCACATTAAATCTTAAGTTTGTGTTTGTTATGGGTTCATTTGAAGTCACCATTATTGTGATTAAGACTGCTTGTTCATTGCTTTATGTAGAGGGAAAACTTTTCATAGTATCTGAGGTTGTTTATTTATATTATACTCTACCAATCATTAAAACATTTGATCATAAATAAATGATATAGACAATAATGCAAAAATTCTCTGAATATGACACAGTTCTGAATAAGACTGCTGTAATGCTTTAGTGTTTTTTTTTTTTTTGCTTAAGAGAGACATCATAACTTCTGATACAAATCTCAACAAGGGTGACAGTAAATGGTAAGAAATTTGCACAATTTTGTCATGTCACAATGCATGATGGGAGTTATGAATGAGTTTTATACAATCCTGGTACCCAGCATGCATTGCGGCATGAAGCTTTGTTGTTGTTTGTCACCATGATTGTGTTTTATAGGCTGATTGTTGATGTCTCAGTGTGTCTGTGTAACACCACAGATTAGCTTTCGATGAAAAATCTTAACTCATAAGGCTATATGGATTTCATGGGGTGGAGCGAATATAAAATTATAAACTTATATACAGTGATTATTTTTTGTATGAGATCATTGAATCACAAAACTTATGTTTTCATAATAATTAACAAAGTTAGTGATGGTCGTTTTCGAAGTACTGTTTCATGAGGCTTCGAAACATTTACGAATCTTTTGTTTCGAACCGGTGGTTCGGAGCTTGTTTCAAACTGGCCAAAGTCACGTGATTTTAGCAAACGAGGCTTCATTACGTCATAACTGTTTCGAAACGTTTCGAAAATCAGATGGTTCACCACTAGGGGGAGTTGATCACATGACCAGTGTCTAATAAGTTTAGGTGAACTCGGGTCAGTTTTATTATGAAAGTTCATAAAACATTTATCCTTATGACTAATAACACTGCCATTTTGTCTACTTTTTGTTTATAGACAGATTTAATGACAAAAATGTGCATAATTAAAAGGGTAGTTAGTTTTATTTATTTGTTTGCCCTAAATAAAACTAAAAACACATAATACACTTTTAACTATGTCTTAATTAAGTTAAATATTTTTTTTTTACATATTTTAATAAAAATCTTGCTATTATTTTGTAAAAAAAGTGTAAAATGTGTGGACAGATCTGCTTTTACACTGTTTTGACCAGCAGGGGTCACCAGCGTGTGTGGGTTTCAAACTGCTTCGAAAACTGAATCAATTTTCAAAGCAATTGGTTCAATTGATTCGAAGCTTCGAAAACCTTCGTTTCTCACATCACTAAACATAGTAACAGTTAAAGACTTGATTTCTCTAATCTTTCTCTGCTCTAACAGATGCGTTTAACAAACACCCTGCCTCAATGAGCAGATAAAAACTAACACCAAACTTTAAGAGCCAAGTACCCAACTAAAGGAAACACTAATCGGCACAATGGTGACTTACTTTATTAACCAGATTTACAGCAGTTGTATCGAAGTTAAACTTATCATCCATGTAACTCTGCAAGCAAGTTGTAATTTTAGTTTACAAACAGAGATGATGATAGTGTTTATTTAACTGTGGGCATTTCATCTATTACATTATATATTTTGTCTTTCTGCATTATTTTAGTATTACTTTATCCAGAAAAAGAGTCAGCAAAATAAAAAAAAATAAAGAAAGGGAAAATTCTAAAATTAAGTTGATTTGACACAGAATGACCAGCAGGTGTTCACCATTAATGTCTTAATCGTCACTTCATTATCTCACTAACTTCAACACTGCTTCAGTGTTACATTTTAACACCAGCCTTTATACACACCCATCTGGGAATGGATTATATATACACCCACAGGGCTCTATCTTACACCCGGCGCAATGCAGCGCAATGCGCGACGCAAGTGTCTTTCGCTAGTTTCCACACTAATTTTCACGTTTAGCGCCGCGTTGTTTAAATAGCAAATGCATTTGCGCCCCCTTTTGCGCCCATGGGCGTTCTGGTCTGAAAACGAGGTGTGTTCAGGCGCATTGTTGGCGCGTTGCTATTTTGAGGCAACTAAAATAGACTACGCCATTGACCAACAAAAACCTGGTCTAAAGTCTAAAGTCAATGGCGCAATGTGTTTTATGTTATTTAAAGAGCGCATTAGTAAAATGCGCCTATACACGGGAGGACAACGCGGGTTTGCTTATCACAAGGTACATAATGCGCAGCAGCACAAAAATGCTTTTAAATATGAAAGATTAAAGGATTGAATGTAAAAGATTATTATTGAGTCTCTTGGACATAAATGAGGACCGATTATGAGACGTTAGAAGGCGCAAAGAGCTGCTTCACCTGTAGCCTGGTAAGTAAATAAATGCTTTGCTTTAAACAAATGCATCTGTTTTTAAATGTTTTTTTTTTTAATGCTACCTCAAGGATTTATTGTATATGATTACTCTGTACCTGTGGATATGGTGGGATGAGAAACATTTTTAAGTAATGCTTAAAAAAACTCTTTGCTAAAAAAACGCTGTCCAAAGTGCTGAAACGTGTTTATCTCCTGTTTGTTACAAATAAAGTATTTTTAGAGTACAAACCTTATCTTACATACTTGTAAATTATTTTTTGATGATATTGGATAGCCATACATTTAAAGCAATTACAAGCCTGCTTTTTACTTCCATGACTAAAAGAAAACGGGTTTTAAAGGTTTTAATAAAAAAAATAACAATTTCAATACAAGTGGAAAAACAACATAATTATTTAACATTAATCTTAAACTGGGGATCTTCTTCCTCCGCTTAGTTTTTCAGTTTACAAAGTCCGTCATCTAAATAGGGATTAGACATAGCGCCAGCTCAACTGTCTTTTAAAGGGGATGAGAGCTGTGACTCTCATTGGTTTACTGCACGTTACGCCCAAAATACTCCCATTACAATAGTACCTACCCTTTTCGACCATGCGCTCGGCGCAAAAACTATTTCTCCCGTCGTTAAATTAGCAAAAGTGGATTCGGACACGCCCATTTAGACGTTGCGCTGTGCGCTTTAGACAATGCGCTTAGATCGTTAAAATAGGGCCCACAGTGTTTATTTAACACCGGGGATTTTACTGTGTAGATGCTGGAATGGCGTTAAGAAAAGAAGAAGAATAGTTGAGCACTTTTATTTTGTTCTGACAACAGTTGTTTAGAAGTTAAACATATCATCCTCTACAAGAACTTTCAAAAGGTTTCAAACAGAGATGATGACAGAGAGGCAAAAGTGAAAGATTGCAGCTTTTAACTCTGCTTCAGCGTTACTTTTAAAACTCTGTAAGATGGAGTCATATACACACACAGCAGTGTTAATTTAACTCTGGGGATTTCATCTATTGCATTTAATATTTTGACCTTTTTCATCCTTTTAGTATTACTAAATTACCAAATAAACTCCCAGCAGTGTTAATTTAACACTGGAAGTTTTACTGTGTACATGCCATGGGCGTCGGAACCATTATACGTGGGTGGGACAGGACCCACCCACTTTTTAAGCCCAATGATAATGGACCCACCCACTTTTTCTCTACTTTAGCGCATTTGTCTGTTCACTTATCAAAGCGCTGTTAGTCAAAATCCATTCCACTATAGCAGGGATCCCCAACCTTTGCTTTTTACACCGCGGACCGTTTCAGCTTTTTAAAAAAAGTCGCGGAGGGAGGTGCTGCTGATTTGCTGTTCAAAGTAAGTGCTGAAAAACCTCCTTTGCGAAATGTATAACGTTTAAAACGGAAGTAAAGGTCAAACATCCATGCATTAGGAAAATTAATAACTGCTTTATTTATAGTATATTTTCTATAGACGTGTAAAACCATATTATGGCGAATTATTTTACTTTCACTGTTTCACGAGTTTGCCTGCCCATTTAGTCTTAATAATTAATGGTTAACGAACTAAGCTTGCTGTTCTTAAAGGCAGGTCGAACATTAGGTCGACTCGAGCCCCAAGTTCAAGAAACAGAAGAAAAAAAACGGAGGAGATGAGGAGGATAGATATGAATTGCGGAGGCACGGAGACGTTTAGGTTTAGCATATGCTTTTATTGATAATAATTGACACAGGATTAAATGTGGTTCCTTTCAAACCGTTAAAAGTATAGGCTACTCGTTAAAATATTATTACTGCAGTAAAATTGTTTATTTTGATTATGGTGCCACAATCGCTGGATAATTTTAAAGTGTTTTTTTTTCAGAAGCCTGCAATTACTTTTCATGCGCTTATAACGTCTTCATGTATTAACATTATTTGCGAGGTACATTTGCAAATGATTCGTAAAGTCATACCTCTGCAATTGTTTAATCGATTGTGTTTTAGAAGTACACATGCTCAAACTCTTATGACAGCATGTTCCCGATGGATACCATTAAATAAATTTATCTCATTTCCAGAATCTCACATTTATATTTCTCTAAGAGGCTGCGTTTACATTTTGCATTAACATGCGATCTCGGCGATCCGTTCACGCAGATCCGATCATCCGTATATCAGGACACGGCGCGTTTACATTTGTCACATAAATGTGGCTTCTGTATCTGGATGTGTGATCGGATCCCGTGCGTGGAGACGCGCGCTGGGTGGATAGCTGTCAATCAAAGTGGGTACAGCTGTCTTTAGCCACATGATTTAGGGTTTTCGCGCTAACCGCAATCCCGTATTGTACAGTGCTACTGAACAGCAGAGAATAACTAGCAACCCCAACAACCGTGATGTCCACATTTTAAGCGTTATATGTTTTAGCTTTAAAAGCCTTATCTTTAAAAGCCTTATAGCGTCCGCACCGCGGATGAATGTCCTGTTTAACTTTACGTGAACTTGACTTTCACCCGCATGCTTTAAATCAACAACAAAATCCGTGTGAAACATGACCGACTCCACTGTTTTATTCTGCCCTAATAACGGGCTTTTGCCTCTGCCTAAACTTATATGTATATTTATTTTTTAACCTGTTGTTAGTTATGTTTCCTGGTAATTTTAATATGATTTAATTAAAAGAGCTAAAAATTTCCTACATTTCCTGTTCATAGTGCGTAAGAAGTAATGTAATTTACAAACACATATAAGTAACCTTGCATAAAACCAACACTGAATAAATGTATTTGGTTAATGTTATTATGGTTTGTACGTGTTTTAAAGTAACTTAAAATGTGTTAAATGAGACAGAAACAGCCGATTGACCAGAAACAAGCGGAACATTCACGTTGATATGTCGCCATGGAAACTCAAACATTATAACGATCCTGAATTCTGCCATTAAATATTAAATCTCTCTATGAATAGGAACATATAACATATGCCTGAATAACTTAAATACAGTCAGCAGTGTTAAAATGCTTTTGAATATCGATTTATTAAGATACTTTTAAGCGTAGCTTTCATTGCTCCACAAATATGAATGTATGCGTCTCTCACCTGCGCTCCATGACCTAACGTCCTTTATTTTTGACAGTTGTCAGTGAGAGGAGATGATAGTGGGCGGGGTTTTTTGTGACGTTGACCTGTAAATGCAGATACGATGGCTGGATTGCGTTTACATTACACTGAGATCCGATCACAAAGCGTCCTCGACTACCTCTGCATCAGGACACACAGATCGGATAACATTCCGATCACAGACGCGTTTACACTTGTCTTTTCAATGTGTATGTGGACAACATCCGGATACAGGTCGCATGTTAATGCCAAGTGTAAACGCAGCCAGAGAAAGAGAGATTGGGTATAACAAATAAAAAGGGTATACAAAAATTGTAACAGTTACCTTCATTCGTTTTTATTACCTTTTATTTCCTCAAAATAAAAAATAAACATTGTAGCCTACTGTCAGCAGAGTAGAGAAAAAAAATGTCACAGAGAAAAATAAATGAAATATGACATCTGTCATTATTTGCTAAATTTTCAAAGGGCTATTACCAGAATCCTGACCGCAATACTGTCTTTTATTTAATAAACGCAAATGTTCAGGCTAATTAAAAGGAAACATGAAAATTGCATCTATTGCAGTAAATGTATTTTCGGGGGGGTGGGGTGTTGACGTGGGGACCCACCCACTTTTCATTTGCTTCCGACGCCCATGGTACATGCACATGTAGGGGCTTTCTTAGATCACATTTTACTTAGACACATTATAAACCTTCTGATTTCAACTTGACTATTAAATATGAATTTATTAATTCTTAATTCCCATAGTAATCCTTGATGTAAGACATTGTGCCCTACAGATTTTATTCACTAAACTGTATACAGGATTCAGTTATAGTCATTTTTTTGTGTTCTTTTTATTAGATTATTGTTATTATGTTTTCAATAGAAATAACTTGTGAACTTAAGGAAACCAAATTTGGAATAGAAAAAATCGTGCCAGAGGCAAAGACATTTTTCAAAGTTGGAGAAACTGTGCACATTACCTGCTCTGAAAGATACAGGATCTTTTTTACAAAAGAAACCATCAAATCATTTAAATGCCTAGATGATGGGCGATGGGATCACACGCCTGTTTGTGAGGGTAAGCATTGAGAAACTTTTCTGAACTTGTTCCTCAACTCTCAATTTTTAAATCAATAAATATTAATTAAATGTTGAAAATCTTCTTTTAGAGATTACATGTGAAGTGCCACGTGACCGTCGGCTTTCTTATGCGTCTTATTATTTCTATGGAAATATGAGATTGAATGAAAGAAGATCTTACAGATGTTTGTCTGATTATCGTCAAATGGCAAGTGAGGCCACATGTACAAAAGATGGTTGGAAACCTGATCCACTGTGTGATGGTACAGTATATAAATTTATATCAAATGTTACAATCTGTGCTATTATAATAAATCATATTATTTAAATTCTAATAAATATTATGATGAATGTTTGTTTTTCAGACATTATGTGTGAAACACCAAATATCCCAAATGCTCAGTTTGAAGAACCCACAAGAACTCGGTACGAAGTTTATTCACGAATAGTATATCATTGTCCTACTGAACCCCAGCGACGCATAGAAATCATCTGTAATTACCAGGGCAGATGGACAAACATACAGCCCTGTATTCCTTCTGGCAAGTGACAGCTTGTTGACAAATCAATTTCATGCTATCAAGAGCCTTATTATCATCACATAACTCATAAATGATTCAAATGAAAAGATTGTGAAATTCGTTCCTCATAGAAAAGAAAGAATCTTGCACTACACCAATCCTTGAAAACGGGAATGTACACAGAGACAGTTCGAAAAGGGAAATGATCTATTATTCATGCAATCCGGGTTATAAACCATATTTTGGGAACTGGTGGGGAGCAGCGATGTGTGCCAATGGAACCTGGATAAATGAGCCACGATGCATCAGTGAGTGTTTTCTAATTGTCCGATTTCAGCAGTACAGTTTTAATGTGAATTTGTATGGAAATGTGTATGTTGGGTCTCTCAATACAGGGGTGGATGAATGCGGTCCTTTGCCCAGCATTCCACATGGACAGCTGAACATCAAACAGTCTGCTGTAGAGATTAAATGTGATCCAGGGTTTAAATCATCACACACAGTGGTCAGATGCATCAGCGGTACATGGCAGACACCAACCTGTGAATGTGAGTCTTATTACTTTCATAAAAGTTAGGATTGTAAAAGAGAAACGGGGAATAATTACAGCAGCATCTCAAAAGGTCATGGGTTCGATAATCACACATACTTGTGTATAGACTGAATGCTCTCACTGCAAAATCCCGGGAGTTAAATTAACACTGCTCAGTGTTTATATAGGTCCATCTCTAGAGTGTTAAAAAAGTAACACCGGAGAGAGTTAAAATCTGCAATCTGTGACTTTCTCCTCTCTATCACCATCTCTGTTTGAAACCTAAAATTGCATTTTAGATCTTACTTGTAGAGTTATTTTCTTATTTTAGGATTAGATGTTGGCTGTTTCATTTAAAGTCACCATTATTGTGATCAGTGGTTGTTTTAATTGGACTCTTGAGTCTTAGTCTTAGTTTTTCAGCTTTTTTGGCTGTTATAATTACATGTGTTTATTGCATGTTTGTTGTGGTTGAAGAGGAGACACAAGTGCATTTCTATGGTTGTTAGAATATACTTACAAATAACACTTTATTTAATAATGATTGCCTACTAGAAGTAGTTATTTATTTTAAAGTGCTCATATTATGAAAAACTCACTTTTTCTGGGTTTTGGGGTGTTATTTTGTGTCTCTGATGCTCCCACACGCATACAAACTTGGAAAAAAATCCATCCATGCTGTTTTGAGTGAGATACAGGTTTCTGAATGTCCTCTGCCTTGAGTCTCAGATTGTGCCAGTTAAAACTCAGCTCCGTTGTGACGTAACAAACCATTTCGTCACATTCAGTTTGAATTTTCCCACCCACCACCCCACTCGCAGGTCTCCACCCACCAGGTAGCTAGAGAGCATAGAGCAGTCACTTGAATGAGACCCTCTGTGCTGTTATTATGTCTCACGGAAATAACAGCGCTATTTGGATATTATGGATTATACTTCCACCTACTTTTAAAAACAAAGTTTTAACGCGTGGTTATTGGAACCCGGCGTAATCTTATATACAGTGTGTTACGACGCAAACAGTCCTCAGATTGTAGGCGATAAGACCTTCATGCAAAATCTGATGTAAACAACAGACTATGTATCTATATTTCACGGATTATAAGCATTTGTGGACAAAAATGGTCATTGGATGTATTTAATTGGACTTTCATGGATCATTCACACATCTGAAACAGACTGGATTCGATTCGCGATCGCGTTGTTTCATCACAAAAGGTAAGAAGTCACGTTGTATTTTGCATGTTGTCATCTTCTGTCACAAAATACTACATTTATGATGCTAGAGCTAAAAGCTTTTTGCCAAACTAACCGAGACCGTACGCCCCGGCTTTTCTGACGAGGCGAGCCTCTAATAACTTTACGGTCCGCATAGATATATAAGTTACACGGTCCGGACCTCCTGCTAGCTTCTAGCAATTAGCACGCGGTCCACAAGCAGTATACATCCCCCGCCAAGTCTTAATTTCTGTAATTTGCTAAAATAATGCGTTTGAAAATGTTTATAACGGGAATATGTTAGTATTGTCCAGGGAAAACGAGTGTATTGTTCAGACTGCTACATCACAATTTACGCTGGAATCTTTGTGTGTCATGATGTGTTTGACACACCGAGACCGGGCCTTACCGCCCCGGCTTTTCTGACGAGGCTAACCCCCGAGCCTCTTATAACTTTACGGTCCGGACCTCCCGCTAGCTTCTAGCAATTAGCACGCGGTCCACAAGCAGTATACATCCCCCGCCGGGTCTTAATTTCTGTAATTTGCGAAAATAATGCGTTCTAAAATTTTTATAACTGGAATATGTTAGCATTGTCCAGGGAAAACAAGTTTATTGTTGTGACTGCTAACGTAACATCACAATTTACTCTGGAATCATTGTGTGTCATGAGTTTCTTCTCCTGTAGTGTAACGTTACTTATTAGTGATACTTTTCTGCATGATTTGTCTGTTGGCAACATAAACCGTTAATAATAATAATAATATATAAAATAATAACACAGTATGGTCTGTACTGGTCACGATATCACTATGCACGCGCACATGACGTTAGTAGTGGGGCGTGATCAAAGGAGCAGCAGCTCATAAATATGTAAGACTACCTCAAAACGGCACAATCTGAACTGCCCTGAAACAGAGGCTACTAGAGATGGGTAACAATCTTTTCCTACAAGCTATTTCGAGCAAACAACTTTTGAAACATGCTTTATGGAACTCATACACCTATATAACTTGTGGAAAAGCAGTCATAAGATGGGCACTTTAATAATATGAAAATGTAGTATGATATCCAGCTCCCTCATAACAGTTTTTCATTCTGAATCATTTTTAAACACTGACACTTACAGATTAACTGCCATATAATGTAGACACTTAAACATCAAGAGTCAGAGTATGAATCACAATTATGGTGACAATAAAATGAAAAGCTTCATGCTGCAATGCATGCTGGGTATCAACAAATTACAAAGCTCATCCAGGACTCCCAGAATGCTCTGGGGCATGAATAAATAATGAACTTTTTTACCATTTTCTTTGTCACCATTGTTGAGGTTCATACTCTGATTCTTGATGTCTGTGCATCTACATTGTGCAGGGGTTAATGCTTTATGTGCACCCTATCAAAATCCTTCAGAATAACAAACTGCTATGAGAGTTCTGGACCTTAAACTGTAGTATTTCATTTTTAACAGAAAAAGATGCTTTTGATGAGTGAGGAAAAACTGTATTATTAAATCTGTTCATTTAAATGTTTATATTTGACAGTGTACATTAACTAGTGATGGTCGTTTTCGAAGCACTGCTTCATGAGGCTTCGAAACATTTACGAATCTTTTGTTTCGAATCAGTGGTTCGGAGCTTGTTTCAAACTGGTCAAAGTCACGTGATTTTAGCAAACGAGGCTTCATTACGTCATAACTGTTTCGAAACGTTTCGAAAATCCGATGGTTCACCACTAGGGGGAGTTAATCAAATGACCAGTGTCTAATAAGTTTAGGTGAACTCGGGTCAGTTTTATTATGAAAGTTCATAAAACATTCATCCTTCTAACTTGTTGTCTACTTTTTGTTTATAGACAGATTTAATGACAAAAATGTGCATAATTAAAAGGGTAGTTAGTTTTATTCATTTGTTTGCCCTAAATAAAACTAAAAACACATAATACACTTTTAACTATGTCTTAATTAAGTTAAATAATTTTTTAACATATTTTAATAAAAATCTTGCTATTATTTTGTAAAAAAAAAGTGTAAAATGTTTGGACATATCTGCTTATACACTTTTTTGACCAGCAGGGGTCGCCAGCGTGTGTGGGTTTCGAACTGCTTCGAAAAGCTGAATCAATTTTCGAACCAATTGGTTCAATTGATTCGAAGCTTCGAAAAGCTTCGTTTCTCCCATCACTAACATTAACTATCAATATTCATTTACACAATTGTTTGTTCTTTGCTATAACAATGTGTTTTAAACACAGTTAGAAAAAACTAACAAGCTAACAGTCAAAAGTCCAACTAAAACAACCACTGATCACAATAATGGTGACTTTAAATGAAACAGCCAACATCTAATCCTAGGATAAGAAAATAACTCTACAAGTAAGATCTAAAATGCAATTTTAGGTTTCAAACAGAGATGGTGATAGAGAGGAGAAAGTCACAGATTGCAGATTTTAACTCTCTTCGGTGTTACTTTTTTTAACACTCTAGAGATGGACCTATATAAACACTGAGCAGTGTTAATTTAACTCCCGGGATTTTGCAGTGCTGGGAGTCAAACGCATGAATGTAAATATAACTCAGACGTTTACACTGCCAGGATTTTTTTTTTGTTCAAAGTCTTTTGAAACTGGTTGTGCAGTTATGATAATCCTACTTCTGTCATTCAGTGTTGACATATATAGTAACGTATAATGGAAGAAAATAAATGTCACATGTGTATAACACATCATGCTAATAGCATGTTATTTAAAACATTAAAACCCCAACTCACATAAAAATGCAAAGTTGTTTTTCTTTCAGTGGAGGAGCAGAGTTGTGTCAGCCCCCCTAAAGTAGATAATGCACTCATCATCTCTAAACCTCAGACAGTGTATTCATCTGGATCCTATGTCAATTACATATGTCTAACACATTTCACTATGAGCGGGAATAGTAAAGTTGAATGCCACAATGCAAAGTGGGAGAAAGCACCAACGTGTGAAGGTGAGTTTTCATTGATGCTGGATTTTAAAGAACTCTTCAGGTAAAAATTTAAGACATTTTAGTTGCTGGAAATCAGATGGGAATATTTTATATGGAGATAAGCCACAATCCAATTTAAAGAGTTTGGTTCCAAACAGAGGTGTCAAATCCATGTGCCAGGAGTAAAAGTCCTCCCCAGTATTTTGTTCCAATCACCTGGATTTGCTAATTTGTACAGTTTTTCAGCAGGAGGTGACCTCCTGGCTCGTTGGTGTTTTAAGCCCTCAACCAAGCCTTCAAGGCAGCGCTGTCTGGAAGGCACTCCCCATGCCCCGAGCGTTTCAGCCAATCACAGCAATGGTGCTAGATATTGAGCCTTCCACCAGCTTCTGGCAGTTTGAGCTCACCGTTGGTCAGGTGAGTAGTGCAGATATGGTAAGATAGGAATGTGACTTTTTTTACATGCCAGTTTCACGTATTGGTTGCACAATTGATTTTCCTAATTTCTTACCATTGTTGCTTGTGATTGGGGTTAGAACAACATTCTGTTACATAAAATGACATCATCACCTTAATCCGCAGGAACGGTTTAAAATTCAACCAAAGCCGTTTAAATTCTGACAAATAAACCAATGCTTAAAATGACATCCGCATTTATGCCAAACGCAACTTTATCCTTGCTTGAAAACAGTTTAAAAATCAGACGAAAACCCCAAATCTAAGCATCTAAAAACAATTGAGCAACCAATACGTGAAACTGGCACGTAAAAAAGTTGTGCCAAAGACACATGAAAACGCGGTAACACGTCCCTTAAATGCTCGAAACATTTCGAGCTGAATTCAAATACAGTCACATTCCTATCTTAGCATATCTGCCCTACTCACCTGACCAACGGTGAGCTCAAACTGCCAGAAGCTGGAGATGGTCCTCACTGCGGAACACAACATCCAGGGGGCGGGGTTGGATCTAGATCCAACTCCTCCCACTTTATATACTTTGTTCTGCCAAATGAACCAGTATATTTGCGTTGTTGCAGCCCGCAATTAGTTGCAACCTGTGGTCGCCAACGTTTGCTCTTATCAATTTAAGTGTACGTTTGATTAATAATATAGTTGAGAAAGATTCATAATTTTGAAAGTATCACAGTTAGGTGTAAGGAGAGGTACGGACACGTTCCCAACAGTTTGATATCACTGAAGAGATTTATTTGTACATTATCCCACTTATAACACAGCTATTCCTACGAGTAAATATAAAAACAAATTTATTTGATATCTTTTATTAGCAAATTAAAAAAGTAAACCATCTACGAGGGAAACCTGTTTCCTAATGGCTCTAAGCAAAGACACGTTAAAACAAGTTCATACAAGATAAACATTCAATTTATTAATTTCTAAATAACATGCCATAGCCTATATATTTTAATAATTATGCATATTTATACTGTATCCATTAATAGGTCTTAAACTGCATGTGGGAAGATTACTCATAGTAGGCTTACCCGAAATGTTTTACTCCAAAACATTATAGCAAAAAACTTACATTTCACCGGGTACTACTTTTATTGTAGTCATAAGTAAAGTTAGTTTTTATGTCAAAATAATAACTTAATTTAGTTACGACTTAATGCGGAAATGGTAACCCAGCAAAACGTGAATGACGTATCTTGTGGTAAAACTGCCGACCAATGGGATCTCTGGATCGGGATCCAGCTCCGCCCTTGGATCTAAATCCAACCCCGCCCCCTGGATGTCGCGTTCTGCAGTGAGGCGCTACTGGGAAGCGTGATTTTTTTTCCCAAACCAGTTCAGATAGGAGTTTTACTTAAACATGAGCTCAGGGGCAGAAAGAAATTTGATTGGTTCACAAAAATGACCAATGAAAGTCCTCAACCGGAGCCTTCAAGGCAGCTTCTGCAGTGAAGCAGTTCGAGCTCACCGTTGGTCAGGTGAGTAGCGCAGATGGTTAGATAGGAATGTGACTGTTTTGAATTCAGCTCGAAATGTTTCGAGCGTTTAAGTTACGTGTTACCACGTTTTCACGTGTCCGTGGCACGACTTTCTTTTTCGTGCCAGTTTCACGTAATGTTTACTCAATTGTTTTTCCTATTTTCTTACCATTGTCGTTTGGGATTGGGGTTAGAACAACTTTCTGTTACGTAAAATGACATCCTAACCCAAACCCAACTCTAACCCCAACATCAAGTGAAAGCAGTTTAAATTTCTGACAAATAAATGTATAAACCACTGCCATTCTAACCCAAACCCAACTTCATCCTCGCGCGAAAACAGTTTAAAAATGAAAAAAACCCACAAATCTAACCCCAATCCCAAACGACAATGGTTTGAAAAAAGGAAAAAAAAATGAGTAACCATTACGTGAAACTGGCACGAAAAAGAAAGTCGAACATTTCGAGCTGAATTCCAAACCAGTCACATTCCTATCTAACCATCTGCGCTACTCACCTGACCAACGGTGAGCTCGAACTGCTTCACTGCAGAAGCTGCCTTGAAGGCTCCGGTTGAGGACTTTCATTGGTCATTTTTGTGAACCAATCAAATTTCTTTCTGCCCCTGAGCTCATGTTTAAGTAAAACTCCTATCTGAACTGGTTTGGGAAAAAAAATCAGGCTACTGAGAAGCTGTGGCGGAAGGCTCGATATCTAGCACCAGTGCTGTGATTGGCTGAAACGCTCGGGGCATGGGGAGTGCCTTCCAGACAGCGCTGCCTTGAAGGCTTGGTTGAGGTCTTAAAACACCAACGAACCAGGAGGTCACCTCCTGCTGAAAAACTGTACAAATTAGCAAATCCAGGTGATTGGAACAAAATACTGGGAAGGACTTTTACTCCTGGCACATGGATTTGACACCTCTGGTTCCAAAACGCAATAAATCCATTTTGACTAATTTCGGAAAAAAACGTGCAACTCTGGGGGTTGTGCTGCATGAGGGCTTCCTAGGGGCTAAGTGAGGGCTGCCATCAGGGCCTGTTCTGGCCCAGTTATGGGCTATTGTCTGTAATCCAGAACTGGGCCACTGTAGCATACACTTCGTTGTATGTGGGCCAAGGAAAACTGGTTGTACACAGCAAAATCCCCGGTGTTAAATTAACACCGGCTCAGTGTTTATATGGGTACCACCAGCAGGGTGTTAAAAGTAACACTGAAGCAGTGTTAGAGTTAATTAGATACTTTAGCAATCATTTGAGCGTTTATTTGATTATTGAAGACACCTGGTGATAATAAGCCGAACTACAACTACAACTTCCAGCCACTGCCTTAAGCCCGGAAT
This sequence comes from Paramisgurnus dabryanus, assembly GCF_030506205.2. Classification (NCBI taxonomy): domain Eukaryota; kingdom Metazoa; phylum Chordata; class Actinopteri; order Cypriniformes; family Cobitidae; genus Paramisgurnus; species Paramisgurnus dabryanus. The sequence continues at coordinate 36,299,724 of NC_133342.1, read as the reverse complement.
ACACTGCATGATTTTTGCCCTCCTATAAGATCATTACCTTATCACACTGTGCGACATGGCTCGTTTAAACTCGGGTACGAGAGGCATGTAGACTGTACGATGATGACACGGAAGCTTCGGCGGCAGCGTCACACGTTGCGCAACGTCACCAGCATGCGCTCGTGGTAAACAAAAACAGGCGTGCAGGTCGTAGCAGCAAACACACTGTGCGTTGATCATGCTGAATTTCTGACACTGTCAGAAAACTATTGTAGGCTATCTTTGGACGCAAGACCGGGAGAGAGGCCGTCTTTGAACCTCTCTCATTGTACGACATAGGACCACCGATGAAGAGCCACGATCACAGAAATCGCGACGATTGTTTCATGATGGCAATCTTTCGTCTGGGACAGCCAATAATCGTGCAGTGTATCCCGGGCTTTAGATAAAATCAACTGAAAAGACATCCTCTTATTACAAAACAGACTGACTTTTGTCTACATTGAAATTGTTTCGTCACCATTATGGTGAGCGGTGGTTCCTTTAGTTGGGTGGTTTGACTCTTGTTTTCCTTTTGAGGTCTTTGCAACAGTGTTTATTGAACAAGTTATTTGTTGCAGAGGTTGTTAGAACAAAATTTTATAATTTTTTTTTTTATAACAGAGCTTGTAGATTTTATTAAATTGTTTACGCAGTCAAAAAATTCTGTACTCATAGGAAATACAATTTTGATCAAATGAATATTATTCTTTATTGGTTTTAACTTGCAGAGCTTTCCTCAGATCAAGCTTTTCAAATTTTATTTTTAAATACTTGCTGGAAGGTTCATTTTTTGCCTCACGTGCAGATATCATGAATCACCACATTAATCGCAACAAGGGTGACATAATTTATGTTGCAATGCATGATGGGAGTCATGAGTTTTATACTATGGTGGATCCCAGCATGCTTTGTAACATTATGTTTGTCACCATGGTTGCGATTAATGGGGTGATTCATGATATCTGCACGTGAGGCAAAAAAAGTATTTCCAGCAGGTATTTAACAATAACATTTGAAAAGCTTGATCTGAGGAAAGCTATGTTACTGAAATCCAACAAGGGAATAATATACATATGATCAACATCTAATTTTCTATGAGTACTGAATTTTGATTCTCTGTTTAAAATGTATATAAACTTTGCTTCAACAGCCTTTGAAACAAATAATGTGTTTAATAAACACTGTTGCAAAGCCCTCAAAGGCAGAAACAAGAGTCAAACCACCCAACTAAAGGAACCACTGATCACCATAATGGTGACTAAACAATTTCAAATAGACAAAAGTCAGTCTGGTTTGTAATAAGAGAGATGTCTTTTCAGTTGATTTTATCTTAGGCAGTGGCTGGAAGTTGTAGTTGTAGTTTGGCTCATTATCACCAGGTGTCTTCAATAATCAAATAATCACTCAACTGATTACTTAAAGGCGCAAAAGAGGATGTTTTTTGCCGACCGAGAATCCAAAAATGGTTACTGAGTTTTTTAAATGAGCGCATGCGTAAGAACAGACTCCCGCCTTCACAGCTCATTTCTAGGGAACGCCTTCCTAAACTCGTGCACGAACGAGTGTTTGTTTGCCACAGGCATATGCAGTGTCGCGTCAGTGAATTCATTGGCCCTCATTTATCATTCTTGCGTAGAAACGGGCGTATATGTTGGCGTAAGATTATGCTTACACTCCTCTCACCGCCTGATTTATGAAACTGTGCGTACCGTTGATATTCAGGTGTACGCAATATCTGCCCTTCATAAATGCCGCGGCCGAAAACGAGCGTCATTAGAATAACACGCCCATATAAATTCAAGTCTCCACCTCCCCCACGCCCTCATTTTACGCCATTGACACACGAAAGACGGCAAAGAAGAGAATCCGGGGAAGTGAAAAGAAACAAAATTGTTTTATTTGGGAGTTTAAAGAGTGGGATTAAAGACACATTAATAATTGGATGACAATTTGTAATATTCTTATTATTATTTATTTTTATTATTAATGACGCTTATTGATATTTAGAAGAATAATTATTTATTATTATTATTATTATTTACTGTTGCCTACATCTAAATTATATGTCTGCTTAATGGTTCGGTTAAGTTTTTTTTAAATAATATTTTAAAATGATGTAGTAACTTTTGTAGTGTGTTTTTCTGTATTTACATACAGTTGTTTGTTAGCTAAGATCCAGTTTGATACGCAGCTCCGGATATAATTCAAATTAACAATTTGTTGCCACGACATCCACATGTTTTACTAGGCTAATTCATAATTTGAAGTAATAATACTTGTAATAGTAATTAAAAAATATTATAATAATTAATTCCAAGGAACAAACTGTTGAATATTGGGAACGAATTTTATATTTATGGCCATACTTTAGACTAAATAAGAAAAGGAAGTGTCCATAATGTAGCATAAAAGATAATTCGTGGCCATGATTTTGTCCGCATGTTATCATATGATCGGATTTATGGCTCCATTCAACACAAGCATTTTACCTTTCCTATTAATGTGTAGCTATTTATTTATCATCGAATGGTATGTAACTAGCTTACCTTTTGATGCATTATTATCATGTTTTCGTAGCAGATCCTGTGCTTTCTTGCAATGTGCCGCTTCAGATTCCAGGATTGCTAAACTTTTACAGTCTCTCCGCAGTCCCTTTCAATGTTTTCTTCCTGTCCAATCTTAACTTTGAATTTTACTTTACATTTAAGGCTTGAATTCCATAACTTATTGCTAGACGTTTCTACAGATTCTCGAACAAATTATCAAAGGGCGTTCTGGATTAAACGAGCGGTCCTGAGCGAACGGAATTTTCGGAAAAAGGCGCTCTGATGGTATTACCGCACCGCTCAACGCTCCGATCCGCTCACGTGCTCTGCCCTGAAACGGCTCGCAACTTAAGGAATACATATGCATACAAATTAAATGCTTTGGTAAAGTCACACAACATTGAAGTTCATGTTGCATAAAAATAAACACTGAAGTTTATAATTACTATGTTTTAGTTTTTTTTTTTTTTACAGTGGGTCATAATATATAATATATTTTAGTTTGTCAGTGCGTTGTGGTGTTAGGAAGTGTTTGCGCATTTCTGCACTAACTCAAAATGTGCGTACACCACCTCCTGAGCTGGCGTAGGATTTGAGCGTGCCGTACGCCAACGTCCATATTGATAAATCTCAAAGTCACCGTGGTTTTGGGTGTACGCCAGGTGTACGCTGGAAATTTGGTCTACGTACTTTTGATAAATGAGGGCCATTGTGTGAAATGATATGATAATAAACACATAAGACGTTAAAACGTTAGATCAGTCGACGCTAACTTACTCCCATTTCAACTAGCATGTAGCAGATTGGTCACTGCCTTACAACTACAGTACAATAACAACGTCAATATACCTGAATAACAGTACAACAATAATTACATCCACAAAGAAGTTACCTGTTGAGAAGATTTTTTGTCTGTCTTGACACCTCTCTGTTCATTCATTGCTCTCCAGCGTTTAAATGTTTCTCCATTAACGACTCTGGTTACATCAAGTTACGTTCTTCTGACAATTTTCTCCTATTCCCAGCGGCTTTAAAAAAAGTCTCTTTTGCGTACTACTTCAGGTTTTTTCTCTTCCATGGTGCAAATTCGAGGAGGAAAGCAGGATCGACAATGAAAACAAACCGAAACTTAAGACGGAGTTTCATGCACTATGCGCATGCGTCGCCTGTGTAAAGTTACTGGAGCGCGCACGTATCTCACAAGGATCGTAGTGGCAGTGATGGACAAGCCAGAGGGCCAATGATGATTGCGATGACCGCAAGAGCAATTGGCTGATGTTTTTAAGGCCTTATCTTGTGCACAGATGACGTATATTAATATTATTACTTTCAGTGCAGCTAATAAATATCATTTCGTAAAGACAGTTTAAGTAATATTGCAAAAATGTATAAAACAAACATCCTCTTTTGCACCTTTAAGTATCTTATTAACTTTAACACTGCTTTGGTGTTACTTTTAACACCCTGCTGGTGGTACCCATATAAACACAGAGCCGGTGTTAATTTAACAACGGGGATTTTGCTGTGTATGGGCCGGAGCTGGCCGGAACAAAATTGCTATCTGGGAATTGGGACATCGTCGTTTAAAATTTTTCATAGCGATCAGCTGTGTGTTTTGGTCCTGCTCGATTTTCATTGGCTTCGCGTAAAATAATGGAAAGTTTTTCATAAGATCCCCTGGGGTCAATGTCAATGGAACAAGCAACCAGCATTTTCTGTCTCCCGAATGCCTCTCTCGTAAATTATTAGATGTTGATGGCTTACGTTTCTTTCCCATCACAGAAAACCACCACAGGTTTATCAATGCCATTAAAGTATTATTTTGTTTTTGTTTGTTTGTTGATCACAAAGTACAAGATGAGGAAAATAGGATTCTGTGTGGATTCAATGCGTCGCCATTGTTTGTTTACAATGCGTGGAATGGTGCGCTGTGATTTGTTGAGCGGATTTATTGCATTCTGCAGAAAAGGAGGAGTGGCGTTTATTGCGTTTTGGGAAAACAAATGAGAAAAGATGACAGAATAACATGGCGGGTATTGTATTTTGCGTAAAATTAAGAATTTACTTTTAAATACTGACCTGATATAGTACTGATTTTGGCAGTAACTCATTTATTTTTAATTGCCGTTAATCGCGTTTTTGGAACCAAACTCTTAGAAAAAAATATAGCTTTTTACAAAACAAATGTAGCCACTGCTTAATTATTTAATTTAATAAACACGATGTTTGTGTTGTTTTATTGTAGTTATTATAGATTCACCTAATCCTCTTAAATTTTTTTCTCCATTTTTTTTAGCTTTCTGTTCAAAGCCTCTTCATATAGTGAACAATGCTATACTGATTGATCAAATCCAAGGTGAGAGGAAATATTCTCATGGAGACACAGCACACTATGAGTGTGTTGAGGATTATGAATCTAATGGACAGACCATTGCTAAGTGTGATGCACAAACCTGGATTTACCCAGAATGCATTAGTGAGTCGATTCACAAAATATAACCTTGATATCTTCACAGACAGGTTCACATATTTATGTTGAACAATTTCTACATTTTTATTACAGAAAAAGCTCAGTGTACCAAACCAACAAAAAACTTGCAGTTTGTGACCCTGTTAGATGAGAAAAATACATTCAACAACTTTGATGTTTTTACATATAAGTGTAATAAACCATACGATAAAATACCAAACGGAACTTTGATTTGTAAAGCTGGAAAATGGGACGGCACGTTTGACTGCACAAGTGAGTCCACACAAAATGTTCAAAAATAATGTTTACATATGATATACACTGTATATATAATACTCAATGACTCTGGTATCTTATTTAACATTGATATCAAGTACAATATTAAGATTCAGCAAACAAATCAGCATAATGGTAAAATTAAAAAAGATTTTATTTATAAAGTGTAAAATACTTGGACATACATGTTTAAAATAGACATAAATGTGTTTGATGGTGTTATATGGTGTTTAGGCAGCATTTGCCCTCCACCACCTATGATTGAAGATGGAGACTTTAACATTAAGCAAAAGATAAGTGAAGTTATCACATCAGTATCGTACTCTTGCCAGTCTTATTTTGTTATGAACAAGCAAAAGCGATATTACAGGTGTCTGGATGGGATATGGGAAACCCCTCCAAAATGTCTGAGTAAGTCATCTGTTTACAGATTATTTTAAATCTCATTATAAAGTTTTACAATGTGTGTCTTTGTTTCTCTCATAGAGCCTTGCAAAATTACACCTGACATTTATAAGGAGTACAATATAAAACCCATCCATGATGACTACATAAGGCACAGTGCTGAAGACGTTATACTTGATTGTAATGATGGATGGAATGTTGGAGGTTCTTTTAGACAATCATTTTCGAAAGCTTGGTGTACTGATGGGGAGCTTAGCATTGAAGAGAAATGTGAGTACAGTATAATGTCCTCACATGAGTTCAAACCAGTTAATAGTTTATCCATCTGATCAAATTGAAATCTTTTACTGTTTTGAACATTGGAGAATTTTGTTTTTAATGCAATAAGTTTGATATTACCACAATAAATAGTTTCCATTCTTTTATTTAGGTCATAAAAAAAATTGGTCATAAAAAATTGGATGAAATAAACCAAAGAGGAAACACTGAGGTAATGCATCCTTGAAAGTTTACAATGGATTTTAGATAATGTTTTATTATTTAATGTAATGGAAGTGACACTGATCAGATTTTATTAAATGTAAGAAGTACAACTAAAAGCTGAATATACACTGCAAAATCCCAGGAGTTAAATTAAAGGGGTCATATGATGAAAATGTTAGCATTGCCACTTTGTAGGTTTGAGCAAAAATGTGTCGTTTTGGGTGTGTTTTTTAAAATGCAAATGAGCGGATGAAGTGCAAACACTGATCACAATGATGGTGGTTTGTTGTAATTGAAACTCTATTGTGCTGTCAAGTCCTTCCTTTCTCTTTCTTTCTCTCTGCACTAAACGGCAGTGCAGTGGTTGGAGAGTTCAGATTAAGGAGGCGGTATTATTCTAATAAGATATCCTTATGACATCATAATGAAAGCCAAATTTCAATGACCTATTTTTGCTCACACCTACAAAGTGGCAATGCTAACATTTTCATCATATGACCCCTTTAACACTGCTCAGTGTTTATATAGGTCCATCTCTAGAGTGTTAAAAAACGTAACACCGAAGAGAGTTAAAATCTGCAATCTGTGACTTTCTCCTCTCTATCACCATCTCTGTTTGAAACCTAAAATTGCATTTTAGATCTTACTTGTAGAGTTATTTTCTTATCCTAGGATTAGATGTTGGCTGTTTCATTTAAAGTCACCATTATTGTGATCAGTGGTTGTTTTAGTTGGACTCTTGACTGTTAGCTTGTTAGTTTTTTCTAACTGTGTTTAAAAAAAAAATACTACAGTTTAAGGTCCAGAACTCTCATAGCAGTTTGTTATTCTGAAGGATTTTGATAGTGTGCACATAAAGCATTAACCCCTGCACAATGTAGATGCACAGACATCAAGAATCAGAGTATGAATCTCAACAATGGTGACAAAGAAAATGGTAAAAAAGTTCATTATTTATTCATGCCCCAGTGCATTCTGGGAGTCCTGGATGAGATTTGTAATTTGTTGATACCCAGCATGCATTGCAGCATGAAGCTTTTCATTTTATTGTCACCATCATTGTGATTCATACTCTGACTCTTGATGTTTAAGTGTCTAAAGTATATAGCAGTTAATCTGTAAGTGTCAGTGTTTAAAAATGATTCAGAATGAAAAACTGTTATGAGGGAGCTGGATATCATACTACAGATTCATATTATTAAAGTCGCAATGAAATTGAAATGAAAAACTATATATATTTTTTTAATATTGTGGCATTATTAACAAATGACTTATCTGTGAGCTTCATTATTTAAAAAAAAATTCGTGTGTTCTCATAATCTTTAATCAAAAATGCAAATCTCCTCCCCTCCTCAAAACGATATCTCTTCACTTCCGGTCAAAAGTATGGCAGGTGGGCGGGGTCCGGTAGAGGATCGCAGCGATTAGTAATTAGCAACACGACCCAACTTTAAACGATCCAATCAGATCTCGATGGACAAATTCAAATCCAGCCCTGCCTTATTTCATCACAAAAGCCGTTCCATTCGGATATACGTCACCACGGGGAAAATAAGGCAACCGCTACTTCCGTTTCATGGCGACTTTAACATAAATAATTACTTCTAGTAAGCAATAATTTTTAAATGAAGTGTTATTTGTAAGTATATCTTAACAACCATAGAAATGCACTAGTGTCTCCTCTTCAACCACAACAAACATGCGTTGAACACATGTAATTATAATAGCCAAAAAAGCTGTAAAGCTAAGACCAAGACTCAAGAGTCCAATTAAAACAACCACTGATCACAATAATGGTGACTTTAAATGAAACAGCCAACATCTAATCCTAAAATAAGAAAATAACTCTACAAGTAAGATCTAAAATGCAATTTTAGGTTTCAAACAGAGATGGTGATAGAGAGGAGAAAGTCACAGATTGCAGATTTTAACTCTCTCCGGTGTTACTTTTTTAACACTCTAGAGATGGACCTATATAAACACTGAGCAGTGTTAATTTAACTCCCGGGATTTTGCAGTGTAATTATATATTCAATTTAATGACGTTTTTATGTACTTAAAGCTGCGATCCATAACTTTTATAACTTTGGTTTGAGATGTTTGATATGATTTAGCAGGAAATAATGAAAATATTATGTAAATAGTCATAAAAATGTTAACTGTAAATATTGTTTTAGGGTATGAGAACAGTAGGTTAAAAAAAGGGTTTTTTTGTTTGTTGCTTATGTAAAAATATTGAATATTACTAATATTACTTATACTAACTCAAATATTTTTTGAATGATTGCACCTGAACGAAAATGCATTAGGTTGTGCCCCTCTCTTCCCTATTTATGTAAGTTGAAGAAACTCCAATTTTATGTTTAAAACATGAGAGATGGCAATAAAGAGGCAAGTGTGTCAGACTAGTTCCAATGAAATCAAAACTGACAATTTTTAGGTATTATTGTTTAGTCTTTTTTTAATAAATATGTGCCCTCATAAACTTTAATCAAAATCGGAAAATGTAATTCTGCCCCCTTGTGGCGATCATTCTCTGAAGACGTCAGCTAGGCAGCTTGTCCCTCCAACTGTCAGTCTGCTGCCAGCTTTAAATAAAACGCCTACTTTTCTATATCCAATCAAAGCACGGTGAAAGACACAAACCACGCCCACTATTTTCCTCTCATGAAATTCTGTTTCACTCGGAAATACGTCACAACACGGAAGTAGGGTCGATCACGACTTCAAGTTCACAGGAACTTGAAACATTTTCCTATGTGTCAGTATTTATCTCTATTAAGCTGTTATATTTATGATGTATAATTATCTCCTGTGTTCAGACCTAAAGATCTATGATGTATTAAGAGAAAATGAAGATGGAGAGACACACGAACATTCATGACCAACGTTGCTTCAGTCTACAAGCTTATGAAACAGTGAAATGATGTTTCTGAAATTCATGCTATGTTCTAGCTTCAGAATAAAGTTTTACATTCAAACAACGAGTTTGCTTTTTATCATTCATAATAGAATGATTACTATACTCCTTACTATAATAGAAGCCGTCCTGAGTGAATATCTTCAGTAAAAATGACTAAACGAGTGTACAGCCTATCTAAGCCGTGAGCACAGCAGCCAATTAACGCTCTCTCAACATTGTGTCAGTAGCTGCACTATGGGAGATTGTATAGAACTGCGCTGTGCGTGCGGCAAGATAGGCCCAGCATAGCGAAGCTAACAACATGCAACAATCTCAATGACCAGCCGAATAACGGCCTACTGTACTAAGCACCAGCCAAAAACCCATGACAGGGCTAGTCAGCCTACTAGCGTAACTACCACACTACGCGGGTAACAAGTAAACGATGAATCAAGCAACATACCTAGCGAGCGGACGGCGTCCAGCGCACAGGTTGTGGAAGAGTCTAGATCACTGGACGAGCAGCAGTGAACAGGCGGACGAGGTCCAGCATTAAAGTTTGTAGGAAATAATCCACATAATAACTAACTCAAATACTCAGCGGGCGAGCAGCGTCTGGCGCTAAGGTATTGTCTAGATGGAGAAAATACTTTTTCAGGAAGTGTTTTTTTTGCACCGAACAAGAGCACACATCACAGAGCAGGAGATATGAAGTGTAGATAACAAACACCATGGAAAAATATTTAACAGGGATGAAAAGAAAGTCAGAGAGAGACAGAGATAATGAGGCAAACACGTTAAGCCTCCCGAAAGCTAAGTCGAGGAAATATGACAAAGCATATGTTGCGCTTGGCTTCACTGCGATGAAGGAGATGAAGAAAGACAGGTATGTTTACTGTGTCTAAATAAATTAAGACGTCACTTAAAGACAATACACCCCAATCACGCTGATAAGCTGCTTGAGTTTTTTCAGAGGTGTAATTTTATAGACAAATTATACTATTTATAGTCACGGCGCAAAATGTTTACTTCTTCCTGGGGGGGGGGGGCGTGACAGAAAATAATTGAGAAGCACTGGCTTAGCAGAAGCCAAAGCCAGTAGAAGTACAGTTTTTAGAGAAAGTTATTTCAAACCCACCGTTAGAATAGGCTCAAATGGAGAAAGAGCTAGCGCTTTGGCAATGGCAGCAACATATACTTTAAGGGTGGAGGGCATGCTTCCCGTAGCCATTCTGTGCTGTAGAAAGTAGTTCACCTGAGAGAGGAGGTCTCATCTCAACAGGCCATGGGGGAGCCGTTGACAGTTCCAACAGCTCGGGAAACCACGGCTGGTTCGGCCAGATCATTGTCACTGTTGCTTTATCCTCTCTGATCTTGTGTAATACTGAGGGCAGCAGTTTTACAGAGGGAACGCGTAATTGCTGGCTCTCGGCCGCCAAAGCAACGACAACGCTTCCCCACCCAGAGGAGAGCTTGTCAACGAGAAAAACAGCGGGCAGTGCGCGTTGTACTCTGACACAAACAGACCCACTTCTGCTTTATCGAATTGACTCCAAATCAGTCCGACAGACAGGGGGTTTAATCTCCATTCCAAAAGGGTTTATATGCCCCAACCGCTCCGACCAGGAGCCCGAAGCCAGGACGCAATCGCATAGGGCTCTCCAGCCAGTCAGCTAGGAGTCTGTCATGACTACTTTCCGCCTCGTAACCAGCCCGAGTTGGTCACCCCGCTGAACAGTTTTGGATCGAACCAGGGTCTCGGCCCTCGCATACATCCGTTTGTAACTGTAATGCACGCTCGTCCCGATATCCACGCCCTGTTGGGAACTCAACTTGCCAAGAGGGCAAACCGGGGAGGCTTCCGCCATCAAGCCTAAAAGTCTCTGAAACCGTTTTAGTGGCACGGTGCCCCCGTGGCTGAACACATTTAGAACAGATGTTAGATCTTGGTTGCCCTCCTCTGATAAGACTGAGTCGAGCACACATGGACAAAACCGCAAGAAAGCCGGTTAAGGTGTTAACATGCCATGCAAGATCGGGGTAATAAGCAAAAAACTATCTTTGCTTATTAGTTGTTGCTTACACCGTTTATGGGCTTTCCCCGATAAAAGAAAAACGTTTTACGCATTTACATGACCCCACACGTTATCAGTTTATTAAGCATAATCGGCGTAAGACGAAAAAACGCACTCAGTGATTGTGGTTTGTTGCAATTGAAACTCTATTGTGCTGTCAATTTAGCCTGGGTTTCCCCATGCTACCTTGCGAGCAAATTTATTCACGCTGCAAGTCTAACATGGAAACTATGGACCAATTGTTCCCCTGAAATAGGGAACCAATCACAGAACGGGGAGGAGGAAGCAAGACGATGACGACGCCTATGCGACACACCGATGCAGTTTTGTTTATCCAACACGGCAGCAGACGCGAAGTTACTTTTCGATGCAGCCTTAGATAGTGTTCCAAGTAGTTTTGATTGCAAGTTTATTTAAAAAAAGAGCAACTTTTAGTGTTAAACAATTTCATATCCAAGAAGGGTGTTTGGATATGGCAAGACATGATAACCACAGAGTTTTATAGGACCAACCTGCTAGGCATCGTCATCGAGGAAGTACAATTAACTTCTAAATGGTAAGTGGTATTTATTAATATCATATTGTCATTATGCCTGTACTGTGGTTGCCACAGTGTCACTAAGTTGTGTTGCTTTTCAATATCAATATACAGCTACCGGTTTAGTTGCATAGCTTTCAGCTGTGTGCACACAAACTCGATAAAAGTTGTTTACGTTTGAATTGATGTCGCTCTACATACGTCATCTGGTATAATTGAAACAATTAGCTATGAGGTACGTACTGACACATTTGACGGACATTCGTAGCGGCCAATAAACAGCTCTGGGCATTCGTAAACCACACCTCAAATACAAGAAAATGAGCATATGGTTCCCAGACCACATCTCATTCTCTATGAAACTGGTCTGGTGTTAGCCAGGCTACTGTCAATTATTTTTTCTCTTTTTTCTCTGCACTAAATGGCAGTGCTGTGTTGGATAGTGCAGATTAAGGGGCGGTATTATTGTAATTGGCCTTGCTACCTGTGTCACAAAACAGGGAAAATCTGAACAACCTAATTTTTCACATGCTTGCAGAGAATGGTTTACCAAAACTAAGTTACAGGTTTGATCTTTTTCACATTATCCAAGTTGATAGAAACACTGGGGGCCCAATATAGCACTTAAACATGAAAAAAGTCCGATTTTCAGGCCATGACCCCTTTAAGCCTTAAAAAAATGCAATACTTATCTTAGTCTTATCTTGCAGCGCCGCATGAAGTCGAACAAGCCTAGTGTTTCAAGCATAATGTACAATGTTATAGCAGTGTTTTAAGAACGGAACACGTTTGCCACCCAGTGGACAAATAAGGTATTGCAAGAAAATCCTATTTTTTTATTTCAATAGCACATGGACAGTACTAAACATGTTGTTGTGACCCAGTCTGTAAAACCCAGCTCAAGTCATTTATCAGTGATTTATTGTTTTCTACATAAAATCATCCTACATAATGTAAAAGACATACTGTGAATATGTAACCTTATCAATGTGAAATCAAATTAGAGTATGAGATTTTAGCCTGGATTTCATAGGTTCCCATATAAGGACATTTTAGTAGTTTAAAAAAAACATCCCTTACAAAAACATTACTGGTGTGGATCTTGAGATGAAACAATGAGACTTGCAAGCCCTTTTCAGTTCAGACAGCTCAAACATGCATATTAAACTTGGCCTACATTTAAGCCTTGTCTAGGAAACCAACCCATTATTTTATCACAAGCTAAATTTTTTATTAATTGAAAATAAAAATTATGGGTGGTTTCCCAGACAGGGCTTATCCTAGTCTCAGACTAAAAAGTAAATTTGAGCTGCCTGAATTAAAAAAAACTTCTTGCACTGACAAATCCTATCATATACAAGTGCCATTATTTTGTCTCAAGATTGTCACACAAGTATTGTTTTTGTAAGGTTTGTTTTTAATGTACTAACATAACTAAGCCTAGTCCTGGAGTAAGCAAAACTCTGTTCGAGGAAATGGCCCTTTAAAGATTTAAATGCATACATTTTAATAGTTTAAGCACTGCAGTATCACACAAATAAAAGTTAAAAAGGAACATTTCTGATTTATTTTCTTAAGGCAGCTTGTTACTAAATGGGAATCCAAACTGAATGAATGTGGGCCATTAACTATCATCTACCTTTTTTTGTCCAAATCTTTATGTCCAGTCTTACTACATGTACAAAAACAGTTAAATCCTTCAGTATTTTAAACAAAGAAATTGATAACAGTCTGAACAACACAGTAACATCAAAAACAGATCATTTTACAAACATTCTAAAAGCTCTTCATCAAGATTCTTCAAACCTAGGATCTTTTGATGCAAGCCTACAATTTCAGAAAACACCAGATTTAAGATGTTTGCTAATAGATTACAAACAATCTGTTGCATTTAAGATTAAAATGTTTAAACAAAATATGTATCAACATGCAAGAGTAAAATAGACTAAAATGAATGACTTAATAATTTACTAAACCTAAATAAAACAATAAAATACCACTAGTAAAGCATTAAGGATATGTACTGAAATTAAATAAACATCCTTAAGTATTTTGTATGTAAAAGTATGTTATTTAAAAATGCAGGATAAGTGAAGTTTCGTATAGAAAGCTACTAATAATGCAGAATCCAAAAAAAGAGCCAAACTATCACCTTACCCCTGAACTCACCCCCAGCTTATCCAGACATAGTAGGATCAATATTATACCGGAATCTACATTGCAACTGTTATATACTCATATGTGAAATGTTTAATTGGAAAAACAAAACAAGCAAATTCAAAGTGTAGTGCATAGATAAGATGAAATAAAATATTGAGCAAAACTGGTTAAATACAAAATATTTACAGATGTGCAAACGTGTTGCAAAAAATACAATGTGAAAAAGATGAGATACTGATCCATTTTTCTTTCTTTCATGTTAAGTGCAAGTATTTTGTCTTAGTTATTCCAGATTCACAACTGAAAATGAGTTTTCTGCTTTAACATTTTGCAACTGCATTCGCTTTTTTCTTCCACCCTCACGGTCACCAGCCAGATGAAACCAACGTTTAATAACATTTTCAACCTCCAGCTCAGTTGCCTGTGTACACGAGGGATTTCTTCTTACAGCATCTAGTATTGGAGCATACACATACAGTTAAAAAAGGGGAGGCATTAAAGGAAAAATTGTACTATGTTCATACCTTAAAGGAACATTCCATTTTCTTAAAAGAAAAATCCAGATAATTTACTCACCAACATGTCATCCAAAATGTTGATGTCTTTTTTTGTTCAGTCGAGAAGAAATGATGTTTTTTGAGGAAAACATTGCAGGATTTTTCTCATTTTAATGGACACCAACAGTTAACACTTAACTCAACACGTAACAGTTTTTTTCAATGGAGTTTCAAAGGACTATAAACGATCCCAAACGAGGCATAAGGGTCTTATCTAGCAAAACGATTGTCATTTTTGACAAGAAAAATAACAAATATACACTTTTAAAGCACAACTACTCGTCAAGATCCAGTCCAGCACGACCTAACGTAAATGCGTAGTGACGTAGGGAGGTCACATGTTACATATATAAAACGCACATTTGCAGTCCATTGTAAACAATAAACTGACACAAAGACATTAATTAGTATCAGTTGACATACAACAACGTAGGAACGGTCCTCTTTCAACACACTTGTAAACACTGGGGCGGAGTTTCGCGTTCGTCCTCTGTGACCTCTTGACGTCATGACGTATTGCTTGGGGTCACGCTGACGCATTACGACCGGATCTTGACGAGAAGTTGTGCTTTAAAAGTGTATATTTGTTATTTTTATTGTCAAAAATGACAATCGTTTTGCTAGATAAGACCCTTATGCCTCGTTTGGGATCGTTTAGAGTCCTTTGAAACTCCGTTGAAAAAAACTGTTACGTGTTGAGTTAAGTGTTAATTGTTGGTGTCTATTCAAGTCCATTAAACTGAGAAAAATCCTGGAATGTTTTCCTCAAAAAACATAATTTCTTCTCGACTGAACAAAGAAAGACATCAACATTTTGGATGACAAGGTGGTGAGTAAATTATCTGGATTTTTCTTTTAAGAAAATGGAATATTCCTTTAAATTAATACATACCCATCTTTATTAAATGCGTACACTTAGATGAGTAGTTACACGGGTAAGTATGATGGCACAAAATAAAACATGCCGATTTTTTGCGACAGAAGTTTACGCGAGAGGGGGAGTCAGGAGTGATGATGTTACTGCACCTGAGGTCGAAGTGCTGCAAACTAAATGCTCTTCCACCAAACAAAAAAAATCACCACGTTTTATTTTGTGCCACCATACTTACTTGTGTAACTTCTCATGTCTTAAAATAGGGAAAACATGTAAGTGTAGGTGGCTTTTAAATTCATCCATCCCTTTTGGATCCTAAGGAACGAATGGGCTAGGCTAAATGCTAACACATTCACTACGTGCTGTACAAAGATTTAGTGCACGCATTGAAAAAAGATAGGTATGTATTAATTCGTCTAAGTTGAGGTAAGAACATAGTAAAATATAAAAAAAACTGTGGTGTTTTCCTTTAAACCATGTACATCATCACCAATCCAAAAACCAAGAATTTCAACCTTTAATTTATGATTATAATTTGTGAAAACAAGTACGTTTGAAGATTTCCAGAAATATTGACAACAAAAGGACTTACCAATCACAACACTCTTAAACTCCAAATTATGGAAAGGTGTTTTCCCATTAACACCTTTCCAGTTCACAGTTTTGGCAAAGTCGTTTTTTATTGCCATTTTCATTATTCGCCAAACTGTGTCCTTCACATCCACACCACCCAACAATCCAAGTTCAAGTACCTGAAATGTATTTTTTTAAACATGTTGTTTTAAAACAAACTACATTCAAGACTGCAACAGCATGCAGGCATGCACAATACGTAACCTACCACTTTTCGTCTGGTTTCTGGACACGATCGGAGATCGTTTTCAAGCTCAATTAATGAACTGAGGTCTTCAATTGGAAAACAGCTTTGATTTAAAGGGTCCTCTTCAAAGTCTGTGATCTCTCTGACATTGTTTGCCTGGAGATCCTGAACCATCTCTATGATGCTCCTCTGTTGCTCCATAAGAATTTCTTGGTTTCTTACCACTTCAATAAGAAGCGCTAAAACAATAAAGACAGGAATTGTAAGATAACAACATCAGTTTTGCTATGATTTACAATAATATTTTATTAATAAACGAAAACAAAGGAAATCTTACATTTTATGAATGGATCACAGCATGAGAGGCTTTTTGTCTGGAAGTTGGGCGTTTCCTGATGCCACTGTGACTGAACGCTGCTGCCTGCTTCAACTTTTGATTCAGGTGGAGAATTAATCTCTTTCCCCAAAGATTCAAACATCTTATTGACTCTTGTTCTAACAGCCCTTTTCCTAATGATATTACGTCTGGTGTAGGCCCACTTGCTGTCCATACTTGCAC
The DNA here is from genome assembly GCF_030506205.2 of Paramisgurnus dabryanus. Classification (NCBI taxonomy): domain Eukaryota; kingdom Metazoa; phylum Chordata; class Actinopteri; order Cypriniformes; family Cobitidae; genus Paramisgurnus; species Paramisgurnus dabryanus. The sequence continues at coordinate 36,283,038 of NC_133342.1, read as the reverse complement.
TGTAAATAGGGACCTACAGTAATTTAAACATGAAAACAAACCATAAATTAAATGCATATAAATATTAACCGCGTATAACGCCAAACGAGTCTCATGCTGCATAGTAGAAGAATATGCTACATTTACGTGTTAGTTGAAATTTATAAAAGTATAAACCCTTACCGAATTAAAAACTCCACAAAACAACCAAAACTCGTGAGTGTCGAGGACTGAGAAGCAGTTTGCGGTTCACCTCCACAGAGCGCGACGTTTGTGTATAGGTAAATATTAGCATATGACTGCTACGCAACTTCCGGGGCTTCTGGTGGGCGGGGCAAGTGCGGTCCAAGGAAGGTATTTTTAGCTTTGAAAAAGAGTATAGAGGGGTTGCAAGTTTACAAACATTGCAGGGTGCGCGCGCAACCAAGGGGCAGAAAGACCGATTGGTGAGCTGATCTGCTACTGCAACAACCTTAATTATTGAAGCGTTCTTTAATGTTTGTACATAAATAAGACTTGATTTTAGTTGTATCTGTTTTTCTGTCTTTATTTTTGCAGTGTTACTGTGATACATGTATGAATTATAATTTTATAATTATAATGCTAGTAACGTAATAGTCGCATCTACTGGTATGTTAACATCAGGCACCCAGCACTGACTCTGTTGGTACTATTTTCCACGCAAAAATTCCTTGGCATTTTGACTTACAGACACCGCTACTAGCATACAACACAATGCACGTCTCTTCTTTCTGCCCCTCGGTTGCGCGCGCAACCAGTTAGTGACGTCGCCGTGCAACCCGTCTATATACTCTTTGGCTTTGATAACTAAATTGTGTCGTTTTTCGAAATTAACTCTTAAGTGTTTTTAACCTAGAGTATTCCTCTCAACAAATATTGTCAGTAATATTGTGCTCAGTTAAACAAAATGCATATAACGGAAAAACACGAACACAACAGACAACTTGCCTCTAGTTAAGTTTTTATGTCTGGTATTTATTGTCACAATTAATTCAGAGTCTACAAATAATGTCATACATAAAATATGCCGCTTGTTGTAGTTATTCTTTGACGTAGACAACATTTAATATTACGTTTGTGTAATTATAAACTATTTTTTATTAATTATTATACACATTATATTATATACAAATTTCTCTTAGTGTTTTTGCCTTTAAAAGAAAACAGTACAAAAGATTAACCCCGATTACAAAATAAAAGTTTGTGCTTGCATAATATATTTGTGCGTGTATTGTTTGTAATTATTATGTGAATATATAAATGCACACATACATGTATAAATAAACGTGTATATATTTTTAAATGTATATATATATATATATATATATATAAAATATATACAATTCTAAATATATATACACATGTAAATATTTCTTATACATTTGTGTGTGTGTGTGTGTGTGTGTGTGTGTGTGTGTGTGTGTGTGTGTGTGTGTGTGTGCATACTAAATTATTACACACAGTGCAAAGACATTATGCAAAAAGCAAACTTTTATTTTTGTATGCGATTAATCATTAATATCGTCATAACGTTTTTCCTTGTAAAATGTCGCCATCTCGTGGACATGCGTAATAATGAAAAGACGTCAAAGTTGCATGATGACCAAATAATATTTTTATTTTGATATCCAGTTATAATCTCAGTCTTCAATACAGGATGAATTATGAAAAGTATTAATAATATTCGTTTATATAAAGACAACACTTATATAAACATTTAAATATTAAATATATTTAAATGTACTTAATAGTAATATTAAAATGATTCTTTATGCATTTTAGATTGAAGTAAACTCTGAAAATGGCTGTATTAATTTTGACCCATAAAGGTTTTAATATTGGACAGGGTTGTTTTAACCCAACTGCTGGGTTATTATACCCCCTGGTTGCACTACAACAACCCAAAATTGGGCTATTTTTTCCCATTATGGGTCAAAAATAACCCAGACATTTTTAGAGTGTACTAAACAAGTATAATACCACTGACTAGCATGTTAAAAATGCAAAAAACACACATTGTTAACCTACAAATATACAGGTTAAATATATACTTAAATATAGACATCTTACACTACAAAGAAAAGTTGTTGTGGTGTAGTTGATTTTTTATTAGTTTTGCAGTCTGTATCACCTGTTGAATTAATCATTAGCCAAACATCAATGTATTTACTCACAATACATGTAATTTAGACTGCAGTTTAGACCAATAAATATGCACTCATATCAAGTATGACACTTACAGAAGTGACAACAACACAAGCCTTTATATGCAGTTCAGATATACATTAATACTGGAGCATGAAATGAGAGCTGCTATGAATGTAACATCATGTACAGCTGCTGTCTTACTATGGCCATTTTTAAATCCAACAGACAATGCTTTGTTTAAACTCCTGTAATCGGCCCCAAAGTCTGAAATATGACAGCAAACAGAAGAAAATGGCTAAATAAATACAGTTAGATCAATGAGTATATAGTTGCTGTATCCAACGTGGCCCAATCGTTGGCAGCAACACTAATATTATATTAACTTTATTATGAGACCCCCAATTAATATCAGATTCCATGTGCAAAAAAATCTAACCAGAAGATTTAGCATTAAATTAAATGCCTAAAAATTAGATAAATTACACATTAAAACAGTTTTTATCAAATAACATTAACTAGTTGATAACAGTATATGCAAGCTGAATTTGTGAAATGCCTTTATATAGCCACAACTCCTCTGTCCCCTAAAGTGTTTTTAAGAACAAAAACAATTAAAAAACCTAAAACAACGGTAAACAACAGAAGACTTTAAAGCTCATGTTAAACAAAACATTAAAAAATAAAATTAATGGTACTCAGCCGAGCCACAATTATATAAAATCACTTATTAAAATAGCCTCTTCGTTAAGGGATCAATGCTTCCCATTGGGAAAACAAAATAATCATTAACATATTTGCAACTTCTGAAGTTGACAAAACACCATTTGTGAAGTGATCATCCTTCATGCAAAGGCTACAAAAATAATGTCCCGTAAAAAGCACATCATACTGACAGGATCGAAATAAAATTACAACTAAGATTCATCCAAAAGGAGAAATGACTGGAAGCAAGGTTAAATTATTTGGCAGCATCCCTGAAAATAAAACTTCTTTTTACACTTCCTGAGGCTAAAGCTAAATTTCCCACAAAACATGCAACATTTACAACTCAAATAAACACTTAAAATTTGTAAGCAAAATTAAAAATCAGATATGAATCTTTTAAAATGGAAAAGATATTCTATCTCTGTGCTTTTATAATAAATAGAAGAGCAACCTGAATCACCATAGGTCTCTTCTGGTTATGAAATTATTGAAACCTGCAGAAATAAAAGTGTTTAAGCTAATTCATATGAATGAATGTTTATGAACAAGGGTTGTCTGAAGGTCTCTTCAGCACAGCGCTGTATTTCATTGGAGCTCCATCTGCCTTCAGCTGAACATTCACAAGAGTGAAGATGGAGATCTCCTGCAGAACATAAAGATACGATTATGATTCGCAGCACAAATAACTATGATGTACATTTGCTAGCATGTACCACAACTCTGGTTTCTAGATACGACTCACTCCTTCATTTAAGAACACAGGACCATTTTATCATTAGTCTGGGTAAAAAACACTGAGCCTCATTGAAGTTGCATTTAAGCATATATGAGGACGTACGGGTTGTGAATGTGCTGCCACAAACTGCAAATCTGGAAAAAACTGTTATGGTGTCCCTGATTCTCAACCCGTGAATGTTTTTCATTGCTAAAAGGGAGTTTGGGAACTTACAGCAAAGCACAAATGACAACAGGTTTACTCGAGACAGCACAAGCGAGCATGAGGGTAAAGCTAATCTCTTATATTATAGCTGTGATGCAGGTAGCGAAGATTCTCTGTTTCGTGTTTTCGCATCACGTTTTGGTATCAGCTTGGGTCCCTGCAACCCCAACCAAGGTGGTACTAAAAAAGTATTGGGTACTAGATACTGCACCCAGTGGAAAAGCCCCCGAAAGTAGGCTGACCTGACCCAAACCAAACCGTGTAGTGCTATGCAATGGAAAAGGCTCCATTAGTGAAACTATGGTAGCTGCCAGAGGACAAACATGTCATCGTCTGAGATGACGTAGTGGCAAAAACACGTTCTATAGTGTCACTCACGGGTGCAATACAATGTCACATATTAACCATTAAAACCCTGGGTGAGGGGGTTGTTTAGGTCCATACTACTATGAGCAATAATAGTGATGCTTGGCTTAGTAAATACCACTATAGCAGGTTCTGTCTTCTACTGTATCTTAAAGGGATAGTTCACCCAAAAAAATGAATATTCATTTCTTTGTTCAGTTGAACACAAAGGAAGATATTTTGAGCAATGTTTGTAACCAGACCGTTTTTGAGCACCATTGACTTCCACAGTAGTATTTTGGCTACTATGAAAGTCAATGGTGCTTCAGTTTCCCGCTTTTTAACAAAGATCTATCTTTGTGTTCAGCAGAACAAAGAAATTTATTAATTTCTTTAACTCTTTCGCCACCATTGACGAGATAACTCTGTGTATTTTTTGAAGATCGCTCTGAATGGGATCGCTATCAAAAGTCCTTCACAAAAATTGAATTATCTCAGCTTTTTGCTCAAAATTGGGTGTTTTGAAGAAACCTACACATATTTGAGAGGTAATAATAAGAGAACTAATTTTGTTTGAAAGCAGAGGGTTTGTTCTTTCATGTGATATATTGTTTGTTTATATATTTAAAGAATAACATTTTCTGGAAGGCATAAAACTTTTGTGAAAATCATATAAAAATGCTGGCGCTGGCTGGCAACTTTTTTTAAAAACGCTGCAGGGAAAGAGTTAACAGATACTAAAATGATCAACAAACATTCATAACAGCAAGCTTTCTAAACAATCCACATAGTTTAATATTACACCCCTGAAACATCTTTTGAAAAGCAATGAAAGGAAAATAAAAAACAGTGTGTGGAGTTGCACCTGCTGTATGGAGTCCTTCCTTGGATCATCTGATTTCCAAACAAGCATCATCTCGGGTCTCTTCCCAACTTTACGGAAGTGGAACGTCTTCAGTCCCTCTAATGACTTCATGAAAGAGACAGCAAACTATGCATTATTAATGATAATTACAATACAATTTCATGTCTTAACACTGTATATTTTGTAATAAACTTTCAGTATTTTACTTCATGTTATTTTTTGAAGTATTATTAAATAAATATCAAATAATTAATTGGTTATCAACACTGGCAAGATTCAGTATCGGGCTCTGTTACCTACTCTGCAGTGGCGGCTCGTGACTGCTCATCCGAGGGGCGCACATTCAAAAGAAGTGTTCGGAGTGTCATGTGTGTTGATTGTGTTTTCAAAATATGTGAAGTATTGTTGCGTCATGTGAACCATGTGCATCACGTGTTTTGTCAAAATAAGTGCCTGCGGCACAAACGTCAAAACAGTTTATGATAAAAGAGACGCTCACGTTTACAAAAGACACACAAGACATTCCCTTAACTGTAAACAATGATTATGCATGAGATTATGCGAGTATCTGGCAAACGGGAGCGTCTCTTTTATTACAAACCCTTTAGATGCGTCTGCAGCAGGCACTTATTTTGGCAAAACACGTGATGCACACAGGATCACTCCATGCCCAGAACACATATTTTGAAATAAGGAACCACACACATGTGTGAATCGAGCGCCCTCGAAAAAAGAAGTCAACGGCCGCTACGGCTACTGTGTAACATGCAAAAGAATCACAGGCTAAATGAAAAAAATTACTATTCAGACCCAGAATCATTTTGATTATTGAACTACAGTGATGTCACAATGGTTAAATGATAAATGTTCTCTTTGAAATGCACTCTTTTATTGTACAAATCTAAAAGATAACCTTTGAACAATGCAAAGTCAAATATGCAGCTAGTAAGACGGACGTACATTACAGTAGATTCGTTTCTGAACTCCATAGCGAAGCACAAGCACATCAAAAGACTGATCCAGAACTCCCATGACCATAGCTTCAGAGTCCAGCGGTCCACACTCCTGTAAACAACAACAACAACAACACCACATTCGCTCATCAATACAACGCCATAAGACGCTTATCCACTTCAATTCATTGAATTCAACACTACTTTTAAAATCACATTCTTTATACGCTCAAGAGGAGTGCACATAGATGCCATCACAACAAGTTACCAGTAGGGGGCGACAATTAATTGGTTAACAGACAAACTTGCAAGATAATACCACTCTCTGAACAATTTAGTTTATGGTGAAGATCACATATAAAGCATGGATTACTCTCCTAATGCTCATACGTAGTAAAGCACTAAAAGTGTTTGTCAACATACGTTATATGCATGATAGTTACCTTCACAAAGACGCCAAAGAAGAGCTCAGAGCTCAGCTCTTGAACTCTCTTTGAAGCAGTCTTCCTATCATTGCAGAGCGACGCTTGTTTGTGAACATCCTCCCCTCCGAGACCCAAACGCGGCCCGCAATCTGACAGCACAGAGAAAGCAAGAGAATCCGTTATCATTTAGCACTGAAATATCTCATGATATTCTCAGGTCAAGTGTGGATGACTAAGTACACTTGGCCCATTAGCAACTTCAATTAGAGACAATGCAGATTTTTTGTTACCAAACATGTGTAAGTGAATCAACGTCGGTCTTAACATCGCTAGTCAGATGACACTAAAGTAACTCACTGAGGGAGGCGGCCAGTAGACGGTGCACTATGACATCAGCGTAGCGTCGTATAGGGGAAGTAAAGTGAGTGTATAGAGGCACGTTCAGAGCGTAGTGTCGAAAGAGCTTCTCATCTCTCAGTGCTCCAGAACAGAAATACACCGCCATCTAAACATGACAAAAACATAACCGAATCCTTCAAAACCTCACAGTGTTAGTATCAATGTAAGAACATTCTGTGATGATATAACTTTGATATCTATAATACTGACTAATTCAAACACTGATCACAATGATGGTGGTTTGTTGCGATTGAAACTCAATTGTGCTGTGAATTATTTTCTCTCTCTCTCTTTTTCTCTGCACTAAATGGCTGTGCCGTGGTTGGATAGTGCAGATTAAGGGGCGGTATTATTATAATAAGAGCTTCTTTTGACATCATAAGGAGCGCCAAATTTCAATGACCTATTTTTTCACATGCTTGTAGAGAATGGTTTACCAAAACTAACTGGGTTGATCTTTTTCACATTTTCAGTGACTGTCAGTCTTTTTACATCAGAGCAAAACTGTGGTATATGCAACAACAATTATCAAGACAACTATTTATCAGCATGCATTAATTAATTCAATGTTGTCGCAAAAAAGAAAGCTTCCGACCAATTCCGGTGCAACAAATGGAAAAGTTAGTCTGGATCCCTGTGTGGACACAATGTATAAATGCATATGTTGTTTAATAAAAGCACATCTTTACCTGCATCGGCCTGGAGCACATATGAGTGAGAACTTCCTTCCTGGCTCCGGCGTACTCATCATGGCCGAGGTTTTCATTCAGACTCCGCTGTCAAAAACAATGAACATGTTTGGTACACAATAACAACATCGATCTCTCACCTCTTCCTTTATTTAATTTCATGTTCAAGTCTTTACATTTGTTCTTTACAGCTGTGCTTACAGGCAACATTACATGACAACGTTGGTGTGAGAGCAGTGCAAATAGTTACTAATATTAAAATGAGTGCGAGGCACTCACGTGCAGATCTCCGGATGAGGAAAAGTCGATGTCGATGCCCATCTGGTCGCAGAACTCCTGCAGGTCATTCACCATCTTGCTCTGAGGCGGCGGGTGTCTCCGGAGGAGGGCCAGGTCCGGGTATGAACGGTAGATCTGATGGGCCACCGCCATGTTTGCCAGCAACATGAACTCTTCCACCAATCTGCGTGACAAAGGACACTTGACTCACTGCTCGAACCCTCAATATAGATAGTAGCGTATTATACGGAGACAGGGGGTGAAAACTTCAAAAGCAATGGAAGAACTAAGCCAAAAAACCCACAGATTGTGCGTGTATGAAATCTGGCTTACTTGTTGCTGTCCCGATATTGATAGACGTAACAGCCCTGAGGCATCCCAGACTCCTTGTCAAGAGTGAAAGACAGCTTCAACTGCAATCGGGAAATGCCAACATGTTAAAATACTCTGTAATGATCATATTAAACATGTTTAATATCGTTGTGAGGATGACTGATAACAACTGGCTCTTAGGGTAGGGACACATCAAACAAACACTGGCTGCGTTTCCATTACAGATTTGCGCAAAACTTTAGCATTATTTTAAATGTCGACAAAAACTATTGCCAAATGATGGCGTTTTCATTAACCGATGATATGCGACTGAAACTTAGTTTTTCCTCACGCGACAAGTCATCATGTCAACTGATGTTGGAAGGTTTACTAATATCACATCCACCGCAATAAGCTTTGGGTCTCATTCACTTAGCATGCGTACGCACAAATTTGTGCATGAGATGTGCGTACGGATGTTTTCATAAACAAATCGTGATTCAACAAAAACTTTTGTATCAAAATGTCTTCTAAATGTACACAATAAAATAAAATAAATACTTAAAACCACTCGTACGCAATAATCACGTATGCTATAATCCAGAGATGGGACCAAGTCACACATGTGCAAGTCTCAAGTAAGTCTCAAGTCTGAACCTTCAAGTCTCAAGTAAGTCCCAAGTATTTTTTTTCTTGGGCAAGTCAAGTCAAGTCGAGTCACAGGCTGTGTCAAGTCAAGTCCAAGTCAAGTCACCTTATTATTGTAATTTTACCTGCAGAATCTGATCTTAATAAAGTGACAAGATATACAGTAAGTAACTATCAGTAAATTACAATAATTTGGATTTGCATTGTAAATTCTCATGTTCAGTAAAATACATCTTGGAATCAAACAAAATTGTAACTTCATAAATTATTTATTTTTCACTTCTGCCAATCGTGTTTGAAATTTTCCACATTGAGTCCATAAAACAAATAACAGCTTAACATCCAACAGACCCCTCTCTGAACACCTCCCTCTCTCTCAAACACAGTTTACGTACAACATTAAACTTACTTGTTACATTTCTCCCCTCTCTCTCTCTCTCTCTCTCTCTCAAACATGTGCCCAGAAAAAATGAGCGCGTCCCATCTCTTCCGTTCGCGCGCCTATATTTGAAATAACGAACTTGAGCGCGCAAAAGACGCGACATGTGAACCGCCCCAAAAATTGTAGAATCAAGTAATTTTTCTCTGTGTGTGTGTTCAGGTGGCAAACTTGAAAAAGAAGTATTCAAAAATAAAAATAAGTATTTTAAAAAATAAATCACAATTATTTTGCCCACATTTGTCCCCAACACAGTATGATGAGGGCAACATTAGCTATTATTACATTAGCTAACTACCAACTAACCAGAAATTAACAAATTGACAAGCACTTACTGGGCAGAATGGCTCTTTAAATGACGACCAAAATTGGAGGTTGCCTTCTGGCTGCCTGTGATTTTAATGTTGCATGTCTTGCAAAGCACTGTTCGTCTTTTGCAATCTTGTTGAAGCCGAAAGCGATGACCCTCCGTACCCCTCCGGTTGACATGTTGATATCTGATCTAAGTGGGCGTGGTGTGCGTAAGGTACGAGAGGGCATGACGAATGATAGTGTCGTGATTCAGTCATGACAACACCATTCTCAGCCTGCGCTCCAGCTGGGTCGACTTTATTTTTTTAAATAATTTATATATTTTATATTTAAACTGAAAACATGATGTGATTAACACTTAAGTCATTCAAGTCATCGTGTCTCAAGTCAAGTCAAGTCCCGAGTCTTTAACTTCCAAGTCCGAGTCGAGTCTCAAGTATTTTATTTTTTTTCAAGTCAAGTCACAAGTCACAAAAATAGCGACTCGAGTCGACTCAAGTCCAAGTCACCAAGTCACAAGTCCCCATGTCTGCTATAATCAAATACTAGGCTATAATTATAATGTGTATGATAATGTTTACATGATCATAAAATTTACATGATTATATTTTATAATATATTTTCTGTATTGTATATTATTATACATGATCTATATTATTATTGTATACATTATATTCTACATTATTCTAGCCTACTTATTTTTTTCGACACATAAAAAAGATGCACATAATGACAAATCTTCACACTTTCCTTCCTCACTTTTTAAATAACTATATGAAAGCATCTGCTTAAAGCCTAATGTAAACATCATGTAAATGTAATAAGAAGCCCAAAAGTCAATTACTTGATCTCCTGTCTGTTTTATTTTAGATAGAGATGCACGTCTCTGTCAGATTAATTAAATATAATATTTGTTGACACATATCTAATACTTATTTAATGTTACTCCAGTCGGTGGACAGCACTGACTTCCTCTAGCGGCAGCAAAACCTCCCAAATAATTAAAACGTAATTTACCGATAATAAATATGATCATGGATTTCTTTGAGCTCTTTTGCTTTTATGACAAACGGCTCTAAAATTTTCTGTGGACAGCGCTACGCTGCGAAAAGCCCTTATATGGAGCTGGTTTGGGCGTGTTTTATGCAAATTACCAACCTTGTGCACGCGGCCGCTCATGTAAAACACTACAAATTCACTAACGTAAGAACAAGTATAAGAACAAAATCATGTGCATACGCATTTGTTGTGAATTAGCGGAAAGTTTTCATGAGAATTCAAATGTCCATATAAATACGAAAAACGTACGCAATTATTTGTGAACGAGACCCAATATTTTTAAGTAAAGACAATGTAATGGTGCGTTCACACTAGACGCGAATGAAGCATTAAGCACGAGTGATTTACATGCTAAGTCAATATAAAGATGCAATCGAGTTGAAAATTCAGAACTTTAATTGATATTTGCACCGCATTAACCAATCAGGACCTTACACTAGTAGTGACGTGATTACGATGTAGCGAGTTGAGGCGGAAATACAAAACAACATTGGATGACCAAATCACCGCCACTTTATGTGGATATCTGGAGTTGTACGACACATCTCTGTACTTTCATAAAATGGAATAAAAGGATCTTGCTTGGAAGAAAGTGAGTGAGTCATATGGTCAAATGGTATGGCAGGTGGGCGGGGTTTGGGAAGAGATCACAACGATTAGCAATTAGCAACATTAGCAACCACCAATCCAATAAATTCTCGATAGACAAAATAAAGTCCAGCCATACCTTTATTTATTTCAGAAGCAATTTCACTTGAATATAATTCACCACGGGGAAAACAAGACAATCGCTACTTCCGTTTCATGGTGACTTTAATGCAAAGGAAAAGCCTCTTATGCTTGTGAGCAGACACTTAATGAGGTGTTTCTAGGAGGTATTAGTTGGTAACGCGTCATCGTCAAATAATGATTATGTGACTTACTTGCATTAGGTGACCTGGGAATGTGAATAAACTGTTTCCATTGCAGTTCTGCGAAATACACCTTTCTCAAATTGCTACACATGGGTGTAAAAAGCTTTTTGTTAAATATGGGAGTTTTCCAAAACTGTAGTGTTTATAGGCCGTATTTTCAATTCGCAATATCAATTTAAAGGGTAATGGAAACGCAGCTACTGTGGGGTGGCCTGACATCGCATGCTGGTTGTGTCTGGGTGCATAGTTGCCCTCTCTCAACATTTCAAATACCGCTACAACCTGAATGTATAATCGCATGTCTGTTAGGGGCGGGGCCAATGCGCGTGACTTCAGTGCATCATCGAGCCACTGAAATGTGGAAAGCGGTTTAATAACGGTGTGACTCCACAATTAAGTACTACATGGTCCACGGTCATCAACATTTCTAATGGGTGTAGAACCAATCTCTGTAATGTCAGACACAGACTTTAATTTTAACAGAATTTGTAGTGTAGTTGTTTGATAGATGTCACTCGTCCATCATTTAATAAAAACTACTGAACAAACAGTAAATACACATTGTTCCTTGCTTGTCCTTGGATGTGTACCAGTGTACTTTGTCCAAGTACAGCGAGTTCTTTGAATGCCTCGTACATGTTTAAAGGGGAGTTTTTTTAAATGTCAAAATGCATCCTCCTAAGAGAGTTCAGGTTTAAACATTTTTTTTTTACATTTTGCTTTGTGATGCTAGAGTGTCATGTGTTATAAGCAGAGATAAACCTCGTGTTAACAGTTTTATGGCAGAAAGCCTGTGCCGTGCACAACCCTTTAAGATTTGAGTGAGCCCCGTTGCCTGAAGGAATCACATCCAAACAGATCCATCACTGCAGTCAAATCAGATACATTCATCCGTGTAACCACCGGTATATCCATCCATCTATCATCGGTCTATCCTTTAATCCATTTAAGGATAAAAGTACTACTGCTGTAGAAGAAAGACTATTGTAGTAGAATGCTCATTTAATGAATTCTAACTATTTTGGCCATTCAGATCGCAGACTAATTTAAGTATTTAAGTATTTTAGTCCATGTTTACAGTAATGCGTACGTTTTAAAACGCATTACTTTGGCCATGTTTACGTCTTTCATTTAGACTACTCCACCGTTTTCAACCCTCATAAACGGAGTCGCTCGTAAACGCTGCAGACCTTATTTTAATTTAAGAACTCTGGGGTTGGACTGCAGCGTAAATAATCATAGAAAAAGCTCATCGATTGGCCAGCTAAGCTGTATGTTGTGATTGGCCTGTGTACCTCTGCTCTGACGTCAGCCGGAAATGTGACGCTCCTTACCATGTTTGAAAGATTCGCTCACAATGCAATGCTAACTAAGCGGGAGGAATTATGATAATGTCGGTCTTGTTTACATCACCAATCCCAGGAAGTAAACTGTTGCCTACAATCCGTGTGTTTGTTGTAGTCCAAGAAAAGAGATTTACGTTGGAGACGATAACTCGCGTCATTGTTTACTTTGGGGTTTGGACCTTTTGCATATTGTTAACATGTACTAATACACACTTACACACCAATGGTCATGTAAACTGGTGACCTAACCCTTTATAGAGCACCTATTGTCTTGTCTGATTCATGTTTTTAAATTTCCTTTGGTGTGTAAGTGTCCAAAAGGTCCAACCCCAAAGTAAATGATGATGTGAGTTATTGTCTCCAACTTAAATCGCTTTTCTTGGACTACAACAAACACACAGATTTGTAGGCAACAGTTTACTTCCTGGGATTGGTGATGTTGTTTTTCCAAGCTGAGAGCTGGCACTCATTGTTTTTCCACGGAAAAAATCCGCCAGCTGCTGGCTGTTTTGAAAAACACAGTGCTTCCATTGAAAACAATTTTAAATAAGCCGGCCGCAGGCATAAAAGCTTTGGTGTGCACGCCCCTTAAAGGTCACGTTGTTTCTGATTCCAATTTTTAAACCCTAGTTAGTGTGTAATGTTGCTATAATAGCATAAATAATACCTGTAAAATGATAAAGCTCAAAGTTCACTGCCAGGCGAAATATTTTCTTTAACAGAATTCCCCTTTTAAAGCCTACAGCGAACGGACGGTTTGGACAACAGCCCTCTACTTCCTGCTTTAATGATGTCACTAGAACAGTTTTTTGACTAAACTCCGCCCACATGAATACATCAGTCGCCGGCTAAGCTAACGGCACGCTAAGCTGCTATCGAATCACAACACACTAAACAAACTACACAATCAGAAGTCGTAAAGTATTTCTGAAAGAGAGGCTTCATAGAACAAGGAAGACATCAGCCTGTTTTAAGGACAGTCAAAACAGCGCTATACAGATAAGTAAATTGTGTGAAAAATACCGCATTTTTTACACGTGAAATATTGCGCACTGTAAACACAATCAAAGCTCCAAAAACACGGAAAGAACGGGACCTTTAAAGCTATACATCATAATTATTTTGACCCATACAATGTATTTTTGCCTATTGCTACAAACATGCCCGTGTGATTTATGACTGATTTTGTCGTTACAGATTTTCTGAGCTCATAAAACCAAATATAATATATTACCAAAAATGCCTATCCCTAGTAAAAAAAAGTATTAAATCTGCTGAATCAGCGCAGGGACGAGACAGAATTTAAACAGAGACAAAGAAGATATTAGCATTCATTCAAAATGATGTGCAGTCTGACCTGGTCAAGTCTCAGAGCTCCGCCCTCAAAGCGCTGGGAACGGAGTTGTTTGGCGATGTTGTGCAAGTTGAGGACGGCCTCCTGTATCTCTTGGATGGAGTGGTTCGGGGAGCAGGGTGGCAGCTCGTCAGCACTGAAGCTCTTGTCAGGGGCTTCGATCATACTCTGAGCGTGATCGTAACTCAACTTAATGCAGGAACAGATGACAGATCGGCCGAACCATTCGCTCAGGATCTAGAGGACATATGAAGGCACCGTTATAGAAAACACAGGATTCAGAGAGCTCTTTGTAAGGACCACTGACACACAAACACACACATAGACACGTTACCTTGCCGTCTGGAGAGAGCTTCCAAATGACAGAGAAGGTCAGACGATCTGTCAAAGGGTTCAAGCTGCACAGCTCCTCACACAGAAGACGAGGCAACATGGGGATCACCTGCGACAAAACACTGATATGTTAAATATGCTATATTTCCTTAATATTAGGAAGCTTAGAAATTGTACCTGACAGGCACTTTAAGATGTTTTTCCATACATTCTAGGTAATGGAAATTCAGCTTTCAAGTCAGTGAAAAGACATCTGGGCTTAGAGTGGGAATGCTGGCATTAAAACCACATAAAACAAGGCCAAAAATATCTGATCTGAATGTTTACACTGCTCAGATTATAAAAAAGTCTGATGTATGTCACATGTGAATCAAAAAATATTTGAATCATGATGTAGCTGATCCTAGATTAAACTGTGGCAAATAAAATGACATAATGCCACCCTCAAAGAAACTTTTACACCAAACAAAAGTTTAATTTGAACGAAGATCGCTTAAACATACTCTCTATCATCGTACCTACCGCAAGGCCAATAAACAGAAAATTAGCCCTAAGCTTTGTTTTCATCATGACAATCACCTTTGTAAGCTTCTAACATAAACTTGTCGGAGAAGATATTAAAGTCTAATTTCATGATCTCATTCAGGAATCCCTTTATTTTATAAATAAGCCAAGCTCAATAGCCTACAAACCCTGTGATAAATCATAGCGTAAAGCCGTCTTTGCCGAATGAGAAAAAGATTTATGTGCCTTTAAAGAGGAGACGGCAATAACAAACCAGTGAGGTTGCAAAATACACAGTGGAATGTGATTGTATCTCGCAAAGCAGAAATGGATAAACGTAGTCAAGTCATCCAACATTTCACATACTGTAGGTCATTTGACCCATCCGTCAAAACTGTGGAAGTTTGATGACCCTGTCAATCAAGATGTAGCTCAGCATAGGACCTACGGCGTAACAATCCCATTCCACCCCAAAATCGAAGAACAAATAAGACTCGTTTAATTAAAGCTGCAATCTGTAACTTTTGCCGCTCTATCGCCATCTCTGTTTGAAATAAATGTTTAGGTTTTATGCCTTGAAGTCAAATTAAAGTCAGACTCGATAGCTCAAATTATAAATCACTGTAATAAGCCTTTCCTTCGTGAAACGTGGTACAGCAAGGATACTATATATATAGACTATATATTTATCAATATTTAGGGAATTTGCTCCATTATTAATAATTTTTAACAAAAAAGCTACAGATTGCAGCTTTAAGCTTTGCCTCTGACATATTTTTCTTTAAGCCTATCTACAGTATTTTTTAACACATCTGCATTACAGATTATTATTGAGTGTCTTTAAGTAGGCCTGGGGCGGTAACCGGATTACCGCCATACCGCGGTCACGTGACCCATACCGCGGGTCTGAGCTCCTCACCGTCATAACCGCAAAACAAAAAAAAAAAACTTGAAACATTGGCCTGTGGGTCGAGGATAGAAGCGGTCTGTCCGAGCACGCGCAACAGAGGCGGACTGCCCGGGCGCGCGCGAGACAGACGCGGACTGCCCGGGCGCGCGAGACAGACAGACCGTGTCATCTTGCACACACACACGCGTCTCCGTGCAGCTTCCCAGCTATAATCAAGCACGGAAACATATGCAGTACAAGTGACTTCTCATACAAATGTTTATTTTACCAGACCATCAAGGCAGCAATAATTTGCGTCATTTACAGGCTATTCACAAATTAAGGATAGAAAAGTGGCGAAATGTCTGTAGGTACGTGTGGACACGCACAATGCGTTAAAAATTTTTTTTAACTGATAATATTAAAGGTGCTCTCCGTAAGTTGAGAAATTTCTAACCGTTACTGACACCAGTGGGCGTTATAGAAACTGCAGCCAGTCTCATGCTCGTTCTCGGTGGGCACACTCGTACGAGCACGACCACAATCACCAGAGTTGCCGTAGCAACCACAGACAGCTCATTGAGATTCACCAGCATGTTTACAAATGTAAGAAAAGTTACAGTACTGTAAGGTCATTGTTTGACAGACCACATTTTAGCAAAATGTTGCAGTGCTACTTTATATTTTCAACAGAAGTCTACTTCTAAAAGTTTTGTAACACAACACTGTAAAACACACTCCCGACACTCACAATCTTAATGCACTCGTGCTCTGAATAAAGATAATTCATATAAGAAAGTAACTTTTGAAACGGTCCTGAGCTACATGCTATCGTTAGCATTACACCACAAAATAAATGCTATCGTTAGCATTACACCACAAAAACAATAACATAATATATTACAGATGCCCTGTAACTATGTCTTACCTTTGCAGTAAAAAGGAAACCTGCTCAAGGTCTGTTTTCATACCCAGCGCTGACCGGAGCTCCCTCCAAGAATCAAATGCCAATCCGATGTTTACTCTTGTCTTTTCCCCGACGCCGGTCACGCACTATTTTGGAGGAGTTTCCGTGAGTGTCTGGATTGTGCTGGAAGTTGGTCGCTTCTTTCCGTCTACAGAGTCCATTTGAAACATTCTAGCGATTGCCGCTGTTTACTAATGACTGCAGTAGGCATCTATATGGAACACCCAGGTAGACAAGCACGCGCATGACGTCACATTTTGAATTTCGCGCCAATTCGGACCCGACTTCTCCACACAGAAAAGAGCCTACAGGCTGATAGAGACAACCGTGGAGGACACTCAAGGTGTCATTCTTTCTATTACATTATGGTTGCCTCATAAATATACAAATGAAAACTCTATCTTAAAGATTTTTTTAAGTAATAAGTTACATTCAGCCCCTTTAATTGTTCAAGCTGTTGAATGTTGAAATTGAAGAAATGTGGAAGGAAATAATATTCACTTTACATGTTCCTTAAGTAATTTGCACGTGTTTTGTATTAAAGATAAATAAATCATGCATGTTATTTAACTCATTGTCTTGCCAATAAACCGCAAAACCGCGGAAATTTGTTGATTACCGACCGCGGTAAAAAAAAATCCAAACCGGCCCAGCCCTATCTTTAAGTACTGATGAATATTTATTAATAAAGCCACAATGTGTAAGATTTTTGTGATAAAATATCCAAAAACCACTTGCACAATGCAATAGATATTTTATGCAGCTGTGAACTTACAATGGTGTGAAAAAGTGTTGGCCCCCATCCTGTCTATTAATATTTTTATATTAAAATAACACATTTCCACAAACATCTAAATAAATGTCTATCTAGTAAAGTTCATATAATTTAGGGTAAATATTGTTAAAAGTTAGCTACATGCAGCAGCTGTGCTTCACACGGTGAGTGATTTTATAAGGCTCATGATGAGCATAAATAACAGAAAAATAAATTTAATTCGTTCAGTCCGATTATACAAAACTGATACATCGGTCGATCTCTAGGTTTTGTGACCTTTTGGATGAGTTTTGGCTGCGCTACTGGGGTCGGCTGGCCCCTTCTGGGAAGGTTTACCAATGTTCCATGTTTTCGCCATTTGTGGATAATGGCTTTTACTGTGGTTCGCTGGAGTCCCTAAGCTTTAGAAATGGCCTTATAACCTTTCTCATTTGTTTCTGAATATCTTTGGATCTCGGCATGACGTGTAGCTTTTCAGGATCTTTTTCGTCTACTTCACTTTCTTTGATTTGTGAACAGGTGTGGCAGTAATCAGGCCTGGGTGTGGCTAGAGAAACTGAACGCAGGTGTGATAAACCACAGTTAAGTTATGTTTTAACAGGGGGCAGCACATTTTCACACAGGGCCATGTGGGTTTAGATTTTGTTTTCCCTTCATAATAAAACCTGACTAAAAACTGCATGTTATGTAACTTGTGTTATCTTTGATTAATATTTACATTTTTTATGATCTGAAACATTAAAGTGTGACAAACATGCAAAAAAAATAATAAATCAGGAAGGCGGCCAACACTTTTTCACACCACTGTTTTTGTAAATTATGGTACTACCCACGCTATCCTAGGATATCCGCTTGTAGAAACTATGGCAACACAAGTGGACAAATTCGATGGCTTTACAGCATTAAAATGACTTCCTCAGAACAAATAAATGTAGTTTTTTAACAACATGAGAGTGAGTAAATGTTGACAGAATTTTCATTTTTGGGTGAACAGTCCCTCTAATATTATAATTACACACACACACATACAGTAACACTGCATTTTCTTTTTTGTTTGGGGTTTGCGATGTGTCCCGGACACTCCCTTATGTGCCCAATGATCATTGGAATTGTTATTTAAAATTATTACAGCATGAAATACAAGAAGAAACCGTTTGATGGAGAATGACGTTTTCCATCAAACATTTTGCTTATTGAACATGACATCCCTCTCCTGTTTCAGATCATCTTTCACCTCTCGAGCAATTTAATGTGCATGTCCAACAAAATGCCATGCTGTCAAACAGTCAGACCTGTGCCTACAGCATCAACATGGATTTAATTCACATCTAAAATTGCACTGCAAATTTAAGAGATTTGCTTACTTTTGTACTATTGGTTGGTCACTTTTCCACAAATAAAAAAATGCAAAATATTTAGAATTTTTAAACAAATAGCACTTTTACCTTTTGGACAAGATAGACACTTGTGGCTCTTCGGCTGGCGATTTGATCCAAGTTGTTTCCTTCCTCCACAAAATAACTCACATCAGCTATGTGAACACCCACCTCAAAATTACCTAAACAAAGAAAAAAACAAGTCACTTGCACCACTTTAAAAATGTTATTGATAAACTTGAAAGTTTAAATTCATGATCAGGAAAACATACCATCTGACAGCTGCTTGCAGGACAGTGCATCATCCAAATCTCTGGCTGTAGCTGGGTCAATCGTAAAAATGCATTCTTTTCTTTAAAAAGAAAATTACAAAAAATACTATTTCAAATTCATTTAAGAATAAAATGCAAAGAAAGTCATACAAATGTTTCAAATTATGTCCCATTAGCAGCATCCTCAAACATAAAAAATTTTCAGGTATGGTCTCTATTGCTGGAACTTTGTATAGCACTTCTCGTATTATTGCCTCTTTAAGATGTTTCCCCAATTTTATAAGTCACTTAGATAAAAGTAAACACTTAAATGTATCATATATTTAGGAAGGTGGTGGTTTAACGGAGGCTACCTAAGATCTCTTCTCCTGGAAAGCTCACGGGGAGGGATGCTCCAGGGCAGTTCTTGAGGAAGACATCCCAACACCTCCTCTGAAAACTCAGAGAAGTCCACATCATATTCAGTCAGGATGCCTTCAGTTTCTGGCTCTATTTCACCTGCTTGTCCTAATGATTTCATAAGCCGCCTTAAATCAGACAGAAGCAAGTTAAGTTTAAGAAAAATAAAAAGTTCAAAAACAGTCTGAACATTAATATAGAGATTCTCTGAATCGACTATGTACAGAAAACTCACCCTTCAGCAAAGTTGCTGTCTGCTGGCCAGTGTGTGATTCGACAGATGAAGAGTGTGTTTTCATAGTCGCCAGGTCTGGAGGTAAAGTTCTCAGGACAGTCTGTTAGTGGCACATTTACTCTGGGTACACGATGGTCCACAGGGGCAAACATGGCAAAATTCTTGTCTGGGAGAAATTTAAGGAAGCCTGATGCTGCCCTGGAGTGCTTCTCTTCAACAATATACACAACCTGAAATACAAAACATCTTACTGATGTTAAGACAACATAATAACAGTCTATAATTGTATAAATATAAAACAATCAATACATACCAGCCACTCTCTAGCTATCAGTAAGCAATGGCCATAAAAAACTCATAGCTCAATCACTAATTTAGGCTATGTAACAAAGCCTGACTATAATGCTTAATTTATAAATATTTACAACTGATGAATTTATGAATTCTGTAATGAACAAATGGATTAAAAAATGAGAAACCCTTTAAGTGAAATGTTTTCTTGTAAATGAGCATTTTATTAGTCAATAAACCGAATAATATCATCATCTCATTTTTGACAGAAGTGGCATTTAGAGGCATTTGCATCTAAGCTTCTAAAATGAACAAACAATGTTGTTGTCCTAAAGGTACATTGTGTATATTCTGTTAAACATATATTACTCACCTTTCCAGTCCTTTGAAAAGTTTTCTCTGAATGTGATCCAGAACTGTTTGATTCAGTACCATTTTTACATTGTGTCATAACAGAGCCTAAAATAAAGAGAAAATACAGGTATTTCTTTTCTGTGTCATTAACTATAATTGGCTGCTGTTTAGTATGACATAGAACTTTTCTTTCGGTTGTGGAAACATCCCTGCTGCCTTCAATAAAGTGAATTGCCAGATTTTTATCTCTATCCTCTGTACTTCAGCATATTACATTACTCATCCATTGGCGTACCTCATGGTTCTGTGCTCGGCCCCCTGCTTTTCTCAATATGCAATTGCAGCCGCTATTCAAGCATAGAACTTTTCTTACTAATGTTATGCCAATGACCAATTAAACTTCCAGTCTACATTATCTGCATTAATCTTGGCCTGCCTTGTAGATATCGCAACATCCAATATCCTCCCTATCAACTTTTCTATGTGTCTCACTTCACAGGTTATCAGCAGCTTGGTATGTGAGCAATGATGCTTTCTAACACAACAGTCATTAGATCTTTGCTCAAATAAAAAAAAATGTTCCTAGGGAATGAGTATTCGAACTGACCCGAGCAGCTGTTTCTCTTACAATCTTTAAGAAACATAGGAGATATTCTTCCATAAGCACTTGACCCACAAACTCACACAGTTAAAATACTCTCTAAACCCTTACATACTACCGTTTTACTGTTCTTCTGTACAATGTCATACTTTTTTGCCTACATCACTGCATTTATATTGTTTAGATCTCCAATGAATCGCTTGTGTTGTAGCATTTCTCCTTCCTAAGATGTTTTCAACAGAAGTGTTTCCTAAATGAATCAATTTATGTATTAATTGAATGCAGCTGAAAAGTAATGCAACACTTTATTTCGTCTGTAAACAAAACTTGATTGTTAAAGTGTCATTTAAGGACATAACAATGTGTCATGAAGATCTCTGTTTTGGAAAAAGTGGGGTGAATAGCTTATTCATTCTGCAAACACAATCATGTCTTTCTTTGCCTGCTCACTTCAGTCACCACATGCCCCGTATCAGACTTGACACTCTGGAATCCACTGCCGTCTTTAAGCTACGAACATTTAATGATTTAATAGACAACTTCGGCAGGCATGTGCAAACAAAGTGAATTGGATTTGATAAAGAGGAAAAAATTTATCCCAGGTCTTGGCTTTCTGGTTCCGTTTAGTTCTCAATGAGTGACTCAACCATTTCAATTCCTGTGGATATACGTAAAACTCTCTTATATATTTATGGCCTACCTGATTTCTGGAGTGATGTGTCTAAACTGTTGTGGTGTGCACATATAAATTATGGATATGCCGAAACTTTCTTAATAATGACTAGAATACACCATTTAATTAGCTTTGCACATGAGCAAATAAAACTACTATTCAAATATACTGACATGCACACATTAAAACAAGATTGCATAGACACGAATTTATACATTTGCAGTCACAAAAGCTGGAAAGTCTGATGACAAGTGAAAAATCAATATACCTTTATCACTGAGATTGACACTCGCCATCTTTTTTATCACCTCACCCTCCTCATCGTATTTGGCTTCCACTATGACATCAGGAGGCTTTGATGGATTCTGATTGGCTGAACTGCTTTCATTTAGGTCTACATTGATTGCCTGCAAAATACATTTAACGTGTCACCACTTTACACCACTATTGAAGTATTAAGGAGACAAAAATCTTATATTTTACATTTGACACAGACCTCAAGCATATGACTTTAATTCTTACAATTCATTCACATTTTAAAACGGCTGTGCACGTGGCTTATCTAATTGCGGGCCTGAACTTTGTTTAAAGTTAACTACTGCCTACAAGTCGCTTTTGGAGGTTAAAATGAGTCTGCCCCACTCGGTGTTAAACACATTGCATCGGTAAGCCCAAGGTAACATAACAGTGTTGGTCCGTGCCAGAACCCTGACTCAACTATTTGATTAATGTAAACTTTTTTGCGGTTATGCACAACCTATAGCGCAAGGAGGTAGAGTCTGCCCCACCTGTATATCTGTGGTAAGAACCTGCTAGTATTTTTTAAGTGTTTAATAAATCATAGCTTTGATGCCACCACTGTACATTAATAAATAGTCTAATAAAAAGCATGTTTAAAAGGTATAATGTCAGTTACATTTCTCTTTGGCAAGCAAATAAATTGTGTTTTTCATCATCACTTCTGTGGTATCACCGTCTTTACAAGCTTTGAAAACAAGCCAGTATGAAGTCAGGCTCAAAATCTGCTGGTTATTATCCATACTTGACTTCAGATGATAGTGGATCACCTTACATGACTCTGCAAATCTGAGAATAAATACATTTGTGCCCTTAGGGTCTGATAGCTACATTTTCATTCGGTTTAATTGCTTTGCTTCTGATTATTTACAAAACGTCTTGACATAACTTGCCTCATAGCATTTTAGATTTCCTGACACACAACTGCCCACACATGCACACTTACCTAGAAGTACCGGGAGCCGATACAGTTATGTGGCTCATATACAGAATGTTTATATAACTTTCAGAATTAAATGATATATAGACACAGTAAAGGTTAAAAGTTTGAAAATGTTCCTCATGATCTTTTACGTTTTCATCTGAAGATATGTTAAAATGTTTGAACCCACTTTTGTAGATAGAAATATACTTACATATTCATTTTCATTAGAAAACTAAATGCATAACTTAAATTGAATATTGATGAAAAAGCAATCACTAATAACCAAGAATATTGATTCAAACTGCAAATATGATTTTGCAGATTCTAGGCAAAGGGTGAGAATGTTTTTTCTATAAAAATATATTTAAAAACATAAAATTAACATAAAGAAATTTTCCATATTGTTTACAGCTGTTTTCCTGTATTTTACCTGTAGTTGTGTTTTAGAGTTAACAGAAATGTTTGTAAATTACTGGATCATGTCAAGACAGAAAATTTACAGTTTTTTTACAGTGTTGCAAATAGGGATGGGCATGATTAATCGACGATCGATAATTGATCGTTAAGAATTTAGTCGATGACGTTAATTTGTTATTGATTAATCGAATACTTTTTTTATCTAATGCAGGTTGCGTTGCCTAGTGTAGCGTGTGTCTTGAAGCAATTAAATGAATTTCACTGTTTGGCAGCAATTCAACATTTTACCACCAGGGTGCAATATTTGACACCATACCCCGTTATCTGTGACCTTCCGTGTTTTGATTTCAAAAAAATAATCATGAAGAGGTGATGATTTTTTGGAACAAATAAGAATGCGGCTTGCAGCTGCAGGTTCCGCTGCTTTAGAGCACCACATTTTCAAGCGCATATATGTTCCGTTTGTCTAACTAAATGTAGTTTAACTGTTTGCCACAAGTTGATCTTGTAATAAAGGTCTCATGGAGGAAAACACGCTGTAATTTTGTATTCAACCTTTTTGATTTATAAAAGTTAAATAATTATTTTTTATTATAAAAATATTAATGATTAATCGATAGTCGATCGTTAATTCTCCCGACAATCGACTAAAAAATTTAATTGAATGCCCATCCCTAGTTGCAAATAATATAATTGAGTTCTGATTTATTTTACATGCTTTTAGTCACAACAAAATTCCTATAGCTACATTTTTGTTATGACATAGTTTCGATGAGTTAAATGGACACTCCACTTTTTTTGAAAATATTCTAATTTTCCAGCCCCCCTAGAGTTTAAAATTTGATTTTTACCATTTTTCATTCAGCTGATCTCCAGGTCTGGCGCTACCAGTTTTAGCATAGCTTAGCCATTGAATCTGATTAGACCATTAGCATCGCGCTCAAAAATAACCAAACAGTTTGGATATTTTTCCTATTTAAAACTTGACTCTTCTGTTTTTACATTGTGTACTAAGTAGGGATGGGCATGATTAATCGATGATCGATAATTGATCGTTAAGAATTTAGTCAATGACGTTAATTTGTTATTGATTAATCAAATACTTTTTTTTATCTAATGCAGGTTGCGTTGCGTAGCGTGTGTCTTGAAGCAATTAAATGAATTTCACTGAGTGGCAGCAATTCAACATTTTACCACCAGGGTGCAATATTTGACACCATACTCCGTTATCTGTGACCTTCCGTTTTGATTTCAAAAAAATAATCATGAAGAGGTCATGATTTTTTGGAACAAATGAGGTCTCTGTTTAAGAATGCGACTCGCAGCTGCAGGTTCCGCTGCTTTAGAGCACCGCATATTCAAGCGCATATATGTTCCGTTTGTCTAACTAAATGTAGTTTAACTGTTTGCCACAAGTTGATTTGTAATAAAGGTCTCATTGAGGAAAACACGCTGTATTTTTGTATTCAACATTCTTTGAATTATTAAAGTTAAATATTAATTTTTTATTATAAAAATATTAATGATTAATCGATAGTCGATCGTTAATTCTCCCGACAATCGACTAAAAAAATTTAATCGAATGCCCATCCCTAGTACTAAGACCGAAAATTTTAATTTGCGATTTGGCTAGGAACTATACTCTCATTCTGGCGTAATAATCAAGGACTTTGCTGCTGTACCATGGCTGCAGGGGGCGCAATGATATTACACAGTGCCCGAAAATATTCCCCTTAGTAACTTTCAATGGCAGGGGACTATTTTTGGGCACTACGTAATATCATTGCGCCTCCTGTAGCCATGGTACTGCAGCAAAGTCCTTGATTATTACTCCAGAATGAGAGTATAGTTTCTAGCCATATCTGCCTAGAAAAAAGCAACTTTTAATTTTTCGGTCGGTCTTAGTACATGATGTAACTACAGAAGAATCAAGTTTTAAATAGGAAAAATATAGAAACTCTTTGGTTATTTTTGAGCACAATGCTAATGGTCTAATCAGATTCAATGGATTATGCTAAGCTATGCTAAAAGTAGTAGCACCAGACCCGGAGATCAGCTGAATGGATTCCAAAATGGTAAGAATCAAATGTTTTACTCTAGGGGAGCTGGAATATGAGCATATTTTCAAAAAAGTGGAGTGTCCCTTTAAGAGGTTAAAACAACAGCCACCAACTATTTGTACAGACTAAACGTTATACAAACTTGTTTTAACACATATCCTGACAAATATATAGCGTAATAAGTGCTCATTTTTCAGCTGACTGAAGTTTCACACTCCGGCCTTGTGCCTCAGGCCTAATCACAGTCATGTTGATATAGAGTACAGTATTTTACACTCCTACTCGAGTAATATTGCTTTATTAATGATCAATGATTTAAAAGTTACGATTCAGATCTAGCCACTGGAAAAACTAAAATGAAGATTCTGATGGTTTTTCTTTGGCATCTGCCATTATTAAACTAAAATTAACTACTAGCAAAACTGATTTCACAAAACCACATGTCGAAACACGACCCTAAAACTTTTCATAAAATAATCATTGCTAGGTAACATTTAGCCATGGGTTATGTAAGGCAGCAGCTTTCTTTTTGTTCCAGAAACTACAAGTCATGAATTGACGGCTACAGAACATCAAAGAAGGTTAAAGACATACCCACGAGCGTGTAGGCCTTTCTATATAATATGAGCACATCTTGCTGTTCAAGTTACTAAATGTGTCAAAATCTGAGTCAATAACAATAAAAGTACCTTCCATTGTTCGGGGGGCAGAATTTTCACAACAACAACATCTCCGTTCAAAGACCTGTTTCGGGCTGCAATCCCATCCAGAAAGATATCAGCTGCCCCATCCTGCAACAAACAATTTGAAAGACATTGACAAAACTCATTTCTAAAAACTAAGAATAGCAAAGAGTGACTCGTAACATACGCAACTTTATCGTTTTATGTTTAGGAATGATTCAGTACTTACCGGTGATGGGATATATGCTTCTTTATACCTCTTAGGATTTATTCTCAGTGCTCCCTTGAATAGAATGATTAAAAAATATGAAAATCTTGTCTATGCAAGGTTTTGTCTATGTAAGTTTGCTTGTATTTACTTGAATGAGTTCTCCTCTCTTCAGGGCGGCAGACACGCTCTCTGTGGACATGTACTGTTCGAAGAGTTGTCTCCTTGACCCTTTACCACCTTTGGTCTTCATATCTTTGTTGTTTAGATGTAAATGTTCTTTTGAAACTGTGAAAGCAAGAATGTCATTTAATGCTTTATTTAACATAGCATGGCCTCTTTCACACGGTAATTTCTGTAAATTACCATGAATTTACCAGTAAATATAAAAATGTGCTGTTCACACTCTGAGTGACGTTCCGTCTTTTTACCAGTAAGACACCATTCACACATCAGTATCAAAATACCAATAAACTCAGAGAGAAAGCGGAGTTCAGGGTTTTATTTGTAAACAATGGCAGGTTATGACTTCATATCCATGGTCCGCATTTAGTTTTTTCACATATGTGTGGCAAACGCTGACAGTCGCGAAGTTGCTTATAACCAAACAACGTTGCATACGGCGACGTCAAAATGAAGCTGCATCTTATACAACAGTACTGTGTACACATTAGGCTTCACAGAGGGTGTGCTAAGGACGTAAGCAATTTGGCAGATAGATGGTAAGCAGTTTTAAACAATTTTGGTGAAGAAATTTGGATGTTAACTTCAGGTGTGCTCGACTTTTAATCAGCGTGTGTGTGGAAATGTCCGTAAACAGTGCAGGGGGTAAACGCGTCATCTGTATCAAAACGTTATGATTGGCCCGAAGCTGTCAGCGCAGTCTGACGTCGTCCGTTCTATATTGGCAGAACCAATTTACCAGAAAGTTCGGTTCACACATGACCTGTTAACTGCAATTTACCAGTAAATTACCAGTAAAGACTGTATGTGTAAAAGGGACTATTGAAACACAGGTCAAGTGCACTAGAATGAAGATAATATTTGAAATACAAGGTAATTTATTTAATCTTTGCCTTTAAATTTTAAATGACACAACATAAAAATATAAATAAATAGATGAAAATAAATCTGAAAAATTATGCCTTTCACTTATGTAATTGAAACGTCATAAAATAGGAATGTAACTGTAACTAATGCACAACATCAAGCCGTTTAGTCAATATTTTAAACTCCAGTATAATTTCTGGCACTGCTTTATACAATTAAAACAGACATTAACTAGACATTAACTCTTTCCCACCATTGACGAATTATCTTGTCAATTAAGAGAAAACATTTCCCTGCCAATGATGCTTTCCTGACGAGATTTTATGGCAATAAACTATTATCCACTAGATGGTGTTCTTACCCAGTTTATAAAAAAATGAATCAAAAACTAATTTAATTCATTTTAAACTAAGTGTATGTTTTGATCATCATTCTGAAAATGATCTCTAACTAAATTAGTTTACAGAAATGCAATTATTTCAGCTTTTTGCTCAAAATGTGGTATTTTTAAAGAAACCTACACACATTTTTTAGGTTATAAAAAATAAACTAAGAGGCGATGAAACGTCCCCCCCCCCCCCGTTTTGTTTGTTTGTTTGTTAGCAGAGGCTCTATTCTTTCATTTGATATATTTGTATGTTTATATATTTATAGAATAACATTTTCCTGGAAGGATTTTTGTGAAAAATATATTTTTTTAAATGTTAGCAGGGAATGAGTTAAAGTCCCAATAAAATCAAAACTGTCAATTGTTAATTTTTATGTAAAATCGCAGTGATTATTTTAAGCAATTTAACGGTGGAAGTCTTTTTTATTCATCTGCTCTCACTTCAATTAAAATTTGAAAATGTACTTCGCCCTCGTGGCAATCATCTCTGATGACGTCAACTAGACGGCTTGGGCGGGAACATCCGTTAACTCCACCCCCTCCAACTTTCAGCCTGCGGCCAGTTCCATTTCTGAATGAAACTCCGACTTTATATCGATTAAAAGAACAGTGGTAATCACAAGCCATGCCCACTTTTTATCTCATGTGATATTCTGTTTTACTCGGAAATACTTCACAACACAGAAGTAAAGTCGATTGTGACTTCCGGTTCACAGGGACTTTAATCTTGATATTATAAATTTGAAAAAATACAAAAACCTAATCATACTAAAAAACTAATATTGAAGGTAGTGACTTTCACCACTCTTTGACTTCTTGAGGTTACAGAAACATCTAGGCCCGGTTTCAAAGACAAGGCATAGATTAGGCCAGGTTTAATGCCTGAATAAAGACATTTAAGTGGCTTTTCTAAGTGTGAAACTGCGTAATCTGGCCCTGTAGGGTACAAGACAGAGCCTGGTTTAAAAAGAAGACTTGCTCTTCACTTTAACCAAATACCTGGAGTCTGAGAAGCTTTTTTGTTTGGTGTATTCCCAGCAGCCACTGCATCAAATTCAGGGCCACATGCCCCCTTGGTTTTTTTGTCTGAATTTCCTTTTGATTTTTTCTTTTTTGATTTCTTCTTAGACTGTTCCTCCGGGGCGCTCAACTGTACCGCATCACTTTCCTCAGATCCCACCAGATTCGCTTTCATGTCTTTCTTGCTTCTCCTCTTTCGCCGTTTTGAGGGTAGCTTTTTGGACTCTGCAACCTCATGCAACTCTGTTGTGGCATTCTTTTCAAGCGCGCCAGGATTCTCGCCCTGGTCTTCAGTGTGTGCGGCTTGATGTCCCACTTTGTCCACTGGCAAACATGTGGATGTGTTGCTCGTCTGCCCACTCTGCTGAGATGGCAAGCCATCACTGGAATAAGATGACTCGGAATTTGCCTTTTTTCTCCGGGTAACGTCATTAACAGACCTGCTATCCGAGGTGCATGCGTTCTCCCCTTCCTGCGCTTGCTGCTTTGATCGTGACTTGTCGTTTTGATGCTGATTCGGAAGTCGGCCATGAGCCTCCTTCTGGGATCTGGGGAGGTTTTTTCCACCTTTTCCATGTCGGGGTTTAGTGGTTTTCTTTACTTTAGGTAAAGACTCCATAATCTCTGTTCAAATATTGTCTGTAAGAAAGAATAAAAGTGTCAGTGGTTCCATTAGGCTGAAGGAAAAAAGTGTAAAGTCTTAAAGGAATAGTCTACCCTTTTGCCATATTAAACTATGTTATTACATCAACCAAGACGAATTAATACATACCTATCTTCTTTCAATGCGTGCACTGTACAGTGTGTTATGAATGTGTTAGCATTTAGCTTAGCCCCATTCATTCCTATGGTACCAAAAAAAAGTTTTATTTTGTGGCACCATACTTACTGGTATAACTCTTCATGTAACAGTCTTTAAATAGGGAAAACACAGAAGTGTTTGGTGGCTTCCCTGTTTGGTACCATAGGAATGAATGGGTCTAGGCTAAATGCTAACACATTCACGATGCGCTGTACAGTGCACGCTTTGAAAAAAAATAGATATGTATTAATTTGTCTCAGGTGAGGTAATAACATAGTTTAATATGGCAAAAGGGTAGACTAATCCTTTAAGCTAATGATGGAGCATCAAAGTTTAATATCAGTCATTGATTTTAACATTTGACATGACTTTACTCAGTCAATATTGAGGATATTAAGGTTATATTTTTTACAAAATGTTCTTTATGTTAGAAAACAGTCATTCACAAACAATGACATAAGCTGGGTTTTCACACGCATGGTCACATATAGGTTTTAATAATAATGCCAAGTAATGCAAACCATCACGTTCCTAGGTCTAGATCACTCGCAGGATTTAACTTTGGGTCATGCAAATTTTTTGTATGAGTTGAATATTTTCAAGTTGCGCAAAGACGCGTTTGAGGCAAATAGT
Organism: Paramisgurnus dabryanus; assembly: GCF_030506205.2. Taxonomy (NCBI): domain Eukaryota; kingdom Metazoa; phylum Chordata; class Actinopteri; order Cypriniformes; family Cobitidae; genus Paramisgurnus; species Paramisgurnus dabryanus. The sequence goes on along the minus strand of NC_133342.1, from coordinate 36,252,754 downwards.
GCGTTTCCAAACGATTCGCGTCATTCACATTGCCCAGCGCAAGTTTGCATATTTGCATTGACTTTGTATGTCATTTACTTGCACAAATCATTGAATTTGCATTTGGCATGTATGCCCCATTAGAAAATAAATTGGTAACACTTTTTACAAGAAGGTTGTATTTGTTAACATTAGTTAATGCATTAGCTAACATGAACTAACAATAGGGGTGTAATGATATACATCGGCCGATGATGCATGCTATGCTTCTCAATGAATTACGATGAAATTGCGCAACATCCTAAAGCCAGAGGGCGCTCTTGTGCAGAAACTCAATATGGGCCGCAGAAGAAGAACCATTTTCACACGCAGCTCCAGGAAATGGCTTAGGGATATATTTATTTAGCTGTTCTTCAAACCTTTTCAGGTATTTTCATGATAATAAAGAATATGTATAATTATTATATTTTATGAGTGTTGCTTTTTCAAATGCATGTTGTAAATCACTCAAACTAACAGTGATTTCAGATTGATAAGGATTTACTGTTCAAAAGCTGTACTACATGAAATAGCTGTGTATAATTTCACCTGTGCGATTCAGATTAGTTGCCTTTTACCCATTTTCGGTTATCCGCGAGTGATGTGTGGCCAAGATGGCGACGACAGGCTCCGCTCACTATTGGCTTCATAAAAGCTCTTCACAAATCTATGGGTGACGTCACAGACACTTCGTCAATATTTTTTATAGTCTATGGTAGTGACGAACAAAGAGGCACAGAGGAGACCAAAACAAAATGCCAGTCTCGAATAAGAAGTCTAAACCAAGGATTCTAAAGAAAATGGTGGAGGATTTCGATATAAGAAGACAAGAGGATATGGAGATAAAACGCACAGTTCTTGTGAGAGTCTATTCTCATCGAATCATCGTACTAGGGCTGGGCAAAAAAAAAAGTAATTTTTCGATTAATCGTTTTTTTACGTGGTCGATTCAAAATCGATTCTCAAAGAGCAGATTCTATTTTTTTTCTTTCATATTTATTTCTGCAAACATTGAACGTAAGATTAAAGATCCAATATGCATTTCCAATATGCATATTTTTTAATAAAATTTCCTAAAATAACTTGCACAGTGTTATATATTTCCAGCAGTAGTGTACTTACAATATCTCAAAAGTCTCCAAAATTTTTTTGTTTTATATAAATTCAGATTTTAAATAATTGTCCGTCCCGGAAAAAAACGTCGCCTTTCAGTGACGCAATATCCGCACTATCGCATTTTTCCGGTGTAGACCATGTGATATTCCACCACACCGGAATATCACATGATCAAATGCGGAAGTGCGGGTTATAGCGTTATATCTGTTATCGGCTGATATGGATCACGATTACTCTTTGGCGAGTAACGTTATGGAAGTGCCAACAAAACGTAAGCGTCCATATTCGGATACACGCAGATTTTGTGACAAACGGAGAGATAAAACCTGAGTAAATCTCGGCCAGACGTTTTCCAGATAGAGAGAGCTTCGCGACAATCTTGGACTTGACAGAGACTCTGCTCTCGCGAGTGTATTAATAGACAGGTAAGCAAATCTATTTTAATATTTAAGTATCCGTAGACGATTTTAATAGCCCTTATAAACAGTTATATTGCTCTTTGTAATTCGGTAAGGCTTTTCATCACGTTTAGTGACTGAGATTATGACAGTACAATTAAAGAGCAGCCAACTCTCACATATTGTCCGCAACATTCACGCATTTAATTGGTTTCACGCGCTCAAACGAGCGTGAGAGTTGGCATCTATCCCTACGTGCAAATGTTCGTTCAAATTTACTATGGGAACGATTGGTTTGAACACGTTAAACAACACGCCATTAACTATAAACGCATAAAACTGCACAGCATTAACCCAAAAAAATTATTTGACGAATTGCTAAATTGTAACGGGATAATATAGGATAACATGTCATGTTCCTTGCAGTTCATTGATTATGATGACATAAAATAATGCTATCAGACATAAAGGTAATACAAAAACGAATAAATTACCTCATCCGTGGTCATGATTCAATAATTCGACGTAAAGCATTGATAGATGGTGAAAACTCATTGAAAATGACATCTCCCATCGTGACCTGCGTCATCAAGCTTCGCCTTTGTTATTGTTGGAAACTGCGCCCTCTTGTGTTGACATACTGGATCTTTAACGTTAATCTAATTACTAGTCTTCTCCACTAGATTTCACCCTCTTTTTTGCCTTGCGCGATGTTATCAAGGAGTGAGAGGCAAGCCTGTCATTTATTCATTCAGTGCTTAAAATGGCGGTTTTAGGTGTCCGTCGACGTTAATGCCACCTTCACATAAAAAGTCAGAGGTATGGAAGCATTTTAGATTTCGCAAGCAAGACGACGACGATAGTGTTGTGGCTTTTAATTTCTTTTTATTAAATTACCCACTTCTAAACTGCTGTTTCCTGTTCTTTTTTATTAATATAGTATTTGTATTAGGGCTGTAACGATAAATCGCGTGTCCCATTAAAAAGACCTGTCTAAAATCGATTCTGCATCGCAAGGCTGCGATTCTGTGTTTCATGCGCAGCTTGTGCGTGTAGAACTATGGCGTTTTGGTCAGTAAGAAGTCCTTATCAATCTAAAATCATTACGAGTCGGAGTCGTTTATAGCGTGCATTTAAAAAAGCAACACTCGTTAAATGAGATCATTCAAAATGTTCTTTATTATCATGAAAATACCTGAAACAAATCTGAAGAACGGCGATATAAATATTCTTCTAGACATTTCCTGGAATAGCGTCCGTAACTCTGTGGCACAATTGAAGTTTCTGCACGAGAGCGCCCTCTGGCTTTTGGATGTGGCGGCATTTCACCGTAATTTATTCAAATTCATTCACTGAGAAAACACGCATTTGCACGATAAATCGTTACAGCCCTAATTTGTATTAAATCTATATTCATTGAGTTGAATCGAGAATCGAGTATAAAAACCGACCCGAGAACCGGAATCAAAATTTGAATCGAGAATCGAAATCGATTTGATAGCTTGTGAACCGAAATCAAATCGATCTGGAACATCTGAATCGATACCCAGCCCTACGAACGCTACATCCAAAGCTGACACTCTCTGGTGAACGCGCATCAGCCATTATTGTAGGCTATTTATTAAAATCTATAAAGTTTTAAATATGGATATTTTTCGTACAAAATTCAATCGATTATCCTTCCTCAGGAGGCCTTTGTTAACCTCCTGAAGTCGTGTGGATTTCTTCTGTGAAGGATGGTTTTGGCCTTTAAAGTCAGAAGTTGTTCCCTGGTGGCCGTTTACTACCTTTATAATCTTAAAGCTTGAAAGAGCCAGGACATTTTCTAATAACTCTGATTGTGTTGACTGATAAAGGATAATCATGTAGATCAAGGACAGCTTATGGGCGCAGTGGAGTATCCCTTTAATATTTTTGACAGATTTTCACAATTTGAGATTAAGTATCTAGGTCTGAGACAAGAGTAAACCACAGAGTCTTTATATAAAAGGCATTTGAAAAGCAGCAACAATAAATTGCATGGTAAACAAGACAGTTTGGGCACATTAAACTACCCTCAGTGAAAAACACATTAGATCACATTTTGCCAAAACATTTTTGAGCCCTATGGTGACATAATGTTTACCAGACTCGTAATAGTAATGTCACACACATAACATCGAGGAAAAAATGCGGCAAACGAGTGTACGCAGTGTGCTTTAAACAGATATTATCTTACATAAAGCTTTACACATTACCACAAGACTTTTCTTACACAACAGTATGAGTCACACTACTGATGACAACGAGCTTAACAGCTACATATTGCCATGACCCTTAGCCTATATTTTTGTGGGTTTTTAAGTATACGTTTACAAAAAAGAAATGTCGGACTCACCGTCTTTATCTGGGGGTTTGGGTGATATTATTCTGCTGAAATAGACCCCTCACAGTAGACCCCGGACAACAACACCACTAGAAAACGCGATTCTCTTCCGGGTCTCTTAAATCAAGTGTTGCTGGTGCATTATGGGAAATGTAGTTTTGTTGCCAAAATGCAGTGAAATATCAAGTTTTTTTAAGAAAAAAAATTGGAGAAACACTATTTTACATTTTTTTACAAGATATCAGTTATTTATTAAAATGCAAAAGTTACCTTAATTACACCTAGCAACTTAAAATACCAGGGGGAAAAAATCACATAGCAACCACCACCGCATGTTTTTGTCAAAAAAATGTTACGCCTATAGTATGTTAAATAAAAGAATGAAGAAACAGCGACTCAATTTTAGACTGTAGTGATTATAGCAAATTAAAATAAATGCATTGCAAATGCATTTGTTTTTTTAATTTCTAAGTTAACAACTACAGCGTATCCAAAAGAAAGTCCCCATTAAAGTACCCAAGGAAAATGACAATACTTTACAAGATGTCACTATTTAAATAATCGTGACATCACAGATAGATTATAAAACTCTGCGAGGAGTGGGCATGTGTGATCCAGTCTTTATTCATTATAGTGTGATAAGTTGCAACAGTCGCTGGGATGGATATGATATACACACTGATTTGCGGACTATGCATGCTCAGTCTGTCACTTTATGCAAAACCAGTCACCACAGTCCAGGACAAGGTTTGTGTCTTTTTACGCAGAATTTGTCTGGGAGGAAATTTTTTATTTTTTTTTATTTTTTATTGCATACGCCATGCAGATTGGCACTGTTGTGACTTCATATTCAACTAAAGCAAGACAAATTAATGTCATTTTTTTGTGTCCCTTTTAAAAAGGTACAGTGAACATGATTGCATACTTGTGTCTGGCTAAATCTGAGATAAATGCATAGTTTCATAAAGATCATCTTTTGTTTCAGACTACAAAATCTGTTCCGGCAGAGAATCGGAGCGCGAGACCTTCGAGGAATGAAACAGCGGACGCGCGAGGGCTGAACAGGTCGCGCGCTGTCAAGGTACCGCACGAGCTAAGCACGACCGACAAGGGAGCGAAGCAGCGCCCGACAGCAGGAGATCAGCACAGTTTACGCAAAAAACAACCCGTCAAAAACAGAGATAAACGGAAAAATTGCTTCGGTTTCAAAATGGATAGGATAAGTGATATAAGTGGAATGGGCTGTTAAGAGTGACTGATCGAGGTGCTCTGTTTATGCAGAAATGCAATAGATGCCATACGCAGCATGGACATTAATAAACGAGCTGTTGGGACGTATACACTACAGTGGTAATTTACATTATCTTAGGGTTCATCATAGATCCATCTTTTATTTATGAACATTTTTTTGCTGTAAGGCAACTTGCTTGGAGATTTAAGCTCTTGACAGTGGCATTGGTGTCTCTTGGTTTTGAATCAGCAGTATAGCTGATTTCGAAAGACCCACTCAATAAAAAGTTATTTCTGTGACTTTTTGGGAAGAAAGGTGCTATTTATTTTTACATTTTTCCAAACTGCAATGGAGTGTTTGGAATACGAGTTGGATCACCCCTAAAACAAATTGTGAATCTTGACTAGTTGATTATTTGCAATATTGTCTGTTTTGTATATTGTTCAGGGGAAAATATAAATGTCACTTCACTGTTGGATTAAACTGAAATACAAAAAAAAACCTTCAAAAATGAGTGATTTCTGCAATTCTTGTTATAAAGTATTGTTGTAATCTTACTATTGAATCTTTGATGTAATGATGTTAAATTAAAACAGTAATGTAGATTAAATGTAATGCAATTTTATATTTTTAAAGTACTCTCATTATTCCCTCCTTAACTTTCTATTTAAATGAAGACTGATGGATAGGATAAATTGCAGGACATTTTATAAGATACATGCAGCAGACCTTAAATGTTCTCACATAATAATCCTTCATGCCATTGTTAAGATGAAAAAAGATTTCTTAAATGCAATAGTTAAATCAAATGTAAGATGCTGAAATGGAGATAATCCCTTTCTATTAAGTATTTTAAGTAATCATATTCAGAATTTGTAAAATAGTAACATTCAAATACCAGTAATGTCAATCTATGAGAATGTGAATAAATTATTTAATGAAAACAATGTATCTGAACAATGAACATTGACAGGTTTTGAACTGATTTAAATTAAAACAGTTAGTTTAAATTGAACTTGTATAATCATGGTAAAAAGTATTGTATCTCTGAAAAATTCATTAGGATTCTTATATTCAGTAAGTTATAAGGTTATAATTTTCCATTTACTTCACAGGTTAGGTTTAATAATGAACAAAGTTCAGTAATTATCACCAAAATATGATCACAGGATAGTCGTCTCAATAGCTTGGATCAATATAAATGCGCAACGTTTAGAATTAAGAGTCGAGAGAGAGAGAGAGAGAGAGAGAGAGAGAGAGAGAGAGAGAGAGAGAGAGAGAGAGAGAGAGAGAGAGAGAGAGAGAGAGACTGAGGTTGGATCATCCGGGAACTTCCGCTAACTCCGCCCACATTCTGCTGACCCTCAGCAGCGCTGTAAATATGGCGGAGGTAAGAAGGAAATTCATTATTTTCTTTCAAATAAATAACATATTTTTTTCCAGTTATGTAAAAAACTATTTTGGAAAAGTGTTTTTAAAAATAAGTTGTTCGTATATATTTTATATTAAGTTTTGCGGTATTTTAGGCGGTTAGTCGCGTGAAATCTCTGAAATTTTATTTCTGCAAAGTTAATAGCAGCTAGCTCGCCCTCAGTTAGCCAGATATTCCTATAATAATTATATTCACATGAACTATCTTTAAAATATTTACACAAGCACTGACGTTTGGGCCGAGTATTATTGCTAAATCATGATTTTACGGATTATTATTTTAAATCCCATCTATATTTTATGCTGAATTTTATACGAATGTTCCTAATGAATGCTAAGCAAAACTACATATCAGCCTTAACTTCCAGTTTTGCATACACACAAACACACAGCATCTCTGATTCATCTTTTATCAGGAAATCTTCAACACTGGCCTGTTGTGTAGTTTAATATCACGGTAGATATTTTGTTTGTAAGTAAACAAAATTATAAAGTCTCTTTAGATGTTCCTGGTATTTTTGTGTATGATTCATTTGTGCATTGTATTAAAAATATATATTTTTGTCTTCATAAGCTTTTACCAAAATGTAACTTGCTATGTAAAAACTTTCCTTCATATCGACTTCAGGGGTTACACAACTGAACACCCTTATAATGAAATACATTACTGATCCATTTGTTTCATGATAATCAGGTAATTTTCAGTCAGGTAAACAAAATATGATCATGTGAATCGGTTTGAATGATTCAGTTTATGCCTTTGCTTGTTTTACAGCCCTCCTTGGGGAGTTCAAGCCCAGGTAAGACTTTACCTGTCTTTGTAAAACAGATGTTTAATACTTTGTATACAAAAATGAAAGCTGATACTGAAAAGACAACAAGTGTTTTTGTTAATGGCAGATTTATAAAAAACAAACAAAACTGTTCGCTTTATAATAACCAATGCATCTTATCAAATGTATCTAGTTTTTATGTGTTTCATCTGGAAGAGAGTTAAATATAACAATTATGAGACGCATACTATGAACATTTGAAGTGTTTGGTTCCAAAATGAGATAACCTAAAATCATATTTTTTGATTGTGCATTCCAATTAATATCAGTCTAACTGCAGTTGGTTTGTTTTAATTTAATGCTTCATAACGAATAAAATATAGCTAAGTAACACAATAAAACACAATAAAAACATGATAAAAAATGTTAAAAACAGAGTTATCTCGTTTTGGAATCAAACTCTTTATTTGTAGCCCTGAGATAAACCTACGAGGTAATAAGAGCTACATCCGATGCTATTGAACACAATGAAAAAATTAGCGCTTGTCATGATGACGTTTAGTTTAGATGGGCAAGTATTTGATTTAAAAATATTTTATCCTATCTTCAACAACTACTTGTAAACGTAACTTTGTGCAGTTTGCTCATTGTAGGTTCCTAAGACAAAATGCTCTCTCATTTCAGAGTCACTTTGAATAATGTCTGCTAAATATATAAATAAATAAATGGAAATGTACAATATATTGATAAAATAATTCATATAAATTAAAAATTAAATTAGTTGATTAGAATTTGTATAGGCTCATAATTGTATGTTTTTCTATCATTTCAATGAATGTAATTTTTAAAATATTAAAAAGATGTTTAGTAATTGCATTAACTTACTCAAGTATATAACTTTTAAGTAGTTAACACTGTTAATTCATTTGTATGTTTGAAAGCACACTTCTCTAACAAACTTGCTTTTCAGAAGAGTCTTCTTAATGGGTTAAATTTTTGCCATAAACTCCTTTGTGATAAATTACTAGAAAGAAATCTAAATCAAATAAAAAGAGGACATACAAAACAAAATTAAAAGATTGTCAGATAAATATGCAATACTGACTTAATATCGATATATCGAAATGGTTAATATTTGGTACATGTAATGATGACATGATATTATCTGGTCCCACTCCCAATATTTCTTGCATGTTTACACAGTACACTGATTGTATTGTGTTTTTTTCCCTGTCTTTTCAAGGAGTTTCGGTTGGGTCAGATAACGTTGACTTTGAGCCCTCAGCAGAGATGTTGTTACCAGAATATGAGGATGATCAGACCCCTGAAGATGAGGAGCTGCCTGAAGGAGATGCTAACTTCAGCAATGAGATAGAAGAACTTGAAAAGGTTTGAAAGTGTGCACAGATGATCTTTATTCAGTGATAATGTTTGGACTGCCACTCGGATAGTGACATCAGATGCAGAGGATAGCAGGCCTTTGAAATGAAAGATTGAGTTAAAGGCGCACTTACGTAGGCATGGTTGTCTTAAACCGTCCCTGAGCATGATTGTATCGCTTTATAGTGACAGCTGAAGTTAAGGAAGAAATGTAAACAGTCACATAATTGACAACAGCTTTTTCTGAAAATTGTAACTGACACAAAAGGTGCGATGTCTAGTGGTGCGTTCACACCAGATGCGAATAAAGCGTTGAGCGCGAGTGATGTACGTGTTAAAGGGACTGTAAGTAGGATTTTAAGTGATTTATTAATCAATATCTTTATTTATAAATATGTCCTCATTGGTGTCAAATGACCTCTACCGACATAACGGCTACCGTGGTTGCAACACGCATTTGGAAAAGCGAGGCGCTAGAGAGCACTATTCGTTTGAATATAAAATACAATTTCCCCACTAGATGTGGGTAAATCCTACTTATTGTCCCTTTAAGTCTATGGAAATATGCGATAAACATCCTGCGGCACGAATGATGCAGTGCATATTGAGCATTTGTGGCATTTGACGTGCGCAATGTGTGATTTGCACAAAACGTGCGAGTTGAAAAATCTGAACTTTAACAGATATTCGCGCCACGTGAACCAATCAGGAGCTTAGGACATAACGAGTGCAGGCAGAAATAAGAATCAACAAGGAGGACACACATCATAGCTGTGTGTGGACACCCAGAGCTGTGTTATTCCTGTGAAACAGAAAACAGGAATAAAAAGGATCTTGCTTGGAAGAAAGTTAGTGAGGAGGTCGGACAATCTGGTAAGTTATAAAAACGCTCTTTACTCTATGTGAGCTATATATGTACATACAAAGTGTTTTCATGGCACGTCACAAATCCAGAAGTTGGCGATATTGGCGATACTGAGCGTAAACAATGCCATTGAAACGAACGTAACTCGCACATTTTTGCTGCTAAAAGTGGTCAATTACTGTCATGTTTTGAGCTGTACTAATCGGTCAGACTGGGAAAACCATTCGGAGTACTACAGACTGCCAAAAGTTATAACAAACCAAGTAGAAGAGTGCAAAAAACTGTCAGAGGAAAGAAGCCGCTTGTGGTTGGCCAAACTGAACCAGGATTTCCAGGGCAAGAATGTTGCCCAACCAACGAATGGTATTTCTTTAACTTCCTTAGTCGTAGCTGGGCGCCGGTGTGCATATACTCATAGAAAACAATGTGTTTGATTATTTTTTAGAGCGGCACTGCGTAGCGTTGAGCTGCGCGTCCGGTGTGACACCCCCTTTATCCGGACTTTGTGAATAAAGGGCCACTTAAGGAATAACTAATATACTTAAGTGGCATTTTACCAAAAATGTGTAAATCTTTTACTATTAAAGTAGTTATGAAATTAGATAAGAATCAGATTTTTAACCAAGTATTTTACAAACAGCAATGTAATATCAATATGAGTGCATACTATTACACTACAAGGCTAGTTAAGAAGAAATGGGAATAACAAACACAAATGTTGTTAACATTCTCAGTCCACGACCAAAGAGCCATCTTGTACGGATGTTTACCGCCTAATAACTTTAGTTTATCAAAATATTGCACCCTTTCCTGCTTACAGAGTCCTTCTCTGTATGATTTAGCAACTTCCACAAGCTTTTTCTGTGGTTTGACATCATAAATTAGTAGGACAACTTGAATACTACTTTAACCATGCAGTCCATGCTGTTGTTTACATCCAAGTATCTCCGACATGGCCGCACATTCAGGTAACTGACCAAACCATGACGTAGCTGGAAACACTATTGAGACTACAAGCTAGCTAAAGCCGGCAAGTTAAGTGTATACGCATCTGAATTTTCAGCGCAAATAATGTTAATTTCAAGTGCGAATGAAGCAAGTTACTCAAAATGTTCAAGCGTCCAACTACGCGTGAATAGCGCAATTTATTCATTTCATTCGCGTCTGGTGTGAACGCACTGTCACTGTAGTGTGATTTTCCAGAAGTAACTTGTGCAACTTGCAACTCGGGACACTTCAAAACATAGCATTATTTTTGTTTTTGCTTAGTTTTTGGATAAATAAGTCATACAGATGATTAAAATGCAGGTCATGTTCTCTTTGTATTTTATGTATTTCCATGTGTCTCGGTCTTAAAGGGGTCATATTATGAGATTTTTTTTGACATGTAAAATACGTTTTTAATGTCCCCAGAGTGCATATGTAAAGTTTTATCTCAAAATACTCCACAGATTATTTATTATAACATGTTAAAATTGCCACTTTGTAGATGTGAGAGAAGTGTGCCGTTTTGGATGTGTCCTTTAAAATACAAATGAGCTGATGAAATGCAAAAACTGATCGCAATGATGGTGTTTTTTTGCAATTGAAACTCAATTGTGCGGTCAATTATTTTTTTCTTTCTGCACTAAATGGCAGTGCCGTGGTTGGATAGTGCAGATTAATGGCCGGTATTAGTGTAATCGAGCTTGCTACCTACCTCACAAAACAGGCAAAATCTGAACGACCACATTTTTCACATGCTTGCAAATAATGGCTTATCCAAACAAAGGTTTTCTAGGTGTATACAGGGCTCGAAATTGCGACTATTTTGGTCGCATATGCGACCGAAATGTAATCTGTGCGACCTTAAAATATATTTGGGAGCATTTGTGCGACTGCCAATTTAGTTGTGGTGCGACTTGATTTAAATTTTAGATTGTGATGCTGCGTGCTGCTGTCCCAGGTTCAGTGTTCTCTCCAACGTTACATAACCAATCACATTTCTCCATTAAGTTCTTACGTTTAATGAAGACCGCAGATTGGCTAATATGAGCGTCAGTCATTCCTTGTTGCCGTGCTACGTTGGTAAGTGAAGCGCGAAAATGTGAAAGAGGAACCGCGAGCATGACGAGAACGAGCCGACTACAGCCAATGTTACTACTGTAATTAATGACGACGATCCGAATTCAAATGCGAATCCACCACCGGAAGATAACGAAGATAAGACTTGACGTTAAACCTTACGGAGAGAGTGGCTTAAAGATTTCGAATGTCTCCGCTATGAGAATGGCTCGATGTAACTTACTGTGTTTATTGTAAATCCTATAAAACGGCGTTGGTGGCGGAATCAAAACATTTTAAGCGCCAGACCTTGCTTAAACATGGCGAAAGTGCCAAAAACACAAGTAGTGTCATGACAAATGTGTTCATTATTGATGGAGACACCGACCTGTCTGTCAAAGAGTGTTTGATAGTGTATGTGCGCATGCGCTGGTGAATGGACATTCCTTGTGGTCCATGTTGATGTGGAACACGACAATGCTGATGGTCTGTTTTTATAGTATTTTTTAAAACATTGCCTATTTAGTAGTAATATAGCATCCTGGTAATGCAGTTATCAATACCAATATATATACTAGCCTTCTATATTAAGGTCACTTTTGTAATGTCCCAGTTAATCAGTGTTTTACGTGTTTGCTAGATTTTCTATTGTAATCTTAATCATTTTACCTGTAATTGTTAAATTATTATTGCTATACTATTTCAACAGCATTTGGGTATTAATTTTGGAATCTATGCAGCAAAAAATAAAATAAAATAAATAGAAGACCAAATTTTAAATGCCGGCCACAGTGGCGTTTTATTTTTAATAAAATTTAAAATATTTTTAATTTTTGGATGGATGCGCCTAAATTTTGGCTGGTGCTCCTAACTCTTTAAAGTTGGGAGCACCAGTGCTACCAAATAAAAAAGTTAATTTTGAGCCCTGTGTATAGATGCACTGGGGACCCAATTATAGCACTTAAACATGGAAAAAGTCTGATTTTCACTTACACAGGTCTTGATTCAACAGTACCTTACGCAAAAACTGGAAAACTAATGATGTTAACGCACAACATATGTCTAATGTCTGTGAACTGCAGGAGGGGGAAATGCCCATCCAGGAGCTTCTGAACCTCTATAGATATGGTGGCAGCGGGTCGCCAGAGGATGAAGAGGACGAGGAAGATGAGGAGGAGGATGTGGATGGAGATGAAGATGATGATGATGAAGGAGAGGACATAGATAACGATGAGAGTAGCAGAAGCAATGAAGAACTAAAGAAGAGCAAGGTTTGTCCAATGAGGAACTGTGATGTTAAGATCAATTCCATTCAAGCTGCAATTTGTAACTTTTGCCTCTCCATCGCCATCTCTGTTTGAAACATATCAAAAATAATTTTCTGTATGTGTGTTGTGCTTCGCCCCACTACTCTGCGTTCTTGTCATTTGTCTGATTCTTTTCATTGAAATATGACGAAATAGATCATAAGAATCGGTGGTCTAGATCATGGATTGAATTGGTCAGCCAATTTGTCTTGGATGTCTCATTAGCTCAATGAACCACAGGTTATAGCACGCCCCCACTGCAAAAAAAAAAACTCCTTCACAGTACTTTTAGTAGATGCATAAAGAAACTGCTTTATGTCTAAGATACGTCGAGAGTAATACATTTGAGATAATCCATATTGAATTATATGCCTGAAACAATAATCAGTAACAAGGTTTTCTGTCTAATATCTAAAGATCCAGACAGCTTGACGTATGTGTGTTTTGATGATCTTTTCAGGAGGGTGGAGGGAAGATCTCCAAGGGTCTGGCGAATGAGAGTCACTCCGCCGATGGTCGATCATGTGCAGTAAAAGCCTGTAACACATCTGAACTGATACGATCTCAGAACCGCAGTTACTTTCAGAGTAAGAGAATCCTGCTTAATCTAACACGTGAACTTTGCCCTGTTTTGCACTAAACTGCCAGCGTGAAAGCCCCCAAAATCATCATGTGCTTTATGTTGTTAATGTATATAAAATGTTATTTGTGCTAAGACATCTGTTGTTTAAAGATGACTTGTTGAATTGTTGTTAAGATAATGAAGTAGATGAGGAATCAGAGGAGGATGAAGACTATATTCCCTCTGAGGACTGGAAGAAAGTAAACACTGTTACACTATTTTATCATCATAACGGTTCTTCACAACTTCTCTGTGTAAGTTAGGATGTAACGTTTGACGTGTGTGTGTGTGTTCTCAACAGGAGATCATGGTTGGGTCCATGTATCAGGCTGAAACACCGTCAGGACTGTGCAAATACAAAGAGAACGAGAAAGGTACCCTTCACCTATAATGCTTGGATAAAAACACTAAAAACAGGTGGTTTCCTGAACAGGGCTTAAAGGATTAGTCCATTTTCTTAAAAGAAAAATCCAGATAATTTACTCACCACCATGTCATCCAAAATGTTGATGTCTTTCTTTGTTCAGCCCAGAAGAAATTATGTTTTTTGAGGAAAACATTGCAGGATTTTTCTCATTTTAATGGACTTTAATAGAGCCCAACATTTAATACTTAACTCAACACTTAACGTTTTTTTTCAACGGAGTTTCAAAGGACTATAAACAATCCCAAACGAGGCATAAGGGTCTTATCTAGCAAAACGATTGTCATTTTTGACAATAAAAATTACAAATATACACTTTTAAACCACAGCTTCTCGTCATGTAGATCCGGTCTGATGCGCGAGCTGACCCCACTCAATATGTCATGACGTCAAGAGGTCACAGAGGACGAACGCGAAACTCCGCCCCAGTGTTTACAAGCGTCTTGAAAGAGGACCGTTCCTACGTTGTTGTATGTCAACTGATACTAATTAATGTCTTTGTGTCAGTTTATTGTTTAAAATGGTCCGCAAATGTGCGTTTTATATATGTAACACGTGACCTCCCTACGTCACTACGCATTTACGTTAGGTCGCACTGGACGTGACCTAGACGAAAAGTTGTGGTTTAAAAGTACATATTTTTTATTTTTCTTGTCAAAAATGACAATCGTTTTGCTAGATAAGACCCTTACGCCTCGTTTGGGATCGTTTATAGACCTTTGAAACTCCGTTGAAAAAAACTGTTAAGTGTTAAGTATTAAATGTTGGGCTCTATTAAAGTCCATCAAAATGAGAAAAATCCTGCAATGTTTTCCTCAAAAAACATAATTTCTTCTCGACTCAACAAAGAAAGACATCAACATTTTGGATGACATGGTGGTGAGTAAATTATCTGGATTTTTCTTTTAAGAAAATGGAATATTCCTTTAAGTCTAAATCAAGACTTGGAGTTGTCTTAAAGGGCACATTTCAAGACTTTTTTAAGATAAATCTTGGGTGTCCCCTGAGTACGTATGTGAAGTTTTAGCTCAAAATATCATAAAGATAATTTATTATAATGTGTTAACATTGACACTTTGTAAGTGTGATCAAAAATGTGTCGTTTTGGGGTGTGTCCTTTTAAATGCAAATGAGCTGATCTCTGCACTAAATGGCAGTGCCGTGGTTGGATAGTGCAGTTTAAGGGGCGGTATTATCCCCTTCTGACATCACAAGGGGAGCCAAATTTCAATTACCAAATTTTTCACATGCTTGCAGAGAATGGTTTACCAAAACTAAGTTATTGGGTTGATCTTTGTATTGGTGCTTTTGTATATCCTATAAAAGTTTGATATAGTTTTACTACTATAAACCTTTTTGGAGGCGAACGTACTAAAATTAATACAATACATATTTATGTTGTTTTGGCCTCACGGGTTGCACACAAAAACAAACACGGTGCGATCAGTGAGCTAAGATTAACAAACGCTTGACTTGTATGGACCAGTTCTTACATGAATCTTTCGAAATGGTTTCAAACATATAAGTATTGTGTTTAAATAGATTGATCATAAACTGTTAATCAGAACTGCTAAATTTTGATTTAATAGCAAAACTGTGACTTTTCAGATTTTTTTGGTACACATTAAACCAATGAAATTCCTACCAGTTGTACCATGATGTTATTTATTTTACAGCTGACACATTTACATTTTTAACATTTCAGAACTGCGGTTTAAGATTTAAAGGGTATTTGTATATGAATAATGCTTTAGTAACATTTCTTCAGATGTTTTCGATACAACATGATACACATGTTCAGTGTTCCTAATCTTGAACTCCATCATTCACAGTCTATGAAAATGACGACCAGCTGCTGTGGAATCCTGAGATCCTCCCTGAACACATCGTGATGGACTTTCTCACAGAAGCTTGTCGACGGACGGGAGAAGAGACGGGAGTAGATGCTATTCCTGAAGGATCCCACATCAAAGACAATGAGCAGGTATTCAAGACCTGCCTCTCGTCTCAGTGATCTGTGATTTTATAAAACATTATTGGGCGGTTTCCCAGTCAGGGCTGATCCTAGTCCCAGACTAAAATGCGTGTTTGAGTTGCCTTAATTTAAAAACACCTTGCGCTGACATATCTTAACATATATCACTGACATTGTTTTATCTCAAAATGCACAGCAGTAATGTTTCTTTGTAAGGCTTGTTTGTAAAAACTACTTAAATGTCCTAATATAAATAAGGCCTGGCTTAATTTAAACCCTGTCCGGGAAACCTTAATGACTTAATGGACAATACAAACAGTGTTTTCTGCCCACAGGCTTTATATGAGCTGGTAAAGTGTAACTTTGACACTGCAGAAGCTTTACGAAGATTAAGATTCAACGTTAAAGCAGCCAGAGGTGAGAGTCAGTATTATGTCATTTATTTCCATTACTGTCATTACACATCTCTTCTTCATAACTGAAAACAATACATTATGATGGCATTTTATCGTTAAACCTAAATGTCATCTCTCATTATTTAAAGGTGCATTGTGTAACTTTTAGGAGAATCTCTTGACAGAAATATTTGTCCTGTGGCGGCTACCGTAGCTTCACTATGCGTTTCGAAAAAGAAAAATGAGCTGTGGATTGAGCCTTTGGTTCCAATTTGCAATCTTACCCCTAAATGTCGCTAAAATCTACACCGTGGATCTTTAAAAAGTGTTATTGTAATGCTATAGTGAAATAATCCGTTTTGTTTGTTCGTTCGTATAGATTTGATGTATACGGGACAGAATAAGATGTATATCATTGGTCTTTTTTTACAGAGGAACTGTCTGTATGGACAGAAGAAGAATGCAGGAATTTTGAACAAGGCTTAAAAGCGTATGGAAAAGACTTTCATTTCATCCAGGCCAACAAGGTACGGCTACTAGAATGTACTTTTTATTAAAATCTCTTTAGTTGTGGAGTTCATAAACTTGCCTATGATAACTGCTAGATAAAGGGAATGTAAACATCTTTTATTTGCTATTGTCAAACTCTTTCAGGTCAGAACGCGGTCGGTCGGGGACTGTGTTGCTTTTTATTACATGTGGAAGAAGTCTGAGCGGTACGATTTCTTTGCACAACAAACTAGGCTTGGTAAAAGGAAATACAACCTTCACCCCGGGGTGACGTAAGTACATGTGTTTATTATTACAACCTTAGTTGGCTGGATTTATGCATCACAAAACATTTGTATGTTTAACAAAAGAGATTGTTACATTTTTTCATTTGAAGAGCTCAGATGCAAAAGCCACTAAATGCCACCTCCGTCAAAAATGAGATAATGATGTTAACCGAATGCTCTCGGCACATATTATATGTTCATCAGATATCTGCTTAATCACGTCCTCAGGACATTCAGAAATACTGTATTTGGCAGAATACGTAAACGCCACAACGAGTGCACAAGGTTTACTGAATATATGTGAATATTGAGAGAGTTTTTGCGCCTTTTACATTTATTCAAAAAGGACAGTGAAGTCGGAGCCGATGGTGTAGTGGACGGTGCTCCGACACATCGAATTCGAATCCCTGCTCGAGGTCCTTTGCCAATACCATACCCCTCTCTTCACCCTCTCCTGTCGTCTCCTAAATTACATCTATCCAATAAAGGCAAAAAAACCCTGGAGATTTACCTAAAGGGGTCATATAATGAAAATCTGACTTTTTCCATGTTTAAGTGCTATAAATAAGTGAAAAGTTTGACCTTTTTTGTTATGTAGGTAGTAGGGGTTGAAGAAAAAAATCGATGCATCGCGATTAAATATCTAACTATTCAGAATTAATTCTGTGTTCAGCTCAAATTGCCACTGTGCATTTGCGCGGATTTCGCACAATGTTACAGGTTCTTGAGCCATGGTACACTTTGCCTTCATGCCGCTATTTCAGTGAGACAGCGATCCCTGCGTTGCACAGTGAGACTAAAGGTCTTGTATACGATTTTGTAAGAAATGCGGTCAGGGTGGAATCAAGAGAATCATATGTCACTATTACGGCCACTACATTATGGTTGAATGGAAGTAGTAAGTAAGTAAAGTTTATTTCTATAGCACATTTCATAGATAAAAATCACAAAGTGCTTCACAACAAAAGAAGAATACCCAACATTTATAAAAACATAAAAACATCTAAAACAGCAGAAGTACATCATAGAGCAGCAGGGGCAATGATTAATGTTTCAGTTTTAGCTGAGTTCAACACTAAAAAATTGTCATTATGCCATTGCTTAATCACATTCAGACAGTTGATTAAAGATGACAGTTAAGATAACTCAGTAGGTTTAAAAGAACAGTATAACTGAATGTCATCTGCATACAAATGATGAGAGACATCCTTAAACTAACTGATTAAATGTCCTAGAGGGAGCATATACAAAAGGAAAAGAATCGGTCCCAGGATAGAACCCTGAGGGACACCACTCGATAGGCCTACAGTATCTGACATAGTCTGATTTATAAAAACACTAAAACTTTTACTAGATGTTTACTAGATGTAAACCATTTTAAAGTCGATCCAGATATCCCTAATAGAGCCTGAAGTTAATCAATAAAGTTTTTGTGGTCAATATTGTTAAATGCTGATGTAAGATCCAATAAAACTAACACTGCTTCCTAGAATCTGCTGACATCAAAATATCGTTTGAAACTTAAACTAGGGTAGTTTCCATAGAATGTTTTTTACGAAAACCTGACTGATATTTATCAAAAATATAATTTATCTCTACGAAAGTAGCTTACGGCTTGTGTTTTGCAAACGCGTACAATGAACAAAAGCCACTATGTTAATATTGAGCGTTTAACGGTTAACCAAAAGGTAAGAATTTATGAACGATTAACATTATCAGTTAAAAGAAAAAATATTTGTTAACGCATGGTACGTGTCGTCATGAACCGACAGACATTTCACCACTTTTTATCTTTAATTTATGAATGTCTTGTAAATGACACAAATTATTGCTGCCCTGACGGTCTGATAAAGTTTTATAAAGTAATCATTTGTATGAGAAATCATTTGTGTGCGTGTTTGAGTATGGTTTGGAAGCTGAACGGAGACGCGAACGCAAGATGACGCAGTCTGTCTCCATCTCGCACACATCCCGACAGACCTTCGCTAATGGCCTCTGACCCTGACCATAAACATCTCTCTTTTTGCACAAATGGAGAAAGCTACGCAAAAGCAAAACTTTTTGGAATGCGTCCTGCTTTAGAAATGGTCACTGTAGATGAAAAAGAGACAATCTGCCCTTTTTGAATATTAATCATCTGGACTGATCGCGTGCTCTTTGATAAGGTAATGTTGCGTGAATATCTGATAATGTATGAATCCTGGTTCTGTTGTTGATCGGTCACTGCTTTTTGCATGTTCAAATGAAATAAAAGTTTTGTTTTTACCAGGTCGCAGACAACTGTCAACTGTATTTTTACTCAATGACAATTTAATATTAAAATCTTATAAGTTAACTGTTAATGTTTGGTTAATAAGCTGCAGTTGTCGGGTCTGGAAAATTAACTGATATGAACGTCCTTAAAAGTCACAAAGGGCGCGAATATTGCTGAACTACTTTGGTGAGTGACAATGCCTCTAACATGGCTGTTGCAGCACAGGTGAGATTAGGGCTGTCACAATGATTAAATAATCGTCTCATTACGATTGTTTGACCTCATCACGATGATTTCAGATCACCTCAATGATTGCACATCTCTTTAAAAACACAAGGGGGAGCTGCAGCGTCTGTATAAACGAGACATTATCAGATGGCGCTCCTTAACTGACAGTGTAACGTGATACACTATGCAAAGCCATTCAATACAGTGGAAAAAACAGCATTTAAAGAAATGCTGCAAAACTTTGATAAGTAGTATGAACTACCAGGTTTTTAGGAAATATACATGACTATGACCTTGTTTATATGTAAATGCAAACATATTTTGTTGTTTATCTTTGGAAAAAATAACGAAATTACATTTTCATTTAAATTTCCATTACATCAAATGTTTCTAAAGCAAACTGACATTACAAACTTGAATTTTTAAAAATAAAATTTTAGCAGTATGTCCACTATGAAAATAAAATGAAATCAAATAATATTAATAGAATAATATAAATTTCTAACATAATGCAACAGTATTATCAGTAAAGTCTTACTTTCGTCTTCGAACTCCTGCCATTTAGACCCGATTTACTTTTATTTTGAAAAACTCTGAAAAGTCAAACTTCAGGATGTGTAAGAGCACTAAATAACCTGTAGATTGATCAGTACTGTAACACATGAAACGGGAAACACAACGTGTTATAAGAAAACAAATGACAGTTTTAGGAATACTTATCATGGTTGAAAACAGCTTTCGGAGCTACACGCACAGAACTGTGACAAATAACTTGATATTTGTTAGCTCTGTCAAGGGTTGCATGCTAAAGATCATAGTTTGGAATGCAAAAAATCTGAGAAAATCGCTTTGTTAGTTTCGTCCATCGTTACTTTTGCCCCGGTTCTCCCCTATCTCTTCTGTAACCATGTGTTTTGTGCTCTCTGGTAGGGATTACATGGACAGACTGCTTGATGAGACAGAAAGCACTACATCCAGTCGAGCAACCACGCCCTTACCTGCCCCTTCTAGTAGCAGCACCAGCCAATCAGAGCGAGAGGATACCAGCGGTCACAACGGTACAGTACATAATGCTGCAAATCAGTGATTTGGTGCATATTTCAGTTCACTTTCAGTGTTATTCATTATGGTTGTCTGGTTTCTAATGAAGGACTCCACAGTCATAGCTCCAGTGCAGAATCCACACAAACACTAAGCAGTTTGAACGAGATGAAGAGCGAATCCCTTCATTCGAACGGAGCGGACAGCGTACCCACAGATCATCCGGACTCTAATGGCTGTAAACCTACAGACACTCTTAAAGTGGACACTAACGGCTCTGTGAAACGCCAGCAGGACTGCCAGTCTCCCGACAGGCCGACAAAAAAGTGCCGGACAGAATCAGACTCACCGGTCCAGGTTGAAATGGACCTTTCCAGAGCGAAGGAAGATTAAACGAGACCAAAGTTCAGGCCAAATACAGAGAGCGGGGAGATGGGACAGCGCTGTGACCCCCATCAAAACCTAAACCCAAAGCCAAGCTGCTCCAGAAACACCACTCTTCAGCTCCAACTATAGTTTTTTCACAAAACTATTTTACAGAGAAATGTATATTCTTTTTGTAACGGATTTTGTCTGATATTTTTGTACTGACAAGATATTTATATTTTTATTAGGACGTTTTGACAATGGGTTTATATGCTGTAAAAGCCATTATGCATTATTCATAAGGATGATTGTTGTTAGGCGTGGCCTCCTGTCTTGAGGGCGGGGTCAGTGTGTGTCTCCATGCACATCAAGCTGCATTTTTGTCCCGTGCTTGATGGAGGTGTACCGTAAGCCCCCAACAGCTGGTGGAAAAAATAAATAAGATGATAGAATCACTCCCAAGCTTTGCTTTTTGTGTGCTTGGAAACTCCCTTGTTGGTTTGCACGCCGTTTCCAGTCACTAGGTGAAATTAGTGGGTCAAATTTACCCCCAAATTAAAGATGAATATATTTTGCATAAAAAGAAGATTATTCTTAGCATTAAGATTGTCCCAAATTTTCACGATAATACGGATCTTTTTAATGTGTGTCCTGTAAAGTGTTAATGATTTTCATTATTTTTAACCCAGCATTGGGTCAAAAAAAGGATGACCCCAAACCCTGCTGGTTGTAATTTAACCCATGATGGTTGTTTTAACCCATTGCTGATACAAATTTTTTGTTTTGTTTGTTTAAATAAACAGCTGGGTTTGTCCCTTTTTGATCCAATGCTGGGTTGAAAAAAATGTTTTTTTATAGTGTAGATGTTGGTATGATTGTAATACAGCAATCATCCCAAAACAATGCAAACAAAATTAAAGGGATAGTTCACCCAAAAATGAAAATTCTGTCATTTACTCATGCTCATGTTTGTACAAACCTTTTGATGAACACAGAAGAAGGTATTAATGTTTGTAACCAAGCCGTTCATAAGCCCCATTCACTAGTATTCTATTTTCCTACTATGGAAGTGAATGGGGCTCATGATCGGTTTGGTTACACACATTCCTCAAAATAAATATCAGAACAAAGAAATGTATACAGGTTTGTACAAACAGGAGGGTGAGTAAATTTTCATTTTTGGGTGAACTATCCCTTTAATGGATCTAACAAAGGGCTTCCTTTATTTAATTCAAAATGTATATATCTTTATCTCCAAATGAAATACTGTATCTCTGATGGTTTGTGAGATTCACCCAACTTCATTCTTGTGGGTTTTACCTCAATCACCACTTAAGATGGTAAAATAATGTCGAATAGATTTGTTAACTTGCACACAACTCATGCTTTTGATAATCATTGTAAATGTATTTCAAGTTTTTCACATTTTTGTACATTGTAGATACACAGCTGATGATTGTGCGAAAACGTACATCCTTGAGTTTAACAAAGCTGGATGTTTGTATCAGACAAACACTAATCATGACTGATCACTAACTGTGACTGTAACGGGTTTCTCAATCCGCTATGATATGATCGAAATCAATGCAAAATCAGTGATTTTATTTCTAGAGACATCCTTTCATGAATCCTGTTTAGTGATGGGAAAGATCCTGTGATCTCAGATGCCTTAATCGTAACAACATTGATGTTCTCAATAATGTTTAACAGCTGATGCATTTAAACCTTTCAGAGATCATAGATCTACTATTCACTGACGAGTTGAATTGTGTTGACCCACCCATTGACTTGTTTACTGTCCATTCTGTAAAAAGCGTCAGTTTTTAAAGTGGTACGTGTGGGGTTTATCGCTGATCAGAACCTCCTGAAATCATAAATAGGATAATTTCTGAATTCACACTGGCCCAATGCAAATGAGGAACAGCTGATGGTGTGTTGTCTTCAATTACCCACTGCTTTTTGTAATGGAGAGGTATTTATTTAAACCATGATTGTAAGACTTCAGTTGATCCGCTGATGTTTATCTAATAAATATTGTGAATGTACGCTGAGCTTTAGTAATGTCTGTTAGTACTTGATTCTGAGTGGTCAAGCATTATGTGATCATATATCTGTATAAAAACATTCAAACGTTATTATTGGCCATTGGAGTCATGCACTCATTTAGGTGTCCATGTGCTGTGTTACATAAATTATTTGATGTTATTTGTTGAAGTGAGATATCGTGAGATAAACCCCTTTAGTACAGAGTAACAAGATCCCCTCTGCTTTGTCTGGGGGTACTTGTATTAATTTGCAATTGTAAAAATGTATATATTTCTTCTTATTAGAATATGTTTGTGACATTTAAAGACAATAAGATGCTAAACAACAGAGTTGATGGTACCCATTGACTTCCATAGTAAGAAGTAAAAATACTATGGAAGTCAATAGCCGTGTTTGCACTATCGGGCTTCAAGCGGGCGTGCCAGTGCCTGCCGAGGCCTGTGGCGTTTGCATTGTCACTTCCGGGGCATGATCCTGCTTCACTGGTGCTTCGTTGGGGCTTAAGGCCCGGCTTTTCTGGCCCGCCGAATACCTTGGGCCAGAGCGGGCTTCTCGGGGCTAGGGGAGTGGTAAAGGTCAAAGGCGGAGTTTATCTGAGTCTTTGGCAAGATGCGCATCCATCTGTCTGCAGATTTAAAACTTTAAAAATAATCGGGATCACCAGTAATTTACTGTTTAACGGAAGATGCCTGCTATGTTTGTACTTCGGACTGAAGAAAATGATCTGCATATGTAAAAAAAAAAGACGCGTTACAACGCCGAACTCGCCATGCTAAGGATCCAGCGCACACAGCTACCGGTTCGGGAGAAGTTTATAAAGTTTCGGGCACAGAACAAAGTGTTTAAAGTGCAACAATGCTGAGAAATTAAAGATGTGTGTTGGATCATCAGGGTTGGATCATCTAACCCTAACCCATCAACTGTGTGCTTAGCATCATTTATCAAAAAAACCTTCCGCGTTGTTTAACAAAATGAAACTCATACAGATTAAGAACAACATGTGGATGAGTAAATGATGACAAGATTTTATTTTTGGGGTGAACTATCCCCTTTACATGAGCTTAAGTGATGGTATTTGCTTCTTTAAATTATTTCAACTACAAATACACTGCAAAAAATGATTTTCAAGGAAAAATTTTTTAGTTTTTGTCTTGTTTTCAGTAAAAATATAAAAAAAATTCTTAAAGTAAGATGCTTTTTCTTGATGAGCAAAATGACCAAAGAAAATAAGTCAAAATTTAAGTGAATTTGTACATAAAACAAGCATAAACATCTGCCAATCGGGTAAGATTTTTTTTCTTGCTTACCCCATTGGCAGATTTTTTTGCTTATTTTATGCACAAAATCACTTAAATGTGATATTTTTGGTCTAAAAACTAGACTTAATTTCTTGGGTCGTTTTGCTTATCAAATTTTTTAATATTTTTACTGAAAACAAGACAAAAATACTACAATTTTTTTTCATGAAAATCATTTTTTATCAAGTTTTAAACCTAATTTTATAGTTTATTTTTATAATCGAGAATAAACAAACAATAATTTAAGATGTTATTACATTGATTTTTTTACTTTTAATTACATTATTCGCAAGGGATTGTGACAAGTTTGTGACGGGATTGTAGTACGAGTCATTCTTTGTCTCATAAAAAACAAAATCACAATTTTGTCAATATTCTTGCTTAGAAAATTGTCATTTGGCAAGTGAAATGATGTGTGATTCATCTCAATTGATTTGGTCCATTTATTTAGTAGATTTAAAAATAAAATAGATAAAATAGAACTTAATGGAAAAAACACTTTTGGATCCAAAGCTTCTTAAAAACTGCTTCACCATTAAGCTTAATATCATATAAGGCACTATAAAATGAGTCTGCTTGTGTCCTCTGCTGACTCCCTCCATCATTTGTAGAAATTGTGACCATCTGATCATGTTTATTTCATCAACTTGTTTCTGTTAAGAGAAAAACATTTTGTTGCATGTTAACCCAGTGGTTCTTAAACTTTTTAGGGTGCACCCCCCTTGTGTAGTGTGCTTTCCTTCGCGCCCCCCCAAAAACAATTCATGACATAAAACAATCTCAAACTTAGAATTTAAATTAAACAAAGTATATTAAATTATACAATGTTTTTCTGAAGTTTCATTACAAAAAATGTATGATAATTTAATGTATTTTTTAGAATGTCAAACAACTTGGGCCCCCCAGTATTAGTGTTATTAATGTTTAGGGCGTATTCTCATTTCGATTTGCATAGATGTGCAATTTACCATACTTACTTTTTTGCTCCTTAGTGAAAGTGATGTAAGAGTACACAAGACTGCCAGCAATGCTGTAGAGAAAACAAAATGAGCCAAAAGTTACTACATCAAGCCAACCAGTCACAAGTGAAGCAAATATTGTTGCTTATTTTTAAAGGAGACCACATGTTGAGGTCTTGGTAATTTAGGTAGTAAGAAAACAATCAACCGGTTCTTCTTATCAATATGTTGGTTGCAGGTGAAATAGGCAGGAATAAAGCCAAATTGTAATGGCAAAAAGCCAGAGTATTTCTAAAACTAAAAGTCTGGTGGGCCGTTCACAGTCAGCGATGGTGAGAAAATACCAACAGTGGTCCGAGAAAAGACAAACCGGCCACTGGGTGTTAGGTAGTTAGGGCACATTGATGTAGATGGGCAATAAAGGCTATTGCATGTCTTTTGAGCAAAGTAACAGCATAGCCTTCATTGCTGATGTACAGGGTTGTGAGCAAAGTGCATCACAATGGTTGTGGACCTCCATAAATGTACTATACTCTCCATGTTTACACAACAACAATGTACTAAAAAATGGAAAGCTTTTTTGAAAAATTTCACAAAAAAGAGCGAAGACAACTAAGAATGCTGTATTATGCAAAGGACCACACGCCTGCAGTGCACACATATGCATTCTTCTACGGAGCGATAAACTATACACTATATGAATATAAATGAATTTGAATTTAATTGAGCCAATCAGAGTGAATATGATAATCCCTGTCTGCTGTCACATGCTTGTTTTGGCAGCAGACAGAAAACCAAAAGCATATTAGGCAGATGGTCATCATGCATCAGTGTACATTTAATAGGATGCTAAGCTAAATATCACATTATTTGATATATTTAATTCTGTTAACTCTTTCCCCATCATTGACGAGTTATAACGTAAATTAAGAGAAAACATTTGCATTAAAAAACGTGTTTCTGAAAAAAAAATTATGTTAATCTGCAATACTGCGATTATCTAGATGGCGCACGCATCCAATTTATGAAAAACTGAACCAAAACGTTATTTACAAATTTTAATCTATGTGTATGTTTTGATAATCATTCTGAATCTGATCTCTAACAAAGTTTCTTCACAAAATGCAATTATTTAAGCTTTTTTCAATTTCTTTTAAAGAAAAATACCCATATTTAAGAGTTTATAAGCAGAGAAAAATATATATATAGGTTGAAAAGTTAGTTTTTTTTGGCCGGCAACTTTTTAAAAAATGGCTGGCGGGAAATGAATTAAGTGCACAAAGCAAAACATTTTAAATGATATAATAAAAATAAATAAATTCCTGAACTTGTATAAAAAGCACGTTTCCGGAGAAATATCCTCAATCTGGAGCAACGTTTGTGCTGTTTACATAGATCACTGAGTATTACAAATATCACATAATTTGTCAATTATCATTACAGCCTGATGTATTTTTTTTACCTGATGTTTAGGCCAATGAAGTTCAGCCAATTGAAGATATAATCTCCACCAAACACCATCCCAATGTATGTGACCAAGATATTCTGTTTGTTGAAAACCCACAGTTAACACTGTTTACCGTACTTTACTATATTCAGTTTTTAATCATTTATAAGACACTGGTAAATTACCAACCTTGATACAGCCGACAATGGTAGTTGTTAAAGCAGAGTTATAATGGGTACATAACATAATCGAGTACATGAGAATGAACCTGCCGAAACAACATACGACTTCTATTAAGACAATCCAAGATTTTAAATTGATACAATACACAAATATATTTTTAGCTTGGGTTATGGTTAAGGGTTAGGCTAAAAAGATATTGGGACTTGTCACAGCACTTATGCAGTGTTTGCCCCTTTGCTTATTGAATTGCTTCTATTGCTCTCCTCATTTGTAAGTTGCTTTGGATAAATATAAATGCATTTAAAGTAAAAAATGAACTTTGATGTAACAGACTTAATAAATATATAAATATTGAAAATCTAATTACATTTAAATTATTAACTTATATTTATTTATATGTATATATTTATTTTAAATATTAATACAAATATTATTAATTTATACCAATTGATTTATTAATATTAATATAATATTAAAATATTTTTCATTTTAATGAATATTGATTAAGTACATAGTAATCAAAACACTCTTACCCCATGATACATGATAACACAAACTGAAAGATAAAGAAAAAATCGGCCCAACCATCGTATTCCAAAGCCTGAAAATATTTAATGCAAAAAATGTACATACAGTGCCTGTAACTTTTTGAAACAAGTGTTATTAAGCTTAAAGAGTAAAATCATTGGAGGATGTTTATTCAGTTCTTACTTTCTGGAGATCTCCAGTGAAGTGTGCCAAAACAACAGTGGGAACAACCATGAATAATGCATTATAATACAGCAGCCCATATTTTCCCAGTTCCTGAAAAGCAGAGGAAAATCTCATGAAATAAGAGAAAGATGAGCAACCTTTAACCAGAAAAATGTTCTTTCGGGTTTAGTGACAAAACAATAACATCATTTTATTTTTTATATGAATGTTGCACAAATGCAAGAGTTTAGACATTTTTGTAAATGTTTTTGTGTTTTAAGTTCGCCCAAAAATGAAAATTCTGTCATCATTTTCTCATCCTCATGCTGTTATAAACCTGTATGAATTTCTTTTTTCTGATGAACACACAAGAAGATATTTTAAGAAATGATGGTAAGCACACAGCTGATGGTAACCATTGACTTCCATAGTAGGAAAACAAATATGATGGAATTCAATGTGTACCGTCAACTGTGTGCTTACAAAAATATCTTTTTCATCATTTATTACAATACTTCCATACTATTTGTTTTCCTACTATGGAAGTCAATGGTTACAATCAGCTGTTGGCACGAACTATCCCTTTAAGTACATTATTTGTTTTTGTATACTTATAGCAGTGAATATTATATAACAGATTATAATTTGTTACTGTTACAATCTAGTGTTGCAATTGTGCAAGATTGTGAAAACAAAATATGTAAAGTACTTTGTTGATACTTTAGACACATAGGATGCTTCACAAAAAAGTTTGTTTATATGTTTAATGTTGTTTATTTCAAGCATTTTGCACTTACAACAGTTTTTTATGGATTTAGGATATTTCAGATTTTTCTGTATCTTTATGATGATGGGATCAGATCTCCATGTGTGCCATACCGGTTTTCGTATAGAAAAATCTTACTTTTTATAACAGTTAATGAAAATGATATCTACATTAACATTTCCTACTGAAAAGCAAAGATTATTTGTTGATAAAGCATCTAATGTGTCTAAAACTTTGTCACAGCACTGTATAAAACATCACGATTTACCAATATAGTCAAAAAAACATTTAAGCATGATATGATGAATATTCATGCTGGGTTCTCTGAGGGTCAAATTACCTTTGAGTCCAGTTTTTGTTTCATGTAAACCCCGTTAGCAGCCGTCAGAATGTTATTAAGTGTTATGAAAATGTATCCATGGAGGTCAAATGCTAGATCTGTACTGTCAAAGTTAATAAAATAAAAAACATTTCATTAATGTGAATTTTTCAAGCAAACATAAATGTACACTATTGTCATAACCTTCGGTGAACCCATGGCTTCGGCTATGTTTATGAATACATACAATACATTACATAATACATACAATTCAATGTAACGATAAATAAATATTCCAAAAGAGGTGCAGGAAAATATGAAGAAGAGCAAGGAAAGAGTGGCACAGTGCAGCTCAGCAGAGAAAACAAATGCTGATAAAATGCATGGCATGAACAGCTTACCTCGCAGCTATAAATGCTCCTAAGATCATGGTGAATACTGTTGCCTTTATTGACCATGAAAACTTCTTTCTACATATAGATGAAAAACATACATTAGCATATAAGTAGAGTTGCTCAGTCTACTAAAAACACTAAGTATACAGACATACTTGAGCAGGTAACCCTCAAACATCATTGTGAATAAGATCGAGAATCTTCTCAGCACAGTAAACATTGGCAGACTGCAAAAGAAAAACATACAGTGTTTAATGTTATTATTTTTTATTTATAACAACAACATCAACAACTCCTATTACTGTGGCTGCATCTCCATCAGCTCCCTTGTTCAGTAGTAAGGGCACTGATAAGGGCACTTAATCTCTTAAGGTCTACTTCCAGTGCACTGAAACGTTAGTTCCCTAACAATTCCCACAATGCAATGCAAAAACCAGTGAGAATCAATGGTCCCTATTTTTTAACACTTACTTGAGTTGTTGTGTCCCAAAAAGGCCTGTCAGTTGATTTCCTACATACAGTAAAGGGAGTGGAAATACCTATGTAATAAAGAATAAATTCATTAACGGTTCCCACTTCTCGCTCTCACTTGACGTGCAGGACATGCGTGCTTTACTGGAGGTTAAGGCCCATAAAAGGAATATGGGGTCAGACGGATACCCCCGTTCAAAAAAAACTTTCCTAAACTTGTAAGAAAAAGGAGGCGTGAGTTTGGCCCAGAAATAATGTTTAGCATGAGGGTTACAACTCTTAAACTGTGTTAATAAGTCAGAATGCATGAAATAACATTACCCCCCCCCCCAAATAAAGGCCACTAACTTGAACCTTCTGTTATCTAATGTAATTATAACATATAGAGAGATATTCCAGGTGGGTTCAATGTACAACACAATGACACTTTAGGCATTTGCATCTCTGAATAAAATATACATCACATTAAAGTCTCTAATGTCACATCCACAGACAAATTTGACAGTTAAGCTACTCACTTACCTTATGTAGGACATTTCTATCGAAATCTGGGAAATCTATCACATTTAATGACTTTGCCCCTCGCAACACAATAACAGTTGCCAACATCTGTACATAAAAAAAATGTAGTTACTGTCTTTAAGTACAATGTGACTCTTATGAAATCATACATGAACAACAACCACCTAGTGTTATAACTAGGGCTGTCAAAAGATTAATCGCGATTAATCGCATCCAAAATAAAAGTTTGTGTTTACATAACATATGTGTGTGTACTGCGTATAATTATTATTTATATATAAAAACACACCCAATCATGTATATATTTAAGAAAAAAAAATTATATTTATATATAAAATATTTATATTTATATATAATATAAATTATAGAAATGTATATACAGTATTTAAATGCAAATATTTCTTAAATATATACATGAATGTGTGTGTATTTATATATACATAATATTTATACACAGTACACACACATATGCTATGTAAACACAAACTTTTATGTTGGATGCGATTAATCACGATTAATCTTTTGACAGCCGTAGTTATAACTGTTCAATAATACATTAACAAACAAGCAAATATGTACTTCATGATAGATTAGTTTGTGATTAGTAGGGATGCACCGATACCGATACTGGTATCGGCCTCGATACCACATTTTCTAAAGTACTCGTACTCGTTAAAAGTCCCCCGATACCAGGGATCGATACCACGGTCTGAGAAATGCCTATGTTTGAATTATATGTTTAAATTATATGACTAAAGCTGTTACCTGTAAATTTAAATCATGTTTTTTTATAAAGTACTCGGTATCGGTATCGGCAAGTACTGAAATGCAAGTACTCGTACTCGTATTCCAAAAAAGTGGTATCGGTGCATCCCTAGTGCACCCTTGTTCAGTAGTAGTAACCTTAGTAGTACATGCCTTAACTTACTACTATCATATTTAAATAAAGAAACAATTTAGGTTATAGTTCATTATGATTCATGTACTATAAAATGTATTATAAAGTCCAACAAAGTGAACTCTTATCGGCTGTTAAAGGTTTCAGTATCGCTTCCATTAGTAAAATGTTTTAGATGGGTAAATGTGTCTTACTTGGCCAATTCCCACGGATAAAGAGGATGGAAATCTGGAAACACAGTAAGGTTAGGATTTTTCTTACTTTGGTTATTTAGTTACTTAGGTTATGTGTTATGAGAAGTGCACATATGGATGGGTTGACAGCCTGTTCTCCCTCTCTTTCAGACACGCATACTGCACATAACCCTAACTTTGGTAACAGAAATTAACACTAACAGAATTGACACCGACGAGTTCGGACAACAGGAAATCATTATTTTTTTTAGCTATACAAGATATTTCTATAGAAAATACATTGTTCTGGCCTGTAAGATCTTTTCACCTGCTTACAGATGTGCTACTATATGGAATGTTTTTTTGGTCTTTTTTAAATTAATTAATTAAATTATAAAATAATTAATTAAATTATAAAATAAAAATAAAATTGCAAAATATGTCCCAAATTTGAAAATTAAATGCTAAAATAAAAATTAAAACATTATTTCATTTTCATTTTTAACGTGATGAAGCATCATTCCGGCCAAATTAAAAAATTAAATTAAATTGATGATTTGACATTTCATTTTCAATATAATCTTGAGTCAAGACTGACAATATTAAAATAAAAAGGCAAGCTTGAAAAGGAATCTGTAAATAAATTTTTTTAAAGGCTTTTTATTCATGACCAAGCAATAATAGGGACAAAATTAAAATGTAAAGTTCAGTTTTAATTTTATGTTCTGTTTAAATTATTTGTTTTCATTTTCTTTTTCGTTTTCATTTTCATTTTCAACTTGTATGCAAATTCAATGTTAATCAATGGGTGGCGTTTACTTGCTTAAAGAAAGGGGATTGGCTGAAGCAGCGTTTCCAACTCAGCGACTGTGTTGCTAAAATAGCGACTTTATTGCTACATCTAGCGACTTTTAGGCCCATTTAGACAAACTTAGCGAATGTTTGGATGAATGTTAGCTTCACATCTGTACAGATAGGCTACTGTACGCTTGTACTGGCCCACGAGTGCCGGGTGGCGCTGTCCCGGTGAAATGTGCGTCTGGTGTCTCTGTGCATGGAGCTGGGCAGTGTAGGAGCTGACGCGTGGATGGGATTCGCGTACATTGTTTACATTTCAAAGGAGGAACAAACAATAAAAAGTGGCTGGTCCGCTGTTATATATGTGCGTATTTTCACACATCTGGTCCGGTGAGGCGTCAGTTTAACGAGCTGATACACCGACCAGTCACTTACTTTTAAATGAACATTATCTGTTTATTTAGCCTATGTGTTGTCTGTACAAGTATCAGAACTTGCGTCCTCTGTGAAATGCGAGTCTCTCGGAGTCTTCTGTGTACACTGCACTGGACACAACATACAGTTCTTCTGACCATAGCTGAAGCGTGGAAGACGAGCTACGCACGTAAGGGCTGTGATGATATCACAGTAATTCTGCATCACTGCTGTAATAAGATGCCAGCTGCGGTGATGTCACGGCCGCAACCTTATAAAGCGCGTCATGCCCAAGTGCTCTGATTTCTTGAACTGTACCAACTCACTCCCTGGTTTTAAACCCCTGCGCGAATAACAACATCTCTGCAAGAAAATGTCAGAGCCATGCCCATGAAATTTCATGTGCAAGGAGTCCGAGCCACGCGCATATTAAGCTTTCTCATTCAAGGAGAAGCACTGTGCTGGTGATGATAATGACAGCATAATAATAATTTAAAACTATAATGGGCAAACATGACAACTATCGTTATGAAGGCAGGAGCGCGTATACTGACAGCACAACTCGTTATTTGGTTGAATGCTGTGCTTATATCTGGAGCTACTGTAAGCGAATTTCTGAAAGCAATGATTGGAGTATCCATAAGTTTTGCGCAGTTATTTACGTAATGATGCAATTGTCGATTTCGTTTTGTATCCACTTTGAGAAAATTTAATTAAACATACTAACAATAATAACATTAAATAATATTTATTTTCGATATCTTTTGAGTTTAATATCAATTATGGAACAGTTTTTGTCATTGTTTGTAACCCATTTTTTGTACAATAAATTATTAAAAGTTGCAACATGTTTGGAGAAGTGTGTTTCTATTCACGGAGAGTTTACCGAAAATGAATGTCTAAAGAAATAGGAATCAGGTTTTGCACAACTCATCAGAAACAATCTTAAACTCTGCATGTTCTTTCTGCAGGTTTTCAGGTTGTTATTCTATGAAATGTATTGTATAAAATGGGTTATAAACGATGACATAAAAGGTCTATAAATCATTGTATATTCAAAAGATATAAAAAACAGAAGTTAACATATAGAAATACATATTATTTCACATTGTTATTGCTAATATAATTTGTTGTTTTAATAATATGGGGTGGGTTGTTGTGCTAACAGTCTAACCGCGTGATTCTGTTGCTTCTTCACCACGGTAAAATAAAATCCCGTATGGTCACAGCCCTAGACCACTTACAAATACCACAAAGGCTGAAGGTCTGCTCTGCCAGAGTGCCCGCTGCAAAAGTAAGTGACTGGTCACTCATGTCCATTTTCATGAAATGCATACAAATAACACGCAGTGTGATTATAGTGCTATATATACGCCACTTTTGCGAGCATTTGATACTCCAGTAACGGATTTTGGCATAATTATGTATTGCACGATAATCACACTGTGCTATGTGTATGCATTTGATGAGAATGGCTGACGCCTCACCGGATCAGATGTGTGAAAATACGCACATATATAACAGCGGACCAGCCACTTTTTATTGTTTGTTCCTCCTTTCAAATGTAAACAATGAACGCGAATCTCATCCACGCGTCAGCTCCTACACTGCCCAGCTCCATGCACAGAGACACCAGACGCACATTTCACCGGGACAGCGCCACCCGGCACTCGTTGGCCAGTACAAGCGACACAGTACCCTATCTGTACAGATGTGAAGCTAAGATTCATCCAAACATTCGCTAAGTTTGTCTAAATTGGCCTAAAAGTCGCTAGATGTAGCAATAAAGTCCCTATTTTAGCAACACAGTCGCTGAGTTGGCAACGCAGCGTTACCCAATCCCCTTTTTTGAGCAAGTAAATAAACGCCACCCACTGATTAACATTAAATTTGCATACAAGTTGAAAATGAAAATGAAAACGAAAAAGAAAATGAAAACAAATAATTTAAAGAGAACATAAAATTAAAACTGAACTTTACATTTTAATTTTGTCCCAATTATTGCTTGGGCATGAATAAAAACCCTTTTAAAAATGTTTTTACAGATTCCTTTTCAAGCTTGACTTTTTATTTTAATATTGTCAGTCTTGACTCAAGATTATATTGAAAATGAAATGTCAAATCATCAATTTAATTTTCTTTTTTAATTTGGCCGGAATGATGCTTCATCACACTAAAAATGAAAATGAAATAATTTAATATAATGTTTTAATTTTTATTTTAGCATTTAATTTTCAAA
Source organism: Paramisgurnus dabryanus (assembly GCF_030506205.2). Taxonomy (NCBI): domain Eukaryota; kingdom Metazoa; phylum Chordata; class Actinopteri; order Cypriniformes; family Cobitidae; genus Paramisgurnus; species Paramisgurnus dabryanus. Next base: position 36,218,125 of record NC_133342.1, on the reverse strand, counting down.
TTTGGGACATATTTTGCGATTTTATTTTTTATTTTATAATTTAATTAATTATTTTATCATTTAATTAATTAATTTAAAAAAGACCAAAAAAACCTTCCATACTACTAACTATGACCAAGCTATTTAAGTCACAGCAAAGGTGAGCAACAGCTGAAAGCCTCTTGCGAAACATGATGTCACATAACGCAATGAGCTTTTAGACGATCTCGCAACAAATATCGCGTTATCTGGTTAAAATGAAATAAAACCTGCATGCACTGAATGAGATGATATGAATATTTATTTATTTTTACCTGTAGTTAGTGAGAACACTCTTGTTAACGACAACAATGAGGAAAGAAGAGACTCCATAGAAAACTGCAGCCATTAGCTTTAAAAATAACGTAGATGTCCCGGTGACTTCTCCTCGCGACACATTATCATCTGTGGCGTTATTGTAAGTAGATCTCTTGTGATAACGAGTTTGTTTAGTCGACATGCTTTCTTCACATTTGCACATACAGGACGAGGAGCAACCGACGTAGATCCAACCTCCTTATACATGAGGATTTCCCGGTCTCTGAACTTTTAAAGGGACAGTAGATCGTTAAAGGGACAGTTCACCCAAAAATGAAAATTCTGTCATCATTTACTCACTCTGATGTTGTTACAAACCTGTATACATTTCTGTGTTCTGGTCAACACAAAGGAAGATATTTTGAGAAATGTTTTTAAACAAACCGTTCATGAGCCCCATTCAAATCATTTCCATAGTATACTTTTTCCTAAAGTATACTAGGAAGTTTATGGGACTCATGATTGAAGTGCCTTGAGCATTTTTCTTTTAAAATCTTCTAAATGCGAACATTATTTTATAATCATGCAAAATTGGCAGTTTTACTAACAACAATAAAGTGTACTGATAACAACTTAAAAGCAAATAAAAAATGTTAAAAGTGCTAAAATATTATTATAATAAAACAACAACTTACATTCCAGTCTGTCTTGGATTATGGTGATATTTTATACATGCATTCACTCCCCCAGTGTCTTCATGCTTTTGACACGGTATTTCATGGAGCCTTAAGATTCATCACAAACTTAAAATCTCTCACTCATCACTGTTTGCTGTATTCTCGGTCGAGTGGTTGTTAAATCCCTTTCCGATTTTGACAAGAAAAATAAAAACTTCTCATCTTGCTCTGGTCGTGTGACGCGCAACCTTACGTATTGTGTAAGCACGTCGAAAGGTCATGCATCACAAATGTGAAACAAACACATTTAAATTATAAACTGACACAAAGACATTCATTAATATCATTCCACATACAACAATGTTGGAACAGTTATCTACACTTGTTAACACTGGAGTGGTAGTTTTGCATACGTCATGCGGGACCTTTCAACATTCAGACTAGCAGCGACCAGCAGTAGCAGAGCGACGTGATCTCATTGATTTCAATGGAAGCTTCAATGGAAACTTCCGGCGACAGGAGCAACAGTGACCGTTGGCAACTGGATGGGGCTTGTCCAGTCGCGCGACAAAGTTAAGAAATGTTTAACTTTATGCAAATTATGAGTGACTTTCGGGAGTGACTACCATTGAGAACAAAACAGTGTAGTTCACGTCATCTGTTTCCTATCAGTTACTGGAGAGTACTCATTTGTTTATGACAACCAGATATAAAAACCAGATAAGCAACAAAGTCGCTTATAATGTGAATGTACCTTCAAAGCGGCGATATAGTTTTTTTCCACGTCCGTTTTATTTTTCTTGACAAAAATAACAATCGTTTTGCTAGATAATTTAGATAAGCCTAGTTTGGAATTATTTAGAGCCATTTGACGCTGTGTTGAAACTGCAATTTTAAACCGCATAAACTGTTGAGGTCCAATTAAATTGGTCTATTAAATTGAGAAAAATCCTGGAATGTTTTCCTCAAAAATCTTAATTTCTTCTCGACTGAACAAAGAAAGACATCAGCATTTTGGATGACATGAGGGTGAGTAAATTATGAATTTTTTTTTGAGTATTCCTTTAAAATCTCAGGAGGTACTTCAGGAAATTACTTCGGTCAAGAGGGTTTGGCTGACTAAAACATTAGAAAAGCCCTGAGTTATAATGAAAGGTTCAGGCTTGATAGGCAAATTAAGTCTTAGTTCTCTAAATGATTTATGTCTTTAGAATTCAGTAAGATATTCATCACAAATATATAAGGATTTATAAGAATATTTAAAAACAATATGTTTAATTAAAATAATTTGTTTCTTATACTTTCTTATTTCCTTGCCTTATTGTAATTGTCTGTATATGCACAATAAAAAAGTTTCTTATTTCCTTAAAGGGGACATATCCCAGATTTTTTCCATGTTTAAGTGCTATAATTGGGTCCCCAGTGCTTCTATCAACCTAGAAAGTGTGCACAAGAACCACTCAGTAACTTAGTTTTGGTAAATCAATCTCTGCAAACATGTGAAAAATAGGTAATTGAAACTTGGTTCCCCTTGTGATGTCAGAAGGGGATAATACCGCCCCTTAATCTGCACTCTCCAACCACAGCACATCAACTCATTTGCATTTTAAAGGGAAAACAAAACACCACATTTTTGCTATAAAGTGTAAATTCAAAAATTTTATAAGAAATTATCTATATGGTATTTTGAGCTAAAACTTCACAGATGTAGTCTGTGGACACCAAATATTTTATTTTACATAGTCTTGTGAAATGTCCCAATTAACGTTGATGCCCCGCACTCCAGAGCAGTAGGTGGCGGAAGTGCACAACACGTTCGCTTGCCAACCGCCACAAAACTCGAAGAAGAAGACGAGCCTGACAAATTGCTGCGTCCGAAAACTCAAGGCAGTGACTTGTTGCCTCGCTGCCTCATGAGGAAATGACTTCGGAGGCATGAAGGTAGCTCAGAGAAAGACTTTCGGACACACTTCTAAGGCAGCGTGTTTGAAATTTAAACAGAGAGCGCCTTTGTGATAACTAATCACATATTTGAAAACTGCAATACTAATTTCTCGCTAGAAATGCAATTAAAAGGTGTGTAATGTGAAAATATACCTTTATTTACACTAAATTGGTGGTCCAGTCGCGTCCTAGGCCGCCATTTTATTTTTTCGAACTCGACCGGACTCGACCAATCACATTCTTAATGTACGTCCACGCATAGGTATCTCAGGAGACAGGAAGTAAACCAAACATTGAATTCGGACATGCCTTGCTGCCCTGGAAAGCTGCCTCAGAAGGCAGCAATTTAGAGTTTTCGGACACAGCCAAAAAATATGGGTGTTGAACTGTCTATGGTGTTGAAGCATTCAATTTGATAAATATATTGAAAGAACAAGAAAAACAAAGTAGTATATATGGTTCTATAATAAAATATATTAAAGAAATAGGAGTATTTGATAGAATTTAACATTTTATTTTTATTTATTTTTTTTATGCGAATGTCATATGCCTACCAGTGCTTCACACTCCAGTCCAGTTGGTGGCGGTAAATGCACCATAAGTTGGTTTGCCATCCGCCATAAAAAGTCAATAGAAGAAGAAGACGAGCCTGACAAAACAAACGGAGAAATAGGTTGTAAGAAAGATCATTTTTAAGACAGGTTAGTGTATTGTAAAGATGTTAATATGAGATTTTTCCACTTTCCGATTTACTACAAATATTATTTACTATACAAATATAAACGAATGTAGCCTTGGTCAGCAGCACTTGTTATAGTTTTTCCTTACCTTCACATTAAGCAGCTGCCAGTACCCACCTAAGTCACTTTCCCCAAGGGATGAACGATATTACTAAATATATATACATATATCCTAATTAATTATCGGCATCAGGCAATACGGACAATTACGCCAATGTCATTTGCCGACATAAAGACGTGTTGATTGTTTACTTCAGCTCACTCGTTTTTATGGAGTGCTAGGAAGGTAGGCATGCCAACCGCTTAGTATAATACAGAATCGTCCCGTAATTAAGACATCAAAGCATCGTTACATGTTAAAGCTTTAACTACGGAACGCAGTTTGTATCAAAGTGACTTGTCTGCCGCCGCAGTAGTATAAATTTCTATTGTTCAGCTGAACACAAAGGTAGATGACAATTTTTTTTGGTGAACTATCACTTTCAGCCATGTATCAAAATAATAGCTTATCTCCTAATTAAAGGTTGGGGTTCTGTTATTGGATGAAAGATGTCGGTGATCATTCTCACGAGTCGTGATAAGCAGTTTTGCTGTTAGGCTTGTTCTACGTCACGTGGTGCCAGAAGAACCGACAGGCAGATGACATCAAAACTAATTTCGATAGCAGTCTCCTCTGCATGATATCTTGAATTGCTCTCCCAGGATTTTAATGTTATCTCCTTCTCGGTTTTTGTGGCACAACATGAAGTTGAACAAGCCTGTTGTAGCATTCAATAAACGTGACACGAAAGGTCACGTATGGGACAAATCAATTAGGGCCGAAACACGGGACGTCCAGACTAATGCAAAGAGAGGTTTGGCAGCCGATCTGTAATTATCTTTGAATATGTTCAATTTACACAGTAGAATTAGCTCAGTGTAACAGTTCAAATGTACTTGTTGTTGTTGTTTTTTTTTTTTTTTTGCTAAGTTTGGGCCAAAAAGCAGTTTGTTTATGTTTTTTGCTGCTGAAACAATCTATATAAATGTACAGTTGGTAATATATATATAATGTATTGATTTTTTGCAGGTCGGTTTCTTCGAACCACACACAGATCAAGATTTGCACCTTCAGTAAACCAATTTTTAAATAAATACAGGAATAATTCCTATTATTCTACAAGTGAAGGAGCCACCTCATCCAAAAGTAGAAATGGCACAAAGTGATAAATCAACTATGACACAGTCCTGTCAAAGTATAATCATAAAAGAGGAGAGTGAAGATATGACTGTCACAGACCCATGCAGAGAAATAAATGAAGACATTGAGGAACAAACAGGTTGGTGTTTATTTTTCATTGATGAAATGTTAAAATCAGGTCTAGTGCCGGGGCATACATGCCGGGGGGCATTCTTATGCTGACAGGGGGGCCAACCAATAGATTATTTGAGAGACAATGTAAGAAGTGATTAAAAAAAAACACTGACGGTTTACTGTTAGTAAAGTTTGTTTGAATAGCGCACATCTTTTATAGCTTTTATTATAATAAGATCTCCTTATGACATCATAAGGAGAGCCAAATTTCAATGACCTATTTTTTCACGTGCTTGTAGAGAATGGTTTACCAAAACTAAGTTACTGGGTTGTTCTTTTTCACATTTTCTAGGTTGATAGAAGCACTTGGAACCCAATCATACCACTTGTCAGATTTTCATGCCATGGCCCCTTTAATGTTGCTTATATTGATGTTATGGTCTCGAGAACATCAGAATGAAAGAACAAAATAATTTGTCATAAAAATATATACTTCTGTTTAATTTTAGACCGGGTGGAACTGGAGGAAACCTCAGCATCAGGAACATCATATAACTCCATATTTCCAGAAGAATCTTCAGTTGAAATGAATCTTCAGAAGAAAAGCCCGCACGAAACAGAAGACCAATCTTTAACTTGCCCTCACTGTGGAAAGGGATTTAGTAGAAAAGCAAACCTTACGTCGCACATAAGAATTCACACCGGAGAAAATCTTTCCACTTGTCCTCAGTGTGACAAAAGTTTTACAAGCCCAGGAAAACTTCGAGATCACATCAAAATTCACACCGGAGAGCGCACAGCCACGTGTCTTGAGTGTGGAAAGAGCTTTCGAAGGAAAGCAAAACTTATTGAACACATGAGGACTCACACTGGAGAGCGCCCATACCCATGTCCTCAGTGTGGAAAGAGTTTCACACATAAAAGTTATCTTCGAGTCCACATAAGGATTCACACCGGAGAGCGCCCATACCAGTGTCCTCAGTGCGATAAAAGTTTCACACAAAAAAGTAGTCTTGATTTCCACGTGGCAATTCACACTGGAGAGCGCCCGTACCAATGTCCTCAGTGTGAACAGAAATTACCATGCAAAAGCTCACTCAGAAGTCACCTAAGACTTCACAATGGAGAGCTCCTTTACCCATGTCCCAAAGAGGTCATCGGATAGGTATGATTTATTATGCCAAAATTCATACATGACTGGATCTTTCGTGCATTGACACTAAACTTACAAGTTGTCCCAATCATGATCCGAGGGTACTTGCGCAGTTTCACAACCTTCTGGTCAAAAGATATAAAAACTGATATTTTTGGATAAAACTTTTGACAACTTTGGTATATAATCATGAGGTGGTCTCTTTTAAATCTTTAGGTCAAACAGTGCCCAGTGTGTTTTGGTCTGCTGTTTTGGGTGTCGTCCATTTTGATTTATGTTGTTAAAGGTGCTCTAAGCGAATTGAAGCGTTTTAGACCATAAAACATTTTTTGTTACATACCGGAAACATCTCCTCACTATCTGCTTGCTGCCTGTCCGCTGATCAAACTGTAAAAAAACGCGATCTCTGTAGATAGCCCAGGCTTCACAAACGGCAATATCAACAAATGGCCAAACCTAGCCAGCACAAAACAAAACAAAGTATTCCAGCCAATAAACGGCAAGAAGGATTTGGGGGTGGGGGTTGGGCGCGTTCATGAAAGCACGGAATGGAGGGGGAGGAGTTAGCTACGCTCTGTCTGTTTGAAAACAGTTCAAACATCAACAGGAAGTGACGTCGCACATTATTCGCTTAGAGCGCCTTTAAATGCATGCATTGTACAAATTCAATTGTGTATAACTTATGTAATAATTGTGCATGTTAGTATGCTTAGAGTGGCGAGATAGGAGTAACTGCAAAAGCGCAGAACCAGACATCATGAAAGTCTGAGGATAAGCCTAAGGGGTTGTGTACACCAAACCTTTTAAACGTGGCTGAAAGGACTGGAGGACACTGATTGCCAGCTGTTTTTCAGCTGACCACTTTGGTAGCTGTGATACTTGAGCTGTGAGCTGGTTGGTTGTTGTTATACTTGTTCCGCCCCTCCTCCACTGTGATTGGACCGCCGTGTGAGAACTGACATTGACGAGCGGAGCTTTTCATCCAAAGTTGAATCTCTTTCAACTCTCGACGCTCAGCGCCGAGCACGGAAAAACTGCCGAGCGCCGGTTTTCAGCACGGAAAAAAACACACAGTTTCCATTGGAAACAATTAAAGGGGCCATGTCACAAGACTTTTTTAAGATGTCAAATAAATCTTTGGTGTCCCCAGAGCACATATGTGAAGTTTAATCTCAAAATACCATGTAAATAATTTATTATAGCATGCTAAAATTGCCACTTTGTAGATGTGTGCAAAAATGTGGCGTTTTGCGTGTGTCCTTTAAAATGCAAATGAGCGGATGAAGTGCAAACACTGATCACAATGATGGTGGTTTGTTGAAATTGAAACTTGTGCTGTGAATTATTTTCTTTGTCTTTCCCTCTCTGCACTAAATGACAGTGCTGTGATTGGATAGTGCAGATTAAGGGGCAGTATTATTATAATAAGAGCTCCTTGTGACATCATACGGAAAGCCAAATTTCAACAACCCTTTTTTTGCACATGCTTGCAGAGAATGGTTAACAAAAACTAAGTTACTGGGTTGATCTTTTTTTACATTTTCTAGGTTGATAGAAGCACTGGGGACCCAATTATAGCACTTAAACATGGAAAAAGTCACATTTTCATGGCATGGCCCCTTTAAAAACACGCGCCGGCTGCGAGTGTAAAAGCTTTGGTGTGCACGGCCCCTAACAGTCTGAGGGCGAAAGTGGACGGAATAGCAGTGTGTGCCCGCATAGCTTATTTATTTATTTTGTTTTTTAATTTATTTATTTTCTAAGTTTGAATTTTGTATTTTTAATTATTTGTTTTTTAATTGTAATTACATTTATTTATTTGAAGCAGGTACAGCTAGTGTGTTATCTTTTGATATTTAAGAGGTAAAAAAACGACTTTATTAAAATTAATCATTTTTGTTTTTTTCACTCCACAATAGACGGGTTGCCTGTTTACAAACATTACAGGGTGCGCGCGCATCCAGGAGGCAGAAAGCCCGCTTGGTGAGCGCGCGCAACCAGTGATGATGTCGCCGAGCTACCCAACTATAGAATTGTCCTTTGAGAAAAAGAAACGTTTTTCTTAGTTTAGTTGTGATATGGAGTATTAAAAATGCTTCTTCAATAAAATCAAATGCTCAAGCTTTGTTTTTATTATTATATTTTTTTAAGATTTGTGTTCAATTTATATTATTGATCATTTATGAGACAACAAAACAAATGGATAATAAATTATACATTTAACTTTTAGGGCCGTTTTCCAGGACCACCCCTAAACCTTTTACAGTCTCTCTCTCACACACACACACACACACACACAGAAAAAGTCTCTCAATCACTCTGAAAATAAAATATAATTGCATCTCTTATAACGTAAATATATATTTTCAAGTAAATCTTTTTAATAAATTGCTTAATAATAACATGGTTTTAAACTTTTAAGTTATAGCGTTGACGCTGGTAGTGACGATTCTCAGACCAATCAGTGATCTACAGTGTTTTCGCCTCACATTTTGGTATCAGTTCGGGTCGCTTGGCACCCCAACCGAAGTGGTACTAAAAATAGTATTGGGTACTATGTACTGCACCCAGTGGAAAAGCCCCTAAAAGTAAGCTGACCCAAACCAAACCGTGGTGAACTATGCAATGGAAAAGCGCCATTAGTACATGTTAACGATATGCAAAAGGTACAAACCCCAAAGTAAATGATGATGCGAGTTATCGTTTCCAAAGTAAATCTCTTTTCTGGGACTACAGCAGGAGTGGGGAACCCTTGGTCCTGGAGGGCAACTGTCCTGCAGAGTTTAGTTCCAACCCTAATCAAACACACCTGCATTTCATTTCCAAGTAATCCTGAACATAGATATAAAGGCTAGATGTCTCGTCCGCGCTGCTGGCCAATTAAGTGGAACGTCCGCATTTTGGCGGCCATCTTACCACAGGGCGCTCGCTCACTCGTAGCATTGAGTTTTAATGATGCAGGTACTTTTAAATGACCATAACCTGCTTAATTTTTTACCGATTTTCAAATGGTTTGGTTGTTATAAACGTCAAAGATGTACCTATGACACTGCATACCTATACTAAAAATAAATAAAAAATTCATGAAACATGTTAAAGCATCCAGAATTATATCCACGTTAATAACGTTTGTAAAAAACCAAACCGTTTGAAAATCGGTAGAAAATTGAGCAAGTTATGGTCATTTAAAAGTACCTGCACCATTAAACTCAATGCTACGAGTGAGCGAGCGCCCTGTTGTAAGATGGCTGCCAGGTGATGCCGTAAGGGACTCGGCCGTAAGACTTCTAGCCTTTATACATATCTATGATCCTAAAGACGTTAATTAGATTTTTCAGGTGTGTTTAATTAGGGTTGGAACTAAACTCTGCAGGACAGTGGCCCTCCAGGACCACGGTTCCCCACCCCTGGACTACAGCAAACACATGAATTGTAGGCAACAGTTTACTTCCTGGGTCTGTTGACGTGGACACGACCGACATTATCATAATTCCTCCGACTTTGACTCACAGCCTGCTAGCATTGGATTGCGAGCGAATCTTTCAAACATGGTAAGGAGCATCACATTTCCTGCTGACATCAAAGGCATTCAGCTGGCCAATCAGGAACACAGCGCTTTTCAGATCGATGAGCTTTGTATAAAATCAGAGCATTTTAAGGAAGGCAGGACATCTGGAGCTACAAAAATGAACCTTATGTGGAAAATAATGTTTTTTAGAACCATAAACCACACAAAATGAAGTTTTTTAGCAATGAATTAAACGTTCAAAACACAAGTAGCAGAATGCCTAGTAAGGCAACACTTGCTCCGCCCACTTTCGGACTCAGACTGTTAACATACGCCTAGACTGAAATCACTTCACACTCCAGCACAGGTGGTGGCGGTATGCCCCAAGAAGTTGTTATGCGACCCGCCAATAAATCCATTGAAGAAGAAGAACGCACAATCCTGTTGGAAAATCAAGTTGGACAACAAAACATGACAATAGAGTACTTATTGGGGAAATCAACTTATAAAAGTCTAGACTTTGTAATTACATTCCTAAAAAACTACTGGATTAATTGACACACTATAATAGTTTTTTTATCTGCTGCTCACACTCCAGTCCAGTAGGTGGCGGTAATGCACCTTTATGCTGGTTTGTCAACCGCCAATAAAACCGACGAAGAAGAACGCACAATCCTTTCCAAGCGCCACAACACGAGACCGACCGAGTTTGCAAGATCTCCAGGATAATAAAGATCTTTATTACACAGGTTAGTGCACTTACTGTTGGGAACGGTGTTAAAGTGATCTGATTATTTCATTGTCCGATTTACTTACCCGATGTCATTTAGCTGATGATAGGATACGCAAGAGCTCTCAATACGTCCATAGATAGTGTGCGCTTTAATCCTCCGGGATTCTGTTCATTCAGCCATCAAAAAACAGAAAATACATCGTTTTACAAATGTCCACAAAGAACCTCATGGATTGTTAAAATGAGAAGGGACCTAATTTTGAGATAAGAGCATGTGTACATAAAATCTGTTTTGTTATTAATCGCTAATTTCGAATGTTGTAAGCATATTTACTTTAATTTAAAACATCAATATAGTCTTTTAAATATGAATGACCAGAATCCTGATACAAACATATCAGTATTAAAGCGCACGCTCTGGACGTCCAACTCAGTCTCGGTTTGGATTCAACGTGGCGGCGGGTTGAATTGGCGGGCTCGGTGTGTTTTGTTTACAAACGTTTACTGTAGGACAGTAACAATTTTTACAATTAAACTCGTATGAATATTAACTATGGTGTTGTTAGCATAAAGGTGTAGTAACCATGTTTTTTGGTAGATTAGTTATTGTTTTGCCACAATTTTGAGTAGGGGGAGGCTGCAGACCTGTAGCCGGTAGATCTAAGTTACGCCCCAAGCATAACACAATATGAAAATACTGAAAAAGCTGAAATGCAAGTTGTGTATTCATGCATGTTTTAAAATGTTTTTAATAATATTTTTTTTGCTAGGTTCACACAGATATCAAGATTTACACTTTCAAGGAATCCGTTCACAAGTAAATACTGGAATAATATAGGTGAAGGAGACACTTCATTTAAAATTCGGAATGACACAGTCCTGTGAAAGTATAAGCATAAAGGAGGAAAGTGAAGATATGAGTTATACAAACCCACACGAAAAGAGCAATGAAGACATTAAGCAAGCAACAGGTTGGTGCCCAGTAAAAACATTACAGTAAAATCACATTATAGTTTTATTAAGATTTTGTGAACTTAACATGACTCATGAGAGTGACATAAACTGTAATGAAAATGAAATATACTACTTTTCTTTCATTTTAGACCTGATGGGACCGGAAAAAACACCAGAATCAGAAACATCCTATAACTCCATAAAGGAAGAAAAATCTTCTGGTTGCTCACAGATTAAAAATTCCTCTCCCAAAAGAAGGCAAAAATCTTTTACTTGCCGTCGTTGTGGAAATGGATTTGGAAGTAAAGGACTCCTTGTGGAGCACAAAAAGATTCACATCGGAGAAAAGCGTTTTATTTGCCCTCAGTGTGAGAAAGGTTTCACACGTAAAAAAGACTTAATAATTCACATAAGAACTCATACTGGAGAGCGTCCATACACATGTCCTCATTGTGATAAACGGTTCACATGTAAAAAAGAACAAACATTTCACATAAGAATTCACACCGGAGAGCGTCCATACTCGTGTCCTCAGTGTGGAAAGACTTTCATAAAAAAAAAAATACTTACATCGCATTTGAGAATTCACACAGGAGAGCGTCCACACACATGTCCTCAGTGTGAGAAGAGTTTCACGCAGAAAAGTTATTTGTCAGTCCACATGAGAATTCACACTGGAGAGCGCCCATACCTGTGCTTTGACTGCGGAAAGACTTTCCAGAGGAAAACAAAGCTTACAGATCACATGCGAGTTCACACCGGAGAGCGTCCGTATGCATGTTCTGATTGTGACAAGACGTTCAGTAAGAAGATAAAGCTTACAGATCACATGAGAACTCACACAGGAGAGCGTCCGTACGCATGTTCTCAGTGTGAGAAGAGTTTCGCACATAGAGGTTCTTTGGTAGTCCACATGAGAATTCATACTGGAGAGCGCCCATACCCATGTCTTGACTGTGGAAAGGGTTTCACAAGGAAAACAAAGCTTACGGAGCACATGAGAACTCACACTGGAGAGCGTCCATTTGAATGTCCTGACTGTGGAAAGACGTACATGAGGAAAACAAAGCTTGCAGAGCACATGAGAACGCATACTGGAGAGACATTCACATGTGCTCAGTGTGGAAAGTGTTACGTACACAAAAAAGGTCTTCAGTTCCACATGAAATCTCACACTGGGCCCTTACCCACGTCTTCAGTGTAAAAAGACTTTCGCAACAAAAAGTTACCTTACAGACCACATGAAAATTCACATTGGAGAGCTCAGTTCAGTGTTCAATGTGTTTAGTGTGAAGTGTTTCTCACACTGTCACTGTTTACGATTAACTGTACTCAATGTATGTTCTTACTTTAGTTTTTTTATTATTCGATCAAACATAGTGTTTGAACGCAAAACAATTATATTGTAATAAAAAAATGAAAGTTGCATAATAAAAATGTATTAATTGTTAACAAAATTCTTTGCATGCCTTTTTTTAGACGTTTTATTGCGTGCCCCTACTAGTTGCTCGTTGTTCTTCTGTGTACGTTTGTGGGTCAGAAACATTCACCTTTGACTCTCTTCGAGTGAGTTTTGCTTTCAAGTAAAGCTGCATCTCAGTGTGTGGGATCTAGGCCTAACTTTAATTGAAATATAACTTTCTTTTCATTCACTTCCTGAATGAAAGACCTCCATATCCTGCTGTTTGGTTGTGATCTCACATAAAAGAGGTTAATTTATTGTTGGTTTTATCTATGCCATTGGTTTGTCAACTCCGTGGGTGAAAGATGTTCATCCATTAAATTTGATGATCTGCTCAGATTCTTTCTGATAGTTTCAAGGTCCAGTAGAATGTAAAACTGTATTTGCCTAGGCATAGATGAATAATATAAGCTCTGTACATGGTAATGACATACCGTGAGCCTCAACAATATTATTGTTTCTTACCTATTTAAACCTTGTGCACTCAAAAGACTGCTGGAAAACAGGCCAATCTCAACAAAACACTGACTGTGACATTGCAGTCGAGATGTATGCCCCCAACATAAAACAATAAATTAAGCACAATGTTGTTACAATGTTAAAAACAAAGTTGTGACTGCTGTGTTAGCGCTATAGGCTAGTTACAGTTTTTTACAGAGGCTAGGACACATTTCTCAACACTTGGGTCACTTTTGCAAAAATTTTTACACAGTGAGCACAACAGAAGTCTATGTGGGCTAAACTGAGGATCATTTATCATTGCTTTGGCACAAAATGCATTCAATAACTACATCTCTCAAATTTCATGAATTCTTTTCTCACTCAGACACAACAACTGCCAAAACCCTTTATACATACAGGACAATTTGCGCATGCTTACATACTGTTTTAAACTTATTTTCAAAACAATAACATAATACAAAACTGAATAAGACAGCAATTTGCTACATTTCTACAGTAATATTTTAATGAAATATATTTTAAATCTTAAAATTAAATGCTATAAAAACTATTGGCCAATAGGATTTATGCCGAGCTGCACTACTTCCTGAACTTCAGCCAGCTCCTTGTCTCCTGTCTGCCAATATTGGACAAACAATATTTTTTAGGTGATTGTTTTTTGGGTGACAAAGTGTGTGTGTCGGTTGTCAACCTTTGCTAGTGTTCTGGAAGAATGAGTTGATTTGACACCTGAATAAAGTGTTTTGGTAGTTTTAGTGCATTTTGAATGTGAAATGAACTGCTTTGCCAAGCTGAAAGTTGGTTAGGAGTGTGAAGAGTTTTGCAAAAGTGACCTAAGTATTGAGAAATGTGTCCTAGCATCTGTAACAAACTGTAATGCTATATGCTAGCATTTAGTCTGAAGTTCTACAATTGATGTTACATTTACATTTTGCAGGTCCATACTAAAAAAAGCACAATGTTGCCACTCAGAAACGTCCATTAACAATCTCCAAATAATTAAATATTCCTCAAATTCCTTATCTTCGTCTGATACAGACTCAAACATAAGGTCTGTTTACACACACAGAGCTACTCAAAACAGCTGCTCTGAGAAACAGCCAATCAGAGCAGAGCTCAACATTTTTATTCATGACCCTTTCAAATGAGGTAATAATAGACCATTTCATTTAAAAGGCAAATCCTATGGTTGTAAATGGACATGTAAAACCGTCTCTGAATAATTTTTGCACTGAATAAAGGCACATATTTCTATGTAAATATTTGAGAACAATTTACAATTATTTCAATGCATTCGTTAGCGAGTGGGAAATCATCAAGACCTATTAATATAAATGAAGAAATGAGGGATCTGAAGGGAAGATGCTAAGAGACAGAGTGTTTTTTGTCATTAGGGATGATTTGGTCATTCCTATATTTGCTTATATTTGCACAAATCAATTAATCAATCATTACACACACAATAGAAAAATACATTGTATTCCCTCAACATTGATGCTCAGCACTCCTGCTCAGTAGGTGGCGGAAATGCGCAACACATTTGCGTGCCAACCGCCACACAACTAAACGAAGAAGAAGAGGAAGCGGAAGGAGGCTGAAGAGAAGTCATCAGGGAATTTAAAAAACAAACTGCAGGATATATTTAAGATCTTCTTTTAGACAGGTTAGTGCATTCACTTTAGTTAAGGGATGTTAATGTGATGAGATGTTGTGATCTGATCATTCCATTGTCTGAAAACTTACCAGATATTTATTGACTTGGATAACGTTAAGAGCTCTCTTGTCTTTTGTGATATTAAACCAATAGATTTGGTTAAAGACTGCAAACTAGTACTATCATTGATATCTGGTTAAACTGTCAAAAATGTGTAGTTTTGTTGTATGTAGATATTGCCGGGCCCGGCGTGTTTTGTTTAGAAATGTTTGTTAACTATGTATGGCGCTTTGTTAATAAATAAATACATGTTCAAATGACAGTAACGTTATAGCGTTTGTGCGAGGAGTGAAGTTCACAATATGGACCTTAACTTTATTTGAAACTGGGCTTCGTTCATAAGTCTAGATGGGCTCGTGACGATTAATTGTCCATGCTAAGGCTACACAATATAACTCTTATGAATATGAACTATCGTTTTGTGTAGTAACCATGCTTTTTGGCAGATTATTTACTGTTTGTATTTCCATGGTTTTACTACAAATATGTCACCATGCCTACTTTGCGAGGAGCAACCTTCCGATCTCTCTGATGAAGCCAATACGGAAGTGACTTAAACTGCAATTCATCGACTGGCCACTAGAGGCGCCAAAAGGAAGTCAATTCCCATAAGGTCACGTTCTTTCTGATCCCATTTTTTAAACCCTAGTTAGTGTGTAATGTTGCTATAATAGCATTAATAATACCTGTAAAATGATAAAGCTCAAAGTTCACTGCCAGGCGATATATTTTCTTTAAAGGAATAGTCTACTCATTTTCAATATTAAACTATGTTATTACCTTAACTAAGAAGAGTTGATACATCCCTCTATCATCTTAGTGCGTGCACGTAAGCGCTGGGGCGCGCTGCGACACTTCGATAGCATTTAGCTTAGCCCCATTCATTCAATGGTACCAATCAGAGATAAAGTTAGAAGTGACCAAACACATCAAAGTTTTTCCGAGTAGTTATACAAGCAAGTTTTTGTACCACCACGACTGCATGTAGTTTAAACGTGTCATTTCTCCATCTCGCGTCATTTCTCCCGCTTGCGTTTTAATAACTCACTAGTCGACAAAGGAGATGGATTAAAAACACCAAATGTAAACGGGAATTCGTCTCTCTTGTCCACTTATAATACAAATGACAAAGCACGTCTTAATACCAGGTGTAAAAATGTTATAAAGACACTGCGTGACTACCGCCACCTGAACTGAAAGACCCGCTGACTGAAGAAGTGAAGGGGGTTGTTGGGGAGTGGCTGGTGTCACTACAGTGAGTGACCTGGGTCACCATTAGCAACCAATAGAGTGCACTCTGCTGGACAAACATGTACTTACATCCGTGAAAACTTTCATATCGGCTGCATATCTGCGGCTTATACGCCGATACAGATATATCTGCGACAGGCTCATATCGGCCGAAAAAATCGGCAAAACGATAAATTCGGTCGGGCTCTAATTTTTATGTTGCTATTTTCATGCTTTTTGATTTCCTTGAAGGTGTTGCTTTGAATGTATTAATTTATGCATTTGATTGATTTTTGGCAGGTCTGTTTCTTTGTACCACACACAGAGATTTAAGCCTAGTAAGCAAATTCACCATTAAATACACACATATTCCTATTATTTTACAAGTGAAGGAGCCACTTCATCCAAAAGTAAAAATGACACAAAGTGATAAATCAACCATGACACATCAGTCATGTCAAAGTATAATCATAAAAGAGGAGAGAGAAGATATGATTGATACAGACCCATGCAGAATAAAAATTGAAAACACAGAGGAACAAACAGGTTGGTGTCCATTCTTGATTTTATTATTAATTGATTGCTGAGAAATATGACATACAAGTATATTATGATTTGATTAAGATGTTATGTCTCGGGAACATAAGAATGACAATAAGATAAGAGTATATATATATATATATATATATATATATATATATATATATATATATATATATATATATATATATAGGGCTGTCAAAAGATTAATCACATAAAAAATATAAGTTTGTGTTAATAATATATTTGTGTGATTATTGTGTGTAATTATTATGTATATATAAATCCACACATACATATATAAATTTAAGAAAAATCTTATTTATGTATATTTTTTATGCATAAATTTTATATATATACATGCATATGTGTATTTATATATACAAAATAATTTCACACATATATTAAGCAAAAACAATATGTATGCGGTTAATCAAGATTAATCTTTTGACAGTTCTTATATATATAATTTCCCGAAAAAAATAATACAAAAATGAAATATATAGCTTACTTCTTTTTTATTTTAGACCTGGTGAAAGTGGAAGAACCATCAGCATCGGAAACATCACATTACTCCATAACGGGAGAAGATTATTTCTTTCAAAAAAACACACATGAAACAGAAGTCAGCAAATCTTTTACATGTCCTCATTGTGGAGTTGGATTTAGTAGAAAAGCAAACCTTACGTCGCACATAAGAATTCACACTGGAGAAAATATTTTCACCTGCCCTCAGTGTGACAAAAGTTTCATAACTAAAGGAAAACTTAAAAATCACATAAAAATTCACACCGGAGAGCGCACAGCCAAATGTCTCGAGTGTGGAAAGAGTTTTGGGAAAAAAGCTAAACTTACGGATCACATGAGGATTCACACTGGAGAGCGCCCATACTCGTGTCCTCAGTGTGGAAAGAGTTTCGCACATAAAAATTATCTTCGAGTCCACATAAGGGTTCACACAGGAGAGCAACCGTATGCTTGTCTAGAGTGTGGAAGGAGGTTCAAAATCAAGACAAAACTTACAGATCATATGAGGATTCACAGTGGAGAGCGCCCGTACACATGTCCTCAGTGTGGAAAGAGTTTTAAAAAGACAGAAAATCTTGCAGAACATGTAAGAATTCACACTGGGGAACGGCCATATACATGTCTTCAGTGTGGAAATAAGTACACTAGAAAATGTAGTCTTAAGTTACACATGAGAATGCACACTGGAGAGCGCCCATACCCATGTCTTCAGTGTGGAAAGAGTTACACTCGAAAATTCAGTCTTGAATATCACATGAGAACATGTCTGCATGTCTCCAGTACAATCCACAATTGACTCAACTAGTCATACTAGGTTGTTGAAGACATTATAAGAATGTTTCTTTATTTTTATACGATTGTATTGGGAGTCCAAGCAAGTCCTGAAATGTATAAAAGTGCTTATAACTTTTAATTAATTTGCCTTATTGACATGTGTTTGCTTAAATCTGTCATAGTTATCTATAGTTTCATTTTGAGGTACATTGAAAAACTATTTTTTACATTCTTGGGTCGTTTGTCTAATTTATAAAAGATTTTGTTTGCTTATTTAATGTTATTAGTTGAATTGCACATTACTGATTTCCCTTTAAAATTATTAAACCATTGCTCAGAAGTTATATAAAATATAATGCACCTTTGCAACAGAAGATATTCTTCATACACTGTAAAAAAAAATCTGTAGAAATTACAGTATTACTGGGAACTAGCTGCCAGTTACTGTAGATTTTACATTTATGTTATTTACTGGCAACAGTTTGTTCAAAGTAAAATGAACTTGAACCATTTTCAGTATTTATCTTCTACAGCAACCAGCTGCATAATTACAGCAAATTTTTACAGTGTATGGTTTGTGAATTTATTATTATAAAATCATCAATACAGTCGTTACCACAATAATCACTAAATTAAATTATTAATTTATTAACCCTAAAATCTCAATGTTTTTACTACAAATTAAATCATATAAAACATTTGTCCAGGTTTTGTGTCCTGGAAAATAATGGTTAATGTTTTTGGAGGTGAAATGGAGAAAGTGAGTAAATGTTTATTGGATATTTACTGGTACTGTGTTAAATGTTTTTAATATGTTAACAAGCAGGAAAATTTCACTTTAATTTCCACATAATGAAATTTATAATGTCTTGGAAAAGTTTGTAATAGCATTTTTGTGTAATGTTTGATGTTGTTTTGCTCCATCACTGTTTTTGTTTATTTATTATTTTATATTTAATGTTTAATAAACTGTACATTTTGTTATTGCTATGTACATGTGTGATGTAAGAAATTAAGTAGTTATGTTAAATTTTTTGTTTACAAACACAAAAAATCATAAAAAATGGTCAAACGGTCAGCAGCTGCCAAACAAAAAACATAAAGTAAAATAAAAGTAAAATTTCCAAACACAATAATTTTACAGATTTATTTGTTTTAGGGATTTTCCTCAGATTTTTGTAACCAAAAACCTTCAATAAAGGGACCAATAAAAAAAAGTGAAAGAGACATGATTGACTCTGCATTTTACCCATCAACTGCATGAACAGACACAAACAAATGACTAACAACTATTACTGCAACACAGAAACACTTCCTTCTAGCTGTAGGAATCGAACCAACAACCTCCATATTTTACACGATCCATAAAATGCCGCAAAAAACACGTTGCTAGTATCTAGCCACAAATATGCTAAAGACGTAAGACGGGTGAGACGCGGCAATACAACCAATCGGAGAAACTGGTCTATTTTAATTAAAGAAAACATATATCAACTATAATTTCCTCATTTGATTACATTACAAGTCATGAAACATTCAATGTTTAATTTATTTTAATTATTCTTGATATATATTAAATTAATAAAAAACTTTGTAGGGGGGGCACAACAACCTGTTTGGGGGGGCACTGCCCACGAATGCCCCCTCTTGACGCCGGCCCTGCCTTACATGGAAGTTGGCATTTTGTCCCGCCATTTTTCTACAGAAGCCCGTAACGGACAATTTTTTTACTAAGTTGTCTCCGATGATGACATGTTTGTCCGGTGGCAGCTACAGTAGCTTCTTTATGTTTTTCAAAAGCAAGGGGTGAGCAGTGGACTACGCCGTTGGTTGCAATTCGCAACCTCACCACTAGATGCCGCTAAAATTAACACACTGCACCTTTAATTAGGGTTTTAAATAATTGTAAACCTTAATAAAAAAAAAAAATAGATTCATTGGTTTGAAAATATAGGATCTTTTTTTAACAGTGTACATTCACCCATATTGTTGACTGTGTCTGTGTAATCTGTCTCGTAATCTCTTAGAGATATTTTGATTTTAGTTTGATTTCACATTGATTTAACCCAGTCAATATTAAAGATGTCAAGGTTATATTGTTATATATTGTTCACAGAATGTTCTTTACAGTATGTAGGATGATTTTATGTTGAAAACAGTAAATAAACACTTTAGCTGGGTTTTCACAGACAGGGTCACATAAACAGTCATAACGGGCATTGGTTCATTTTAAGAAAACATCGATATTTTGTTATCATATTTTAATCAATTGACAAGTTGCAGTTCGTACAGTCATTTATTTAGATATGTATAAAATATTTTTTATTAGTAAATAAACCTACAGTTGACACTATTGCCTCAGAATAAGCAATGATGCTGATGTGTTGAATAAATACTTGAAAATGAGTTAAGATGAAAGGATGTGTTTTTCAAAGAACAACACATTCAATATATGTTAACATCTTGTCTTGATATAAAATAACAGATTTAAAGGCACACAAGGCAAGTCTGAGTATTATTTCTCTACTAGCTCCCCCTAGTGTCTGGGAGTAAATGCGTTCTATATCTAAGACTATACGAGACTGAAGGACACCGGGTCGGATACAGCGAACTTGCAAGTGGGGTATTCTTCCTACAGACGGTAGGGGCGGGCGAGAGAGTCTTCATTCGTCATGTAATGAGTCATTTAACCATATACCGACTTACAAAGATGATTTATTAACATAAAAATGCTGCCTTGTGTCCCTTTAAATTTTAGTGATTGAACTCTGTGCAGTATCTGATCTCATTTGGAAAAGCAGGTGTCCACTAAAGGTGCTATGATGGTGTTCATTGTCAAAAATGTAATATCCAGGATAGAGATTTACATAAACTCGATCATCCTTCTCTAATAACAGAGAAACTCCATTTGAAGCGCTGAGAAAACCTCCATCATGTCTTGAATATGTAGAAAACACATGCTCATTATTTTTGAACAGGCCCGCGACAACAGCTTTATCTCGACCTCCATGCGCCTTTGAAAAGACTACGAACATGTAAACTCCCCTCATAGGCGCTGTAAAGATTCCTGTGTCAGATAAATATTAATTATATAAATCAATTATTAAACAGGTGTTTTAATATAGAGATTAGAGCTTTACATAAATAAGAGTTATGCTTTACAGTAAATGAAGTGATTTAATGATTACCTGTGCTTGCATCATAGGCATTTCCAACATTGAGAAATATGTGTTTGTAAATCAATGTGTGTAAACTGCTTAGAGGTCCATGAGAGGACAACAGAGAAGTTGAGAAAGCCACTTTTGAAGCTAAGAGATAAAATAGATAAGAAATGATTTCATTACAGGTGTATTTGTATTTTTAATCAGTCAAGTCCTTAGACAAAGCTGCAGTCTGTTACATTACCATAGTTTTGACTTAATACTTCATCCGTTTTGGTCTGTATGACATTCATTGTACCATCCAAGGCCTCCAGTTTCTTTGCCTGTGCTAAAACAATCATTGATAGATAATGTTAAATTCAACGAACTTGAAATGTTAGGATTATTTAAACAATATGCAGCTCTTGTACAGACATCTGTCTGTATGTCTATGTGGCTCACACATACATTTTAATTGGAAAAATATATTTTTATTTAACAATACCTAGATTTTCTCTTACAAGTTCATCCATTTGAATCTTTCTTTCATTTATTTGAACATTCAAGGCCTTCAGCTCCAGCTCCTGTACTAAAATAAGAATCAGTCATATATGTAAAGGCCAAAGAGATATCAATTCACTGTTTGTCTTTTGTCACACAAGTGATGAAACACAGAACAGGATATTCAAAAATTAACTTTTTAATATTTTAGATGAGTGATTTAGTGTTGCTGGATTATAAAAATATGAATTATGGCATTTCACTGGAGATCAGTGAGAAACCATCATCTATTTAAGGCCAGTTGAGTTTACCTTTAGCATACATACCTTATGTTTTATAATGTGACCCTAGACCACTAAGTCTATTTGTATAGCCAACAATACATTGTACGGCTCAAAATTATAGATTTTTCTATGCCATAAATCATTAGGATTTTAAGATCATGTTCCATAAAGATATTTTGTAAATTTCCTTGCATAAATATATTAAAACTTAATTTATCATGAGTAATGTTTGCTAAGGACTTCATTTGGACAACTTTAAATGCGTATTTTGAGGCGTATTTTCTCAGTATTAAGATTTTTGCACCCTCAGATTTTCAATAAGTTGTAAATATTGCCCTATAAAAAACCATATGTAACTGGAAAGATTATTAATTAAGCTAAGAAAGATTATAGCCAGGGTCACATATTGTTTAAAAAGCACAGATATGCAATAGTGTTATATTACCTGTGTTCTTTATTTTTAGTTGTTCCATTTCATTCTCCATCGATTTCATCCTGCTTTCCAAGTTTGTTATCTTCTCCAGTTCAGCGAGGATGTTGATGCTTGGTGAAAGAATATCATCTGCTGGTATGGCCCACATATTGAGCATTAAAACTGTAATAAGCTTCAACATAATGGTTTGTATTTTACTTTTCATGTATCAACTGAATCTGTCCTTCTGTTCGTTTGGTCTCAGAGAGAAAACAAACATCTTGCTTAATCATTTAAACTGTCAAACAGACTTTGGACTGCAAATGTTCTTTGTTTTGATGGCGGCATTATTTACATTTTTTGCCTCATAATGTCTTTTTTCTTTTTAATGATCTGTTTATTTTGCGATTAAACAGTGTTTTTGATCAATAACCTTTCTATTTTATGGTGTGTGATGAAACCTTTAAGGACAAAAGGTTCAGTCTATCATTACAAAAGATTGTACGTGGGCTCTAAGTTCGAAGTCGCGATCGACTTTACTTTCATGTTGTGAAACAGGAAAATACCACGTAAGGAAAATAGTGGGCGTGGCTTGTTTTTCACTGTGCTTTGATTGGAAATAGAAAGGTAGGTATTTCATTTAGAAATGAAACTGGCATCAGACTTCCCGTTGGAGGGGGGTGGAGTTAATGAATGGTCCCACCTAAACTGTGTCTAGCTGACGTTATCAAAGAATGACCCCAGAAAAGGGCGGAAGTTTATGAAGGCACATGAATATGACTTAATGACACAGATAAATTGTTTATTATAAACACTGAAATGTTACATTACAAAAATAAAATTGTAAGTTTTGACTTGATTGGGATTTTATAGCCTATATCAGTGCTTCCCAATCATCAAGGATGAAAGTTTTAGATGCATCTTTATTTAAAACACCTGATTCAACTAATCAGCCTCCTTCCAAAATGGTAAACATGTCTCCCTAACAATGATGAGTTAAATCAGGTCTGTTCAATTCAATTTTTTTCAATTCAATTTTATTTATATAGCGCTTTTCACAAAAGTCAATTGTTTCAAAGCAGCTTTACATAAATAGAAGCAGTGAAAAGCACAGAAAAACGACAGATAGCACAACAAAATACATGATAGCATAAGCAGTTAAATTTGCTGCGGCTATGACTCAATATTATAAACGAACGTATTACTAAAGTAACGTCTAGAAGAGGAAGCTAAGTAAAGCCCAAAAACGCTGCCTCCCCAGGGTGAAAAACCCCCGGGCTTTTATCCGAGGAAAAATAAATTCTAGGAGGGAAAAACCCTTGGGAGAACGGATAAGGAGATTTAGCGGAGATTAAGCGGGTTCTGCCGGTGATCGTTGGTCAGGCATCAGCTGGGCATCACGTTGCATCAGGTCTGTTAAATAAGGAGACATCTAAAACCTTTTGGGAGGGGGTCCTCAAGGACCAGGATTGGGAAGCACTGGCCTAAATGATTCTGATTCTTTAGCATATCAGAATCACCTTTATTGCCAAATACTGCTGGTTAACATGTATAAGGAATTTGGTTTGGTGGTGCATGACAATGATAGTAACAAATACAATAAATAAATAAATAAAGTTTTTTTAACCAAAAATATACAAGAGAAAATGAACATTTACTGTACATTAGTGCAAAATGTATAAAGTGGGCACAGGTGGTTTGTGTGCACCCAGCCAACATTGATATGTGGGCCCCACGCGGGTCCCATCTGGGCAGCATGGGTTTCATGTGGGCATGGGCTTCACATGGGCAGTATATGGGTCCCATATAGGTTTGCCCATGTGAGATGATAATGTGGGGCCCTCATGGCCCCTATGTGGGCAAAATAATTTTATGCTTGAAATACATCTTTATACATTGAAAATCTTGAAATAATAACTTTTGGTTGATTGTCACTTTTAAACAAAATCAAATAATATAACAGATATGATTTGATCAGTATAAAACATTTTAAATAAAAATGCATAATTTTTTACATTATTTTAATTGTGATATTTATAATGTTTACCTGCTAATTATTGAGTGAAAATAAGAAATGTCAGACAGTTCATCAGTTTGTTTGTGTGTTTATGTTTCAAACATTCTGAAAGGAGCCTGATTAGTGGAGTCAGGTGTTTCATATAAGGAGATCTGCTCACTGCTACGATACATTACGCTTGATAAAGTAGTCCTGCTTCAAATGTTTTTAATTGTGATTTTTTTCACATAATATAATATCATATTTTATATAATCTTTGCTATACTAGGCGGACTTTTAAAATTACAAATATAAAGATGATAAACATTTAAACTACAAGAATTTCCACTCAGGCGCAAGGAGACAGTTTCTACCGGAGAAGCAGGAGTCTCTCACAACTGTTACACTTGTATTGTGTTTTTCATGAGTTGTGTTTTTAGAAAATGTAATACTACGGTGCAAGTTCACGGACTGCACAGCGATGAATCAAAGCAAACGTGCAAGGACATTTAATGAGTTTGGCTGTGGTGCTTTGGAAGTTCTTCATAAAACTGTTGAGCAAAGATTAATTGATGATCAGAATTAAGACCATCTCCAGAACAGGGAGCAATATTTGTGTTGTTTTTAGAGTCTGAAGTATTTTAAGGGTTTTGACTTCTTTCAATGCTTATTTTAAGTGTTATGTTCAATTGTAAGTCATTTCCTGCATTAGCAGTTTTGAAATGTTGATGATCATTTTAGCATTGAAAGTGTTATAAATTGACAATAAAATATTTTGATATTTTGAACCTTTACAGTTTTTTTATTTCATTTTCACATTGCACCTCCTTCATGTTTTGTGATGTTATAGATGAATGAACTGTTGAATATTTATGCTGAAAACTGATATTTACCGAACTGTAATTATGTTGCTTTTATCGGTGTACTGGGCCCTAGTAAATAACATGGGCTTCATTGGGTGGGGCCAATATGGGCCCTATGTGTGTTGCCCAGCTGGGCATTATGTAGGATAAGCCACACTCAGTTCCTATATCAAATTCATGTGGGCAACCCAGGTGGGGCCATAGTGGAACCCATAGACAAACCCATATAGGGCCCACATTGGAATGTTGGCTGGGCATGTGACAACAATGTGGGATTTTTGTTTGTGTAAATGATGATCTCCATGGGTTAAGTGGCCACGATGATGTGTCATAGTTTGTTGTTAATGAACCCAGTTTCATGGAAAAATCTTTAGTCCTGATGGTCCACAGCCTCCAGGCAGCAGAGAGAGTTTTAAAGAGTTTGTCACCAGGATAAAAGGGGTCAGCCACAATCCTAACTACCCCGTTCAGGATCCTAGAAGCAAGTCCCTGATCGAAGGCAGGTTGCAGCCAAACACCTTCTCAGCAGAATGAATGAGATGTTGCAGTCTGCCTTTGGTTTTGGCAGTAGCAGCATGGTGTACGCTAGATGGTGATGGAGAAGGTGAGTAAATCATCAAATTCCATCAAAATTATCATCAGTAGTAGTACATAAAAGGCATAAAAGTGCACCATAATTGCATTATCAGAAGGACAGTCTATTACAATTATTTCCCATTTCCTTTATAAAAATGAACTATAACTATGGTTTTGCTATGAAACTACAGTGTTTTTTGCTTATAAATGCACGGTTAATTTCGAAAGGTGTTAATTAAAGGTGAGCACAGGACTTTACATTTAAATTTATGTTATTTCAATCTTTTAGTTTTAACAGTCACATGTAAAAATGGGAAAGTCTTCGAAACAGACTTCTTTAGTAGTGCAGCGCCACCTGTCGGCTTTTAATATATTTACAGCTGAGTGAAATCAGCGAGGAAAGGGCGGAGTAAATCACATTTCTCTACAGTACAGTAAGTGTTATCTCACTTTACCACAGCGGGAAATCTCTTCAATACATCGACAGACAATAACATGGAGGCGGTGTACGATACACATAACCTTCATTGAGTACATTTTCATGTTAAAGTGTTCCTGTAAAGCGCACTATTCAGGGAAGTTGGCACTGTGTGGTAAGTTGAAACGGTCACTCTGTTGCGTCAACAAAAACAATTCAATACGTCTTTATATTTATTCAAAACAAAAAATAAAAACTGAAGATGTAGAGAGAAAATGATCAAATCTGCAGTTGTATGAACTGATATCGCTATCACTTACGGAGTAAAAACTATTTTATAAAACACCGGGTTTGCCAAAGGACATATGAAAAGTCAGAATATGATTGTTATAAATCCTTCCTTTAAATAGACTGCACGAGGTAATGACGTAGCTAAATAGCTAAGTTACCGTTATCTCTATTTACAAATTCATATTGAACTATTAAGTGAACATTTTTGTAGCTATATTTTTTGTTAATATTAAGACTATATCAGACTTTGACGGCCCTGTACTGAGTCTATAGGGTTAATATCAGTATACAGCAGACTGCTACTGACCCTGGATCTGTCAGACTCAACATTCGGTGTGTTTTCATGAAGGTCATTTATTCTAACAATAACTATTTTGTTTCTCTTTGATATGCCGAGTTTTAAGCACATGTGATGACAAATGGTCAGATCACAAGATCTTTGGCAGTCTTTAATATTATTACTCATATTTATATATGACTCGCTTCTCCCATTGCTTCCTCCAGGATCTTCTCATAATGGACAGAGAGCTTCCTGAAATCAATGACAACGTTACACATTACACTGCTGTGGTAAATCTTTAATAATCTCATTCCCGTTTCACTCTTTTCTTACTCGGTTTTTGTTTTTCAATGATTTACCTAAACACATTTGTCTGAAACTTTTATCTAAAACAAATTACAGTGCATTCAGATTATACATTTTATCAGTTTGTGTGCTCTTTAGGAATCAAACTCATGGCCTTTGTTATATTATTGCACTGTGCATTATCAGTTGAGCAGTTGTTTGCCCTTTCAAAAGATGTCAAAGATGAAACATCCTGATGTTGTGTGCTATATAAAAACAAATTACATTTATGCTACATTTTTGCAGTTAGCAGATACTTTATGCAACGCAACATGTGATTCAAGCTGTACATTTTATCAGTATGCTTGTTTCCTGGAAATCCTGGAATTCAACCTTTCCTCTAAAAATGTCTGGGTTATTTTTGACCCACAATGGGTAGATATTGGACTGAACACACTGCTGGGTTAAAATTGACCCAATGCTGGATTGTTTTAACCCAACTGCTGGGTTATTATACCCCATGGTTGCATAAAATCAACCCAACATTGGGTCATTTTTAACCCAGCATGTGTCCAATATTTACCCATTATGGGTCAAAAATAACCCAGCCATGAGTGTTTGCACGGCTAATGTAATGATGTACCGGATGAGCTACAGGAAGATTTATACAAGTGCCTCGGTTTACGTAAGGAATAATTGACGATGGGTGTACATTTTTTTTTTATAATTCAACAACCCAAGATGTATTTTCAAATTATTCAAAGGGCCGGAGTCAATTATTCCTCTTCGATTACCACAAATATTGTTCTGTGCCTATTTTTTAAGACATTTGACAGGACAGGTGTGCGATTTACAGAAAAATAATCTACACCCATGAAACATGTCTCAGCCAATCAGAATAAAGCATTCAACAGGCCCGTTGTATAATCTTTAATAATGGATACAATCAGTGAGTGCACATAATCTGAAGTCTCTTTAGTCAGTTGTTGGTCAACATTCGTACACACACAGTCTGGCAGTAAAGTATTGCTGATAGATCCTGGAAAGTAGGTATTTTGGAAGGGTATCAAGCTATCATACTGTACAGTATGTTACAAATATAACAAATTATTTATTACTCACATCCTTAGATAGATTTTAAATATTTAACAGCCCATCTCAAAAGACATGGCCATTCATCAGAAATGTCACTTTATCTAATTTCTTATTATGAATAAGGACAATAACCTTTAATGGCTACATTTTCATATATGTTGTCACATGTGGCTAGAATGAAACTGTTTTTAATGCATGGTTACAACTCGTCTTCATGATTTTTTTCCAATTCATTTCTAAAATATCCCACCTCACAAGAATTTATTAAAAGTAGCATTTTTCTGTTTTTTGAAAGGATAAAGACTCTGGTTCAACTTCAGATACAGAGACTGTTGACCCACAAACACACAAGATGGTAAGACAGCATACCATTTTTCATTTGTACACCATCTTTGCATTTGTATTACGCTATTGTTTGTTGTAGGTTTGTACTTTTCAAGAATGTCCTCAAGATTTACAATTACAACTGTTGCTTGCCGAATAAGGGTTTATTAGTAATATAAAGATTTTTCTCTAGTTATTATTTTTTTTAAAACAAATATGATCAGGTGCAAAAGGATCGTATGTTCTCTATCAATTTAAGACACTTCTGTGGCATGTTGTAACATACCCGTTTAGTTGTTGACAGGAATTTATGCACCCCAGTTTGGTCTGGAAGCTTGTAAAATCTTATCATGCTTCAGGATATAGCAGCAGATCATTTTATTGGCCTGCCCTAAATAACTTTTACCAAACTTCAAACAAGCACCCACATGCACAAGATGAATATTGTTAATTATTGTGTAAGATCATCCAGAACAGGATTAGTTAGCTCATTACAAAACAAAAGTGACGCAGCTACATGTCATTTTGGATGAAAATGTGTTATTAACCACCCAACCAAATTTGAATGATGGAAAAAAGGCCAAGTACATAATAAAGTCTTGTAAAAATAGGCAGCATTCTCTGCTCTCAAGGTGGGGGCGTGTCCGCTGGCGGTGCTGAAACCACACCCACTTGCTGGAAAGCTGTGGTCTCTCTTCACTTTCAAATAGCGCTACAACCTTAATGGATGCTTACGATTGTGTAAAGGGTCATGCACGGTGGCTCAAGTGCATTGTAGAGTCACCAGAAATGGTGAAAAACCTTTAACGATCTATCTCGCAATTCACTTCTACATAGTTTACAATCTTTGCGGTGTGTTTTCAGCAACACATTTCTAACATTTATAGTGTGTTTAGAAACAATTTTCAAGATTTACAGGCTTTACAGGGACTAAAGGTTTATTATGGAGCCATTCAGCCAAAAATAGTTCTATGACATCGTGTGACACTATGCTATTACTGCTACTTAAAGGTGACATAACACAAAAAATAGATCATTGCAATTTAGCTCCCCTTGTGATGTCAGAAGGGGAACTTTTTATAATAATACCACCCCTTAATCTGCATTATCCAACCACGGCACTGCCATTTAGTGCAGAGATCAGCTCATTTGCATTTAAAGGACACACCTAGAAACAGCACATTGTTGCTCACACCTACAAAGTGGCAATTTTAACATGTCATAATAAATTATTTTGAGGTATTTTGAGCTAAAACTTCACATATGTACTCTGGGGATACAAACGATTTATTTAACATTTTAATAAAGTCTTGTGAAATGTCCCCTTTAATGCTGCTTACTGTATTAACATGTTAGGCTGATGATAAAGCAGACCATAAAGTGAGCACAGTTGAAAAGCAACTCAGCTTGTCAAGTGAAGAGGTATAGAAAAAGAAACATACAGTCATTCAATGAGATATGTTTACTTACTGTATACTGTCCCAGATAGCATGCAAACCATTGAAACAATGTTAAAAACAGTTGATTTGTCAATGTTAATTGCATTGAATCAATATCAGGTTTGCACCCTCCATTAATATTGAAAAAATATTGAAATTTCAACAAATCACCATTATTGTGATCAGTGTTTGCTTTAGTTGGGTCATTGACTCTTGACATTAACTAAGTTAATTTTTTATTTTCTTGTTTTAGTGTTTGTATGTGTTTATGTAGAAACACATGTGCATTGGTAAAGAAATATGTGTTTCGAAGTTAAGTTGAAACTGATTGCTTTTTGTGAAGATGTCAAGATTATATCAAATTAAGCTGCTTTACATGATTATGTTGATCCATTTTTGACAATTATAATTGTTTTGGTTTGTAAATACCACTGTGACGAGACAAACAGAAAAATTGCTGACACATTCAGACATCATTACTCATCCTACAAATCTCAATAATGGTGACAATCATCAAACAAATTCATATAAAACAATCAACTGCAATGCATTGCAGCATGAAGCTTTCTTTGTTGATCGTCACCATTGATGAGATTCGTAGACCGATTCATGATGTCAGAGATAGATTCAGTAGTTTAACTTTTTAAATGTGTTTTTGTAATCCTCAAAATAACAGACCTGACACTGATTCCAACTAGTACTGTAAAATCAATTTTTTGCATAACTTTAACATTATTTCATATTATTTAAGTATATCTACAAGAATTAAAATACTTGATAACATTAGATCTTTGTTTTCTTTGCAATAGCAGATGTATTTTTAAACACTGCTTCAGCAGCCAAAGAAAACTTACCATTAAAACACAAGAGTCACGGGCCCAACTAAAGCAGACACTGATCACGTTAATGGTGATTTGTTGAAATTTCAATATTTTTTCAATATTAATGGAGGGTGCAAACGTGATATTGATTCAATGGTATTAAAATTGACAAATCAATGATTTTTAACATTGTTTCAATGGTTGCATGCTATCTGGGGTACTTGTATTATTGATTGTTGCCTTTACATCCCACCAGGAGCATAACAGCATCGCTCAAAGCGTGCAAATGACAACAGAGGTAGACAGTAATCAGGTGACTTTGATAGACTAAATGAACAATGCGCTTTATAGCCAAAACTTTCTCACTCATGTTTGATATTATTTACAATATTATATATATATATATATATATATTGTTTTTATTTCAGAGGGATATTGATCTGGTTCTGGACAAGATGCATGATGACACTGAATGTGAAATACCCAAAGAAGAGGAAAATCCTAAAGTAAGTGCCCATCTCTTAAATCAGATTACATTATCTGTGCATGTTTCTATTTATTATTATTTTTTATGCACATACAGGGAAAAGGACAGAAGAAGAAACCTAGAAATCCTTTTATGCCCCAAGCTGCAGCAAAGGTAAACAAGTAGCGTTCAGTTTCCTTTATCAAATAAAAATAGAACAAGTGCTAGTCAATGACAACACATGGTTTCCTTTCAGAGCAAAATAGTACAGAACAGGAATGGAAACCAAGAAAGTGGAAATGACATTGACTCTGCGGAGGTACTAAAATACTATTACAGATTATTTATTCATAATTAAACATTTTACCCAGTTCCCACTCAAATATTGGTGTGAAGTGTTAACTTATATTGCTTTCTGTGTTGTTTTTTGATACACAACAGTCAAAGTTGCCCTTCCTTTCACCTTCTGTCATGCAAAACAAAAGCACACAACTTCCCTTTTATTTGACTCACAGCGACTGCAATTTTTGAGTTTTTTGGATTTTATTTTAACACGTTATTGTCCCATATTCTCAATCTCCTCTTGCAGAAGAACCTGACATTACTTTCTGTTTCAAATTAGACTGAAGACCGTAGGAAGTCCCGCAGTGAATGGCTGGATGAGGTTCGCTCACATGAATCTCAAAGGGAGGATGAGGAGGTTGGTTATTGTAGAAAACATACAGTATTCAGTTAGTGCTTGGCTTTCTTATTTTATTTTTTTTAGTTATTCTCCATCTATTTGTCATAGGATCTTAATGGCCTCATGGATTGGTGGAGCACTGTGGAACGTGAGTTGGTCCCACCATGTTGGGATCAGTTATTATATACAGATATCCCAGTCAGAAAGCTTAGTCTTCACATTATTAACCAAATGCATTACGTGTCCAGCTTCACAGTTACATCATAACATCTACAAATTTTTCCTCATTTAGAATGGGAGGACATGCCCAAAGGTGACAGCATGACAGAAAAAGAGGAAGCCGAGTAAGACACAATTCATTGTTTGTGTGTAGCATGACTGCAGAAGAAAATTTGCCTGACCTGTGTCTGTTTATCAGGGCTTTTGCTTTAACAGCTGAGAAGGTGCAGAAGGGCATTCGTGTGTTTAACAAACTGTTCTCTGAACGAGCGGAGGGATTGTGGCAGCACGTGATCGACCTGCACGCCATTGCCGACGGCCTGGACCGCTTTAACAAGAAGACCAAGATCGCTCAGATCACCGGCGGCTCCACGAGTGCTTTGGGAGGCATTGCCACCATTACTGGCTTCGCCCTGGCACCTTTCACCATGGGAGCCTCACTGATCGTGACCGCAGTTGGCTTGGGGGTCGCCATGGCTGGCGCGCTGACGTCTGCCTCTGCCGGGATATCCAATACCGTCAACAACTCTATGGATCGCAAGAAAGTGGAGCGCATTGTGGAGGACTACCAAGAGAAGATGGCTGACCTCGACAAGTGCATGAAGTTCATCAAGCAAGGAATAACGAACCTGCGCAAGTTCAATCTGAACAAGATAAAGAAGCAGGCATATAATCGAGACTTTCCTGCTTTCGACAATCTCTACGAAGACGGCGCCATGGCGGGCAAAGCCGTTCTAAGCAGCGCCAATGAGATCATGCGCGTGATGCAGATCGCCAACGCTGCTGGAACGTCAGCGGTGCGAGCCGCGCACATCGCTAGTATATCCACCGGCGTTCTGACCGGGCTCTTCGTTGGGATGGATATATACTTTGTGGCAAAAGACTCTCATGAGCTGAAAAACGGTGCCAAGTCTGAATTTGCCGCCAAGATTAGAGAGGTGGCGGAACAGTTACAAGAGGGTTTGGTGGAACTTAACGGCATACGGGAAGAACTGCAGTTTAGCAACACTGTAAAAGAAAACCAAGTTCCTCATGAAAAAACCCTGCAAGCACCTCTGTAAACACTTCTCTTATTTAATTACTTCATCTACACCCATAATGGATACACAGATAAAAGGTATCCATCCAGACAAGCTGTCACTGAAATTGTACTTTTTTAAGTGCTAATATGTACCATTTTGTAAAGATATGCACCTTTAGGTACCTTTTAGTGTACTTTTTGAAAAGGTATCACCCCAGTGACAACTTTTGTACCTTCTTGTACCTTTTTATCTGGGAGTGCAAGCACATTCTGGGGACACCTAAGAATAATATTACATCTTGAAAATGCCATATATGGGGACCTTGTTGTGACTTGTTATTGTACAAAAGATTTTTTATGTATCCACTTTTTGCTGCTTTTATTAGGCTTAAAGAATATGCACTTATTGTCTGCACATGTGGTCGCGTCACACCTCACACGTGTATTTGTGTTTTTTATGTTTTGCTAAGATTGTCTATTTTGGGTTTAATTGTGTTTAAATGCCTTTATGTTGCTGATATCTGCACTAATTGGCAGTGCTGTGGTTGGATAGTACAGAGTAAGGGGCGGTATTATCCTCTTCTGACATCACAAGGGGGCCAAATTTAAATTACCTATGTTTTACATGCTTGTAGAGAATGGTTTACTAAAACTAAGTTATTGGGTTGATCTTTTTCACATTTTCTAGGTTGATAAAAGCACTGGGGACCCAATTATTGCACTTAAACATGGAAAAAGTCAAATTTTCATGGTATGTCTCCTTTAAATCCCGGCTAAAGTCTCATCATCTAATAATGAGATAAGAACCATCAAAGTTTGATTTCACATTGATTTCAATTTTTGACATGACCAGTCAATATTAAAGAAAGATAGCAAGGTAATATTTTCACACAATGTTCTTTACATTATGTAAGATTATTTTATGAAAAAACTGTAAATCGCCAAAAAAGACTTTAGTTGGGTTTTCAACTACCATGTTTTTTTTTTTGTAAAAGTGTAGTAACTCTGTTTTTTGGTGTTGACTATTAGCAAAACCATTGTTTTACTACACCATGATTTAACTATGTTTTTTTTTTAAACCATAGTTGTCAAAACCATGGTTATTTTGTGGTTACCATGGTTTTACTAAAGTAACCATAGTTTTTTTGTTTTAACTGTAGTAAAATCATGGTTTTGTAAGGGTATGGTTTGACTACAAATAAAAAACTGTCATAGTTAAAACATTATTCATTGTGTAATGGTTGTTTATATATAACTTTGTTAAAATCATGTCGTCAAATGTAAAGAAAATTGCTGAGCAAGCTGCATGGGTTTGTTTATTACATTAAATAAACAATAAGCAAGCACACAATCAACAAACCTGTTAAATCACATCATTACCCCAATTAAATAAATAAAACTCTTAAATCCTAAATAAAGATCTGACAAGTTAAATATGGATTATTAAAAAAACATGGTTACCACAAAATAACAATTGTTTTGTAAACTTAAAAAAACATAAGTAAACCATGGTTACTGTATTAAAGTCACAGTTTTGCAAATAGTAATCAATACACACAAAAAAATATTGTACTACAAAAACCATGGTTAATTTTTGGAAGGGCAGTTATTAAAATGTTTCTGTAATACATACAACTGCCCGTGTACTGCCCTGGTATTTTTTTAACTAAGTTAAAAGTAAAAGAAGTGCTTTGATTTTCAGTATGTGTTTTTTCTCAGTCGAGATGAAAACACACTAACAACCGCAACCTCATATGATCATCACACATTACCCTCCCAGTCCGCTTGTTGTGCTTCCCATTGCTCGACACAGATTAGTCAGGCGGAGCTTGACAAAGTTTGACAATCCGCACATGTCTCTAAACTGGGTGGGTTTGCATGGGACGCTAAGGTAGGTGAATCTTGTCCTTTATCTTTATCGAAGAAACTTTCCAAAACAAACGGTTTTGACATTAAAGTAACGTTATATTGCTTTGAATAGCTCTCGCAGTCTCGCGTGTCAAAAGATCAGACACTTTCTCTTTGACCGCAAACATTCATGGACAACGCATATCAACTTCAATGAAACCAGTCGCACGTGGTGGTTAAGTAGCAAAGGTCACAAAGTATTCCGAAGTCGATGTTTAACATTAATAACGTCAAGGGCGAGGCGTGAAATGTTGTTTGACTTCATGAGGAGCTGCGCAGACTGAACAGCGACTATGACATCAGGTACCACGAGACCTGTGCTTTCGAATCGCTCTCGCGATGCTTTGATGCCATACACCGATCAGTCTGCGCAGCGCCGCATGAAGTCAAACACAGTGTAGCAACATATAAGTTACTATGTAATTGAACCAGTGATTCACTTATACTTTACGTATTTGTACTTATTTGTTTGTCACAGGCAGTGTTTGGTCTATTGCATTACTAAGTCAATAATTTCTGTAATTAAATTGCTTCCCTTACCATAAAGTAAATTACTTCTCATTTTTAAGGTATTTAGATTACAATAAAATTTACAATTAAATTCTTAATTTGTTTTTACCTCACAAGAACAAGGGTTAAGGGCAGCAAACATAAAAATTAAAACAAATTAAAAATAAAAAAAGTCAAATTTTAAATGCAATAAAGTGAAAGAATTAACAATAAAAATATGTTTTCAAATAAAAAGTTAGAAGTACAATAAAAAAGCAAAACAGTTTACATCATAAGAGAACCCGTATTCAATTTAAATGCATGTTATTGTTTTTTTTTTTTTCTTTATTCAGGCTTTTATTTAGACAGTATAGTGGAGTGTAGACAGGAAAGTGTTGGGTGGAGATAGGTGAGCAGGATCAGCAAAGGACCTCAGAGACGGGAATCGAACTCGGGTCGCCGTGAGCACACTGGTGCTTTGTGTCGGCGCACTAACCACGGGGCTATCGGCGCCGACATTTAAATGCATGTTATTTATTTAAATTACATATAGCCTACTGAAGTTTCAACAGTTTTGCTTAAAAGCACACTAAATTTAAAATCTAAATTTTTTGTATGTTAAGGACCTATTGTGTACCTTTAAAGGTACAGTTAACTGTTTTGTACCCCTAATATTTACTGATGCAAAATTGGTTCTTAGGTTGTTTTCACATATGTTGGTGCGCACCGTGGTGCGGCCTCGGAGCGCACCAAAATACTTTGTATCATTTTTCAGTTAGTGCGGTCCGTGTTCACATATATATATTTTTTACTTTACTTGAAATGCCGCACCGTACACCATGTGACAACGGTCAGCGCTGTCATTGGTCTCTGACAGCTCTTACCGTCTCATGACCACCCCCACGTTTCCACGACAACCAGCCTGACAGGTAGAGCGCAGCTATCAAGATGTGGAGATAAATGATGCACGTCTTTGCGAAGTTTCTTTGCTTTAACGCGAAATTGCGTAGCTGTTCTATTAAAGCCTTTCTCACGGAGCCGTTTGCTAAAAAGCCTGTAATGTCACTATGTGTGTGTGGAGGACAGCTATGCATTTATAAAATCATCAGCTCAAACGTAAAGGAGACAGCGAATCTCTATGCAACGGACCAGGATTGGCTTGTTTGTTGTTAACCCACAATATAACACCCGGCTCACGTCACAACGAAAGCCCAGTGGCTCAAACATGTGGAGAACTTCCTGTATTTGGTTCGGCCCGAGGTTCAGCAGTGTTCACACCACAGGTCGGTCACCCCAGAGTTCGGCAACAGCCGCTCCGAGACCACCTGTTTAGAGCGGTCTCGGAGCGGCCGTTTAGTGCGCACCCGAGTGCGGCTGTTGTGTTCACACTGACCCAAACGCACCGTACTCGGAGCGACACGTCATTTGGGCCGACCTAAACCATGTATATGTGAAAACACCCTTAAAGGTACACAATGGGTCCTTATGGAATAATATTGTACCCCCAAAATGTACAACATTTCAATGTGTTGTATAACCAATAAAGGTAGAAAATTTTGCCTTTGCGGGTACCACCTGACCTCAGTGACAGAAAAGTTTTGCATCTTTAATACGTAGTGGACATCTTTGTTCTAACTCTAACCCCAGGCTAACACTAAACTTGTTTTTATATGTTTGCTAATTTAAGATGGATTCTTCTCAAAATAGAATAAAATTATTAACACTGATCTCAGGTTAGAAATGAAGAAATGGAGGATGAAGCCAGAACTTACACATTTCATTACAATAAAACAGTAAATGACTCCCAACAGTAATTACATTCTTCCAGCTCTTGTAACTCTAAACGTTGCAAAGGTTTTCTCTAAAATTGATTGGTTATTTTTTCAACCCAGCCACTGGTTTAAATTAACCCAGAAAATATTTAGATTTGATCCAACAACACAGCCTTTTTGGTTGAAGAAACCCAGCCTAGGTTAAATTTAGGGATTCAGGGTTTATACAATCTTGTTCAAAATAATAGCAGTACAATGTGACTAACCAGAATAATCAAGGTTTTTAGTATTTTTTTTATTGCTACGTGGCAAACAAGTTACCAGTAGGTTCAGTAGATTCTCAGAAAACAAATGAGACACAGCATTCATGATATGCACGCTCTTAAGGTTGATTGGAGAGGGGAAAACCTATAAAGAGGTGCAAAAAATGATAGGCTGTTCAGCTAAAATGATCTCCAATGCCTTAAAATGGAGAGCAAAACCAGAGAGACGTGGAAGAAAACGGAAGACAACCATCAAAATGGATAGAAGAATAACCAGAATGGCAAAGGCTCAGCCAATGATCACCTCCAGGATGATCAAAGACAGTCTGGAGTTACCTGTAAGTACTGTGACAGTTAGAAGACGTCTGTGTGAAGCTAATCTATTTTCAAGAATCCCCCGCAAAGTCCCTCTGTTAAAAAAAAGGCATGTGCAGAAGAGGTTACAATTTGCCAAAGAACACATCAACTGGCCTAAAGAGAAATGGAGAAACATTTTGTGGACTGATGAGAGTAAAATTGTTCTTTTTGGGTCCAAGGGCCACAGGCAGTTTGTGAGACGACCCCCAAACTCTGAATTCAAGCCACAGTACACAGTGAAGACAGTGAAGCATGGAGCATGATATGGGCATGTTTCTCCTACTATGGTGTTGGGCCTATTTATCGCATACCAGGGATCATGGATCAGTTTGCATATGTTAAAATACTTGAAGAGGTCATGTTGCCCTATGCTGAAGAGGACATGCCTTTGAAATGGTTGTTTCAACAAGACAATGACCCAAAACACACTAGTAAACGGGCAAAGTCTTGGTTCCAAACCAACAAAATTAATGTTATGGAGTGGCCAGCCCAATCTCCAGACCTTAATCCAATTGAGAACTTGTGGGGTGATATCAAAAATGCTGTTTCTGAAGCAAAACCAAGAAATGTGAATGAATTGTGGAATGTTGTTAAAGAATCATGAATAACAGCTGAGAGGTGCCACAAGTTGGTTGACTCCATGCCACACAGATCTCAAGCAGTTTTAAAAAACTGTGGTCATACAACTAAATATTAGTTTAGTGATTCACAGGATTGCTAAATCCCAGAAAAAAATGTTTGTACAAAATAGTTTTGAGTTTGTACAGTCAAAGGTAGACACTGCTATTTTTTTGAACACACCCCTTTCAACTAATACCCCAATTGCACAGCCTTAAGAGCGTGCATATCATGAATGCTGGGTCTTGTTTGTTTTCTGAGAATCTACTGAACCTACTGGTAACTTGTTTGCCACGTAGCAATAAAAAATATACTAAAAACCTTGATTATTCTGGTTAGTCACATTGTACTGCTATTATTTTGAACAAGACTGTGTATACACACACACACACACGCATGTAAATGTTTCTTAAATACATACATGCAAGTGTGTGTATTTATATACAAAATAATAGCAGACAATACACACACAAATATATTATGCACACAAACTTTTATTCTGGATGCGATTTATCGCGATTAATCTTTTGACAGCCCTAGTTAAATTACAGTTGGATTGAAAATAACCCAGTAAATCTGCAGTGTTGATGACTGTCAAAAAAATATTTTTGATGTTTTTATAATACGCATGTCTCTCTTTTTTCAGTGTACTCGGATTTTTACCAAAAATGAGGGATTGGTGTGAAATGTTCTTTTAAGGTTCACTGAAACATCGTCATGTCATCTTCATCATCATCTTCATAGTTTGGTTGTGAGGTGAGCTGTGTTATATGTTGTCCCCTACTGTGTGATAAACAAACAACAACTGTGCTTTATGTATCTTCGACATACATTTACATTTCTTTCCATAAGTTTTATTATTCATTTAGGTAAAGTTTAAAATTAGTTTATGGGTCCCAATCAGATCCTCTCAACATGTAACATTCGAACAAATGTTAGTCTGGCTTTATTTTAGTAAAAAAAAAAGGCAACAGTCGTGTATTGGTTTGATCCAAGGAGAGTAAAATGACATGGTAGCATGACAGAACTCCTATATTTTACAGCTACAAATTCAGTAAAAAATAGTTTGAACTTGAGCCTTATATCTATCAAAAGTATAATAAAGATGAAATGGTGAACAATACTGCCATAGGACAGTTAGTAAGGAGCCGAAACATGTCATGAGCTTATTTTCTCTGATGTCATTTTTTCTAACCTGTGAAATTGCCATTGGCTGTGATAATTAAATGTAACCTTGTGGGCCTAATTTGACAAAACGACATCTATGCACAAGTGTCCAACCCAAAAGAAAGAACATCTAGGGAAAGTCAGAGCATGTGTTTTTGTAGATTTGCACACACACGTGTGTGTGTGACTGAAACACAATGTATGTTGTATGATTTAAAATTTTTCAGTCGCTTTGGAGCATTTCTCGAATCATTCTTAAAGTTGCCAAATAATGCTTGCATTTCTCAGAACAATTCGTAAGAACTGCACTACATCATGGATGTCTTGCAAAAGCGTGTAACCTGTTCAAAACCCCTTAGTTCAAGTAAATCTTTATATAAGTGAACATGTCAAAATGAAAATTCATTGTGTCATTGTTCATAAACAAGAAAGTAAAAATGTTTAGCCAATATATGTCAATATACCAAGTGTACACAATTATAAATGTCAGTATTTTCTGATGTAAACTGTGGATGAATACAGTTTAACATTTTTTCTATAAACAAATTACACACATTTTGATAAAAAAAACACATATTTTACATTTAAAAAAAAAAACATTACACATTTAACAATAAAGACATGTCACATTTTCTGTAACTCAAAATTTCAGGATTTCCCCGACAGCAATTTATCACTTTAGTTCACATTTACAAAAGACTAAAAAAAACCTGTGGAAACATGCTTACAGTAACATATTATGAAACAAATGTCAGCTATTTTGCATGGCATGCCTTGTACGATGAACTCATTTTCTTAATGCTTTTATGTGTAAGACTATTCAGCAGAAACCAGTATAACGTATTTTCATGAAAATGACATAGACAAATGAAAATGTAGCAAACAGCAGACACTTGTATATAATCATCTACATGATCGGGGAGATGTGCTTATTTTGCTATGTTATATTTGCTCAGTTTATTTAACTCTGCTTGATTTCTAGGTATTTATTGTGGGCGCTGTCTTGTGTGTGTGTCACAATACTACAAGGTTACATGTGTAAATATTATATTAATTACCTTTAAGATGAGGTAACTTTCTGCTAAAGTGACCTTGATCCAAGTTGGTTAAAGGTAAGCGAATAAATTGCTTGGAAAAGCGAATTTAATTTAATTCTGGGAAAAGTTCCAGCATTAATCATCAATGCAATTTTGGTTTGCACATGAACATTACATCACACAAAGTTGCCATATTTTACCACCAGGGGGAGATATTTGGTCTTCATATTAACCAAACCATCAGTAGAGAAATCACATGATCAAACTAAATTTGTTTTTGCTTGTACAGTCACTTCTAAATTTCCTAAGTAATATTTTGGTAGGGATGCTTCACATTATATTTTAGTTGGCTTAACTGCCACCATTCACAGTCTACAACTACACAGTCAGAGAAAAGTGACAAAAAATGACCTGAAAGAGTTCATATTATTACCTCAAATGTACATACTGGTACCAATGTATACATTTCTGTACCTAAATGGCACAGTGTAGTTTTTTTTTTTACATTTCATTCAGTAAAAATCATACTTTTATGATATTTCATGCTACTTTTGTAATCACAAAATAATACTACTCATATAATTTATGACTTAAAATGCTTTAATATAAAATAGTTAGTTTTTTGTTTTTGGTTAAGCTCAAATATGTTTCTCTCTCTTTCTTAACAGGAAGATCTGTCATTACACAATGGAGGACTTTCAGGCACCCAAAACAACCAACCAAAGAAACAACAACATCAGGGTGTTTATAATGTTTAAAGTTTATTTAATACAAAAAATGTGCATTAAGTTACAGAAAACTAACACGTTGGATATGTTGCCTCGATGTTTACTGTGATATTTCTCCCATCGTTTAACAGGAAGTGGCATCATTACAACATGAAGATCTCTCAACCACTGACAGACGCGTAAACCGCACTATTATTACTAATAAACATTTGTGACATTGGTCCTTCATCCAATTAGCATAATTTATTCTGATGTCATCCGTAGGAGGAAAATGTTCAGTTTAATTTTCTCCAAGCACTTCCTGGAACAGCTGAAGACATTTCAGGAGAGGTACATGAAAACAAACAAAGGTTACCGCATGACTGCCTTTATGATGTGTATTACTTAGAACTTTGACGCTCCTGGTTTTCCCGCCTACAATACACAATTACAAGCTTTTGTGTTTTAGGACAGCCCACCATTACACATCAAACTGCTCTCATGTAATACTGACCTGTTGTATGCCTACAACAACAGCTCCAAGGTGTTCATCACTCTCTGTATCATATCCACACAAAAAAAAACATATTGATGTTACTTTCATATATATGTCCTGTTTTTGTTCAGGAAAACTCTGGGAAGTTAAGAGGAACGTTTCGCACTTCTCCAAAACCGGCATTACGTTTTCCTGTGGAGATGGTAATGCACACTTGCAAGATTGATGCTTTAAGTTTAATTATACTACATATAATAATGAGCTGATTGTAATACAGTGTATTCAACATATAGGATCCTCTCAGTCAGTACGATGAATTTATTGACACGACTGTTAATAAGGTACCTCATAAAATACCTTCATGATCTTAAGTGACTTTCAAATTGATTGAAATCCTAAAACAAACTGTGTTTGCTAGAAATCTATAGCAGCAGCTGGCAAACTCACAGCAGACCATGAAAGTAAATCCAAGGTGAGGACTTTTCCAAAATTTGTTGCATAATTCTTGCGTTCGAGGCACTGGCGCAGAGCAAATTAAAATATTGCCATCTTGCTATAATACACAGTAAGGCTCAAGATTAAATAGTACAGTGTCTTACTGTGCGTTCACACCAGACGTGGAAGAGGCGGGAAAAACGAGCTATTCGCACTTGGACGCTTGAATATTTTGAGTTTACTTGCTTCATTCGTGAGTGAAATTCTAGTCATTCGAGACATCCGCGTCATGGGAGGGACTTATGTAGCTCAAATTGAGTAAACTTACCAGATTGTTCGACCTCCTCACTCACTTTCTTCCAAACAAGATCCTTTTAATTCCTATAAAAGTATGAAGATGTCTCGTATAGCGAAGATCACTGTCCTTCATTGTTGTTAGAGATGTTCCGATTTTTCTCTTCCCGATACCAATACCTGGGCTCGGTGGATCGGCCGATACCGAGTACCGATCCGATACCTTACCTGGGTGTGTATCTGTATAATATACAGCTGTACATACTACTAGCCCTGTACGAATGAATAAAACTGTTTTATGGTGTGCTTATTCCTGTATAAAACATGAACAAATACATACAGTGAGTAGAGTATTTTTATTATTTGAAAGACATTTGTCAGTAATATTAATTTTTCCTAAGTGAAAAAGCCACAAACCTTATACTGTAAATGGAAAGGGTATTTTATTATACGAATAATGTAACAAAATAATCTATTTAAAACTTTAAAGACCAGAAACAATTTTATTAAACAAAAGGCATTTCAGTTTTCAACTCTTTCACCGCCAGCGTTTAAAAAAAAAGTTGCCAGCCAGCGTGTTTCATGATTTTCACCAAAGTTTAATGTCTTCCAGAAAATGTTTTTCTTCAAATATATAAACATACAATGGGCCCTATCTTGCACCCAGCGCAATTGACTTTGTCAGTGACGCATGTATCATTCATATTTTGCAACGGCGCACAGCGGGTTTTTCCCTCCACAGACGCACGTCGACAAACTAGGGAATGAACTTGCGCTCCCTGGGCGTTTCAGCGCAAAAAAGAGGCGTGTTCCGCCGCAAACCATCCCTGATGCTATTTTGCAGTTTCAAAAAACAATTGCGCCACTGACCAGAAAAAAAAAGTTTAAAGTCAGTTGCGCGTTGTTCATTATGCTATTTTAAGGGCGCATGCTTGACCATAATGTATAGCGTGCACAACGCGCATACACTTTGCATCTAATCTACACAGATGCAACAGTTATTTTTGCAAATCATAAATTGTTACACTAAAAAATATTAATACACGAGATAAGGGGAATCATAGTGGTGAGCATTGTGGTGATAGTTTTTATTTATTGTGTGGCTGCGTTAAAAAATTCTCATGCAAATAACGATTAAAATATTTTCATAAGTTAATAATAATAAGTTTGTTGTGTGGCTGTATTACGTTTATTTTATGTAAATAATAATTAAAATGTTTTCACAAGAAACCTTAATGTATGTGAACTTGATTTGTAAGAGTACTTTGGGGTTGGACCTTGCTTGCGTTTCTTGGGTCCGATTTCAAAGCCCCCAAACCCTTTCAGCGGTGAGGGTGGACGCAGCGATGTCCTCTGCTGGCGTCAGGTCATGTGTAGAGGCAGATCCACCTCCCGTTACACGGCGTGCCCGATTTATGCTGGCAAGCTTGGGATTCCCCCGTCTCCTGACATCATTGTAGCGCTTGGCGCAACGATATGCCAGCTGATGAGACTGTGGCTATTTCCTCTCACGCCTGTTTAACCTACGCTGATTTGGGCGGGTTTCTCCTATCCCCATACAAAATAACTTCTCTGTCTTTGACTGCTCTTACAAGAACGTGGGTCTCCTCAGCTGGGAACCGCTCCTGGCGTGCGCCTGGTAAATCCCTCATAATAATAGCAACCCGCCATGGAACTTGCGCCCTTGCGTTTAAAGGGAATGTTGGATAGCATTCTGATTGGTTTATTTGACGTTACGCCCAAACCACACCCATGAATAATGAACCTACTTCAGACCACCCCCTTATTGATTTGCGCCCGGCGCAAGAGTTATTTCTCATGCCGGGAAAATAGCAACAGCGCCCAAGATCCGCCCACAAACTCACTTGCGCGTTGCGCTTCGCACTTGCGTTTCAGATCGTTAAAATAGGGCCCAATATACCAAATGAAAGAACAGACCCTCTGCTTTCAAAAAAAAAAAAAAAACGTTTCATCCTACCTTCAGTAGTTCTTTTGCAATCAGCTTTTGAATATGGGTAGGTTTCTGCAAAAACACCATATTTTGAGCAAAAAGCAGAGATAATTCCATTTTTG
The DNA here is from genome assembly GCF_030506205.2 of Paramisgurnus dabryanus. Classification (NCBI taxonomy): domain Eukaryota; kingdom Metazoa; phylum Chordata; class Actinopteri; order Cypriniformes; family Cobitidae; genus Paramisgurnus; species Paramisgurnus dabryanus. The sequence goes on along the minus strand of NC_133342.1, from coordinate 36,173,407 downwards.
TTACGGACTTTTCGTAGAGATCCCATTCAGAGCGATCTTTAAAACAGACACGAACATGCAGCCGCTTGCCATAGGGCAATACTTCCGGGTTTAAAAAGTTGCGGAAGGGCGCCACCTGGTGGATAATAGCGGTATTGTGGAAAGACGGAAAATCTCGTCATTGGCGGGGAAGCGTTTTCTCTTAATTGACGAGATATCTTGTCAATGGAGGTGAAAGAGTTAAATACAAAAGCAAAATAAAGCTCCTTTAAAAACACTAAATGTAGCCACAATGTAGTGAAATAAGAGACTTGAGTGTAACGTCGTGTTTTTCGGGGTGATGCGTCTTCAAATGCTATAATAAGTTACTCGTTTTAAAGTTATTAATACTTGTTATCAAGACATGTGGACGTTTTATTAGTCTGAAATACTAACAAACAGCGGACATATGGCTGCACGCTTTCATTTCTTCGGCGCTCTAAGTAAACAGTGGTTGTGTCACGCGTTGTAACGTGGGCTGCTTTACAAAGCGAGAGAGATGAGAATCCATGTGCAAGGAGGTTTATTAGAAAAATCCCAAAAGGGCAGGCAAACAAATCCAACAAGGGCAATCCAAAAACGTAATCCAATAAACAGGCAACAGGTCAAAATCCAGAATATACAAAAACAGAAACAAGAATACAAAACAGACAGGAACAAGCCAATAAAAAGACAACGCTTGGTAATGCAGCTTGACACATTCAATACTTTGCTGTGAATGATCAGATTGGACCGTTTTTATGGAGAACAGACAGGAAGTACAAAGTGAAGTGGAACATGACAAGATTTGAAAATAAAAGCCAGAACAGAACAATATATCAAAATAAAAGTTCAAAACAAAACAGAACACGAGACAAAACCCTTACACGCGCGTGGTAACTTCCTGGTGTTTGCATTCAGCGAAGCAGCGAAGAAGAGATGAGTTTCGCTTTGCAGCTTTAGCATTAGCTATAACGGGCATTACTAGGTTTATTAAGAAAATGGTATTGGATTGGTACATGGGTTCAAGTACTTGCCGATTCAGATGCCAGAATTTTTGTGGTATCGGCCGCATTTCCAATACTGTTATCGGAACAACCCTAATTTCTGTTCTGTTTTTCTGCCTCTGCTCGCTTTCTGTAATCACATTACTGCTAGAGCAAGCTCCTGGCACAAAAAAATCCACCAAAGTTCAGATTTTTCAACTCGCGCGGATCACGTGCCGCGCCATTCGCGCTTACCGTGCCGCAGGATGTCTATTCACCTCTTTGCATTGACTTAACATGTAAATCATTCACGCTTGCGGCCTCTTCTGCATCTGGTGTGAACGCACCATTAGGTTTAAAGCAAAGGGTACTCAATCTTACTACGTTAGTCAACGTTTGAAGTGGATTGAAAAGTTCATCAAAGTTGTCCTAAGACAAGAACGCGTATTGTTCAATATTTAAAGACAACTTTCTAAAAGGTTTTGATCCACTTCAAATGTTGACTAGTATAATTTTGAGCCCCCCTACTGCCCACAACAATTGAAGACCCCCCTCACAATTTCTACCAAATAAAATGTACTAGCGCTTGGCATATCTAGACAGATGTATATTTGTTACAAAATAGCCAAACACTATATTATTATACATTTGTCTTATTTTGAATAATTAAAGTCATTTTAAGAACACCTCAGAAGTTTGTTGAACCCCCCTAGTGGGTACCAGCCCCCTGGTGGACCCTTACGAAAATTATCTTTGGTTTTACTACAGTTAAAAAAAATTATGGTTACTGTAGTAAAATCATGGTAACCACAAAATAGCCATCGTTTTTACAACCATGTTTTTCAAAACCATAGTTATACCATGGTTAGTGTAGTAAAACCATGGTTTTGCTGATAGTAATTAATACACCAAAAAAAACATAGTTACTACACTTTTACCACAATAAAACCATGGTTAAATGTCTTAAGATGAGAACCACTGGTTTTAAAGGCCCTATGATAGCAGTTATCACAAAATTGGAATTGTGTGGCCTATACGCATGTCTGTTTTCTTTGAATGCATCTATGAGGCTGTTTACACTTGGCATTAACATGCGTTTTCGTCGATCGGATCACAAGTGGACGACGTTAATGCCAGGTGTAAACGGTGTTCAAAACTTTTGAGCTCGTCCACTTTCGACCACTTTCAACCACATCCAGAGGTAGTCGAAACCACTTTCGATCGGATCGCTTTGGAGTTGCGGAACGCATATGTGGTTGAATGCGTTCGAACAGCCACACGCGACCGCCTTCTCTCCGCCCATTTATCTAATCTGAGGTATTAAACACAAGTTTTACGTCTTTTTTGACTTCTGGCGTAAACATACGGTGAACAGCGCTATTTTTAGCCTTTCATTGATACAACTAAAGCGGCTGATCTCCGTAGTTTCGCTTTGAAAGCGTGTGAAAGTTGCGTGATCCTATTTCATCAATTGCGCTGAAAATTCAGAGAAAGCTCCAACATATAAACGTACAAAACACTATGCAGCATGTATACTTGCTAAACAAGCAGTGGACTCCGACATAATATAAGTTTGCGTCCATATAAACTCGTAATTACTCCCGCTCGGGTTTGAATGACAGCAGAGAGACTCGCCCACCGTCTCACAGACCACCCCCTCACAGTATTCAGGACAGAGGCGGTCGAAAGTGGACAAAAGAGACGAATTTAAATACCAGGCGTAAACGTAATGTGTCTCTCTCGTCCACTTGTGATCCGATCGATGAAAACGCATGTTAATGCCAAGTGTAAACAGCCTCTATGTGCTGGCATACTCCAAAAGTTACTAAAATCAACTTTTAAATTATTGTAAGTATTTAAAATTGATAGAGTTTTTCTTCGCATGGTCAAAATACTGGGATTTATGTGTCTGACAGGTACGGGCTGTATAGTGATGTTCTGCAATTTGCTATCGACCCGAAATGGTCAGTTATGTCAAATTGTGTATAATCTTTTCAGGTCGTGTCTTTTAGAGTAAAGAGAAGACTTTCTGGATCGTCCAAACTCTCGTCTGTTAGCCAGGTACTAGTTTAACGTTACAGTTTCGCATCAGTTATTGGTTTACAATAAACTCATTCGAAAATGTGTCTATACGTAGGGTTCAGATGAGGAGGACGCAATAGATGAGCCAATGGAAATGCAGCATTTGCAAAGCACTGAGGTGAGACATCTTAGTAGTGAACTGAATATTTATCTTTATAACAAGGCAAGCAGGATCTTACAAAGGAGTGTCTGTTTACACTGACTCTAAATAGCGTCCCATGTTAGCAAACTATTTACATTAGCTCCACCCATCAATGTGGGTTGGAGTACTGAAGTTTTAAAAGTAAGCTCATTAAAATCAGTGGTGCAGACCGTAGAGCAAGGCTTTTGATCCGATGTCCATTGTTCAAATCCGCTTTTGCCGACCTTGCTCTTCACATCCAAAAGGCACTGTTTCCAATTAAAATGAAGAAAATGTTTGAAACGTCAAAACAAAGTGGTTTTTAAGAATAAAAGTTACAGTTAGGGGTCCATTGAGGTACGTATTGGACATTTGAGGTACCAATATGTATCTTTCCTCAAGTACAGCTATGTATCTTTGAGGAACTAATGTGCACCCTTTAGGTACGAAGGTGTACCACCACAGTGAAAGCTTTTTACTTTTATATCTCAGTGTACTTTATATCTGTTCATGTACGTTTATAGGAGTGCACATTTGAGGTCCTACCGGTGGAGATTGCTGCCTATCCGACCGATGAAAACCTCATAGACACAAGCGAGGTGTATTTCTTTTTAATTATTGGTTAATATGATTGGTTTTGCTGGTTTTAACCTTGTCTTTTTTTCTGCACAGGATGATGACCTGATGGATTGGTGGAAGACTGTTGAGGGTAAGATGGGTCAAGTTTATGTATTGATTATGTATTGGGTTGTTTCCTTTAAAGTGCACCTATTTCATTGCTAAAAAACAACGTTATTTTGTATATTTGTTATAATGCAATGTGTTTGTGTGGTTTATGGTAAAAAAACACATTATGAGGCTGTATACACTTGGCATTAACATGCGTTTTCGTCGATCGGATCCCAAGTGGACGACGTTAATTCCAGGTGTAAACGGTGTTCAAAACGTTTTGAACGCGTCCACTTTTGACCACTTTCAACCACATCCAGAGGTAGTCGAAACCACTTTCGATCGGATCGCTTTGGAGTTGCGGAACGCAAATGTGGTTGAATGTGTTCGAAAAGCCACACGCGATCGCCTTCTCTTCGCCCATTTATCTAATCTGAGGTATTAAACACAAATTTTACGTCTTTTTTTGACTTCTGGCGTGAACATACGGTGAACAGCACTATTTTTAGCCTTTCATTGATAAAATTACTGCGGGTGTTCTCCGTAGTTTTGTTTTGAAAGCGTGTGAAAGTTGCGCGATCCTATTTCATCAATTGCGCTGAAAAGCTACAACATATAAACGTACAAAACACTGTGCAGCATGTATACTTGCTAAACAAGCAGCGGACTCTGACATAATATTAGTTTGCGTCCATATAAACTCATAATTACTCCCGCTCGCGTTTGAATGACAGCAGAGAGACTCGCCCACCGTCTCACAGACCACCCCCCTCACAGTATTCAGGACAGATGCGGTCGAAAGTGGACAAAAGAGACGGATTTAAATACCAGGTGTAAACGTAATGTGTCTCTCTCGTCCACTTGTGATCCGATCGATGAAAACACATCTTAATACCAAGTGTAAACAGCCCCTATTTTCCACATACCATACATTTTTGTAGCTCCAGATATTCTGCCTGATTTTGTACAAAACTCATTGATTTGAAAAACGCTGTGTTCCTGATTGGTCAGCTAATCTGTATTTTGTGAAAAACCTCTGACATCAGCTGGAAATGTGTCACTCCTTATCATGTTTGAAAGATCCCCAATCCTAGGAAGTGAACTGTTGCCTAAAATCCGTGTGCTTGTTTTAGTCCAAAAAAAAGAGATTTATGTTGAAAAAGATACTCGTGGCTTGGTTTACTTTGGGATTGGTACCTTTTGCATATTGTTAACATGTACTAATACACACTTACACACCAAAGGAAATGTAAAAATGTGAATTGAGCGATAGTTGCTCTTTAAAAAAAATCAAAGAGCTAAGAGAGGATTTGTTAAGTATAAAACTTAGAGCTAAATTACATGAGGTTGTCATCATAAATGTAGTTTAGATTTTTTTCCAATCTTATGATATATAAATTATTATACAGATTACTGTATATCATACTGGGTGGACTGTTTAAGATTGAGACAAACCAATCAAAGGCACATAAAATAATTCATGCAGGGTTTCCGCAGGGTCTTAAAAAGTCAAACATTTCTAAATCTAAGTCTTTAAAGTCTTAAATTTGCTGAGAAAAGTCTTGAAGGTCTTAAACTCTCCCCGCAGTGTCTTCAGTCAGTTTACACACTTATAAGTCCTTTGACCGCTGTGTCAGAGCAGAGGTGCTCTGAGCAGTATCGGAGTTAGGCATGGTTGACATGGTCAGAACCACGGGGCACCCGCAACAAAAAAATTCAATGTGCGATGGTGCACAACGGCTCTTCTGATTTTGCCAAGTGGTTGATGTCCTCAGGGCAACATTATGTTGACCCTGGGACAACATTTCAATCAACCAATCAAATTACAGTAATAAGTTTATAGTTTGTTTTAAGTTTAAGCTTCCAAGCAGGATTAGCTGTTTCTAGACAATTGTTTTTCACTTATAATTTATGGTTGGGGTTTGGGGGAGGTTTAGGTTTTATTTAGAAAAATGTTGTCCTTGGGTCAACACTTTGTTGCTCTGAGGACATCAACCAGTTGGCAAAATCAGTTAGAGCAGTGCACAACACGTCAAACGTTTTCCGTCCTCAGTGAAACACAAGTCCTTTTATGCAAATAAGGAAATCGGGAAATTGTTTCACATTTTTTCCAGACTCTGACATTGATAAGTCATTCATGTGCGTCAGTAATGCACTGCAAAATCTGAAATCTAAGTCTAAATCTCATTTCTGGAAAATACTAGGTGTGTGACGGTATTTCTGCATGATATTAAAACGTCACACACAATTCCTCTTGGTATAACTGAAAACAAGTCTTGACACTTACGTAAAGCCCTCAAACTTTAACACTTTGTACTGAAGTCTCGAGGTGAATCAGCATAAAGTTTTCCACACATCGCTCAAATTCTCAGAATAAAATTATATTTGAACTGTCCTAAGTGAAAACAACTTGCTCTGACATAACTTGTGTTGTCAATGCAATTGTTTTGTCTCAAGACAAATAATATTTTTTGTGCCATGGTTTTGTCTCAAGATGCACACCATTAAGGTTTGTTTGTAACTATTTAAATGTCCTAACAAAGGCCTAGTCCTGGATTAATCTAAACCCTGTATGGGAAACTGACCTTATTTAACGTTGTTGTTTAAAATAATCATGTGTTTACTTTGTTTTGATTCTTAATTTGAACCAATTGCTATTACCTCATCATTATTGTCATTTTAAAGGTTATTGTTCATTTAGGTCTATATTTTATTACCAAAAAATATCAGATTTCCATCAAATTGTCAAGATAACATGCCCTAGTTTAGTTAAAACATTTCAAAATGTTGCTATTTCATTTAAATAGAAAATTATTTCTTATAATTATTATAGTCTTTTATTAATTTATTTTATCAAATTTTTCTTATCTTTTTTCGTGAACCCAATCTCATATACCATCTCTCATCCCACCCCTAGAAAATACATTTATTGTTTCAACATGGTTGATTAACAATAACACAGCAGTTGGGTTAAAACAACCCATTATTTGGGTCATTTTAACCCAGAAATGTGTTCTGTCCTATAGTTACCCAGCCCTGGGTTAAATATTTTTCAGAGTGTGGCATTTGAAATAACACCTTTAAGTGTTGCAATTGCAACATTGTGAAACTGTGGTATTTTATTGTCGTGAAATAGGTCTTAAATTTCCTTCATAATGGTCTTAAAAAGCTCTTAAAAAATCTGAAAAAAATTGACTTGCAGAAACCCTGTCATGAATTTCATAACCAATCCTTACTTGTTTACTTAAAACAAAAATTATGTCACCTCATGAAGGACTGTCTTTCTGTTCAGTGGACTAGTTATCATAACAGACTAATATAATATAAAATGATAATAAGGACATCACACATTTCCAAAGAAAACATGGTTGTTTGACGCATGAAAAATTAAGGACATAATTACTGTATAATGATATTGTAATAAACAACAAAAAAGCTTATTTGGAATATATTATATAACTTAAATAAGTATCCCGAGGCAGGCTGGATTTATAAAGGCACAATAACGTACAACATGACATCATACATCCCAGGTACATAATGGTCCCTCACGGGTCCATTGGTACGTCACAGGTACTTAACGCTCCCAAAACGCATACTGAGTCATTAGTTTAATCAAATTTATAAAAAAGACAGATTAGCTCTAGCGATTGTTTCCGGAAAAGCACGATAGCCTGGAGGAATCCAGCGGGAGGGGCGAGTCACAAGCATGAAGTGAACTTGTGACTTCTACTCGAAGGAACAATGATAATAAGTGTCATTGTTTGTTCTTATTTAATTGATGTTGGTGCGTGCTTTTCTGGAGGAAGTGTCCATAAAAGGAAAATGGGGTCAATACTGATACATAACGGGTACCCATGTTCGAAAAAAACTTTCAGAATCTTTCAGAAGGAGGAGGCGTGAGTTTGGGCCAAGAAATAATCAGTCAAATGCTTTATTGATACTTTGCATTTTTTTTTGCATGAGAATTACAACTCTTTAACTGTTTTAATAAGTCAGAATGCATGAAAATGCATTACCCCCCAGCTTTAAATGAACCTAAAATGTACCATCCCTATAGGACATTTTTAAGGGATACCATAACAGCTTCTGTACCTTTCATTCTGAGGGTGTACTGTATTTATTATCGATGTATCACTGCAATTGTTTTACTGTCGTTTTGATTGACAGGTTGGAGTATATGGAATGAATCACATTTCCAGAAGGATGAGTTGTGAGTAAATGTGAAGCCCTACTACTACTACTACTACTAATTTTGGATGTAAACCCTGCAGGACCTCCAATACTGTGTGTTGCGATTACCACATTTCTATCTAACAGGGCTGTCGAGGCTGTGGCGGACCGTGTGTTTATGGCGGCTCGACTCTTTGTAAGTCTGTTCAACCAGCGTGGAGCCTCCCTGCAACGGCGTGTCGTGGACTTGCTCGCGGTGGCGGACACCGCCGACAGCTTCCATAAGAAGACTGTGAGCGCGGCCATCGGTGGAGGGGTGGCTAGCGTGGCGGGGGGTATAGCTACTATCACCGGCCTCATCCTAGCTCCATTCACTTTCGGGACATCCACCATCGTCACCGCGGTGGGGATCAGCGTGGCAACAGCCGGGAGCATCACCTCAGCCACGGCTCACATTAGCGATGCGGTTCAATCCAAGATGGACCGCAAGAAGGTGGAGAAGATGATTCAGGACTACCAGAACGAGATCAGCGACATCAGGGATTGCCTGGAATTCATGCAGGTATATTTAGCATTGCTAACAAGAGTTAATATGGTGCACATTTTTTATGGAACCATTTTGTATTTGTCGAAATCGCATATAGGGGGGCACAGATCTTCAAATGGGGACATGCTGTGTCTTTTCACGTTAGTATTTCAAGTTCGTGGTTTTGTCTGCTGTGTCTGTAGGAAGGAATGAATGCTCTACAAGAGTGGAACTTCAAGGAGTACTCTGAGAGTCTGGTCAACACGAGCCTCAACCGCAACATAAAGTACGTCATGAAGGAAGGTGGCCGAGCGGGTAAAGCGCTCTTGGTGAACACCGAAAAGCTTATAAGCACTGTGAACATTTTGGGCGTCACTGGAGGCGCCGCCAGAGCTGCCAAGGCCGTCAGCGTTACCACGGGGGTCATGTCGGGTCTCTTCCTGGCCCTGGACGTTTTCTTTCTCGCCAAAGACACCAACGAGCTGCGCAAAGGCGCCAAGACCAAATTCGCTTCCAAGATCCGAGAAGTATGCCGAGAACTTCAGCGCGGCCTGCTGGAGCTGAACAAAGTGAAGGCTCAGCTACAAAAGACCATGGATGGGATCGAAGTGGAAGAATATGAACAGGAGGGCGAGGAGGAGGATGAAGATCAATACGAGTCGGATCCCAAGAAACTGGCTCTGCTGGAGCAAGAACTTGATCAGTTGGAGGAGAAGCTCGACCTGAAGACTTCGCATGAGCAAAGCAAGAAACCCTAAAAAGAAAGAAACGAGAAAATAGAAGAAATCAGAAAGAAATTAGATGTGTTTAAAAAAAGGAAATGAATGAAACACTCAATAACATCAAAATGAATGTTATAGGTGTGTTCATTTTAGCATCCTGTGCAACATACAGTACAGTACGCTCGACCATTGGTTTGTCCAAGTTGGGCAAGTTTTTGGGAAACCAGTTCGCAAATGATTTACCCTCTGGTTACACTAATGGCTCGCAAACAGCACAGCTGAACATATAGGGGCTGAACACAGAGTTAATGAGAAGTAAAAAATGAAGGGTTGTCGAGACAGAAACAAATCCTCGGGGTTGGATTGAGAATCTGAGTGTGATACTAAAAGCCATTAAAATTTAAACCATTCATGCAATTCATAAATCTACAAGAAAGACTCTATAATAAGAATATAGTGACAAGAAAAATGTTCAATTTCCAAAAAGGTCTGTGTGCACTTTCAAAACACTTCCTTGTTTATAATAAACAACGCAGTAAACCCTTTATTTACGTAATTCCTCTTCAGTATACAGGTCACGGGTTTACCTTGAATGCAATGTAAATCACTTAAAGGAAATTAATGGAAATTAAAGGACTATTAAAGACTATTAAATATGTGTGGAGGGAACACTGAGTTAGTTGTGCAAGTGTAAAATGACATACAAAATAGGATTAATGGAAAAGACACTAGATAGTCAATTACTGAGCCAGATACTGAGACTGAGGAGAAAAACAGCAAACATAAAACAAATTGTTGATTAAATAAAATGTTCATTAAATAATCTAAGTTGCATTCTTGATGCTAAATCTGATTAGAAGCGGATTCGGCAGGTGTTGAATCAGGCAAAGACTGTGGGAATTTACTGCTTCAACAACACTGTCACAATGCTGGCATGTGACATTATTGTTATTAAATACCTTGAGATGTAAACAATTGGAAAGTCGTAGCCACTTGTGAATACAAAACAGCACTTGATATAAGATAAAACAACAGTAATAAAAAAGGAAGAATGGTTAATAAGTCAAATAAAATAATTAAATAAATATATAAAAATAACTGCAACACTTCACAAGCTTAAACTAACATGAAAAAACAACAGACAGTATTGTTTTTCAGCATCTTTTAATTTTTGTTAATGTTATTAAAGGTCAATAGAGTTGTTCATGTTAGTTCATGGCGCATTAATTAATTTTTTACAACGCTTGATTTTATAAATGTATTAGTAAATGCCGAAATAAACATGAACTAAGAATAATAAATTGAAGAAGTATTGTTCATGTTAGCTAATGCATTAACTATTGTAAACAAATACAACCTTGTTACTGAATAACTAACTACAAATAAAAAAAAGAAATACATCAAAGATGTATGTTTGTACTCTCTGTCTTAAGACTTAAACCCTTCACTGACTTCAAATCAAACACTGTTCAGCACGACGAGTCAAAAAAAAAAAAAAATGAAACATAACATTTCATGTCTTGTTTGCATTATTTATTTTGTTTGTTTGTTTAACAAATTCAATTTATGTACAGCTTTCATTTTTGCTGGTAAGATTTTGAATTTGTTTTGTTAGACATTTAGTTGTTATACTAGTTATAACTATTTATATTATACAAGTTATAAAACTGTTTCACTGTCTTTAATTTCTGTTATTTCCAAATTGATTAGCAAATAGATATCAGTTTGTCTTTGGTTTTTTCTTGATTCACAAACAAATCTTGGTACTGTGACTTCACTTTTGACTTTGCAATAAAAGTCCTAACAGAAATAAAATGTTGTTTTTGTAATGCAGTTGCTTTTGCTTTTGTCCAGTTAGTTTCAAGAATCAAAATAAGGAAGTCAGGCCTTGTATGCGTTTATCGGAAAATATTTTAAGTAAACCAGCAGATACACTTCCTGAAACTGAAGCTTTTAATTTTTCCTTCTTCATTCCATGTGCTGAATATAATAAATGTTTATAATATATATTTCTATAGATTGCTCTTAATGCTAAATAGCATAATTATCTCATTCATTGCATTTTCATTAAATTTCATTCAGTTCATTAGATTTTTTTAATAAACATTTTTATTTTTTTCCCTTTGATTGCCAATCCTTATTAGCAATATTTTAAATAAGTCGTTCTTCAGTTTGGGAGGCAAGTAGTGTCCCTCAACTTTACAACAGCTAAAATAACCTTTAAAATACCAGTAAGTCATAAATTGTTTGCATGACTATATTCTGTGTACAGTAAACACAATTTTTTCAATGTTAAAATTTTATTTTTGTTTTAAAGGTGTTGTAGAATGTAGAACTGTATTTATGTAAGCATAGATGAATTATTGAGTTTCGTATATATGGTAATGACATATCATGAGCTTCAAACACGATTGATTCCTCCCTCTTATGTGAACTTCGTGCATGCAAAGAGTGACGAAAAACAGGGCAATCTCAACATGACACCAACTGTGACGTTACAGTTCAGATGAACGCTCCCAAAATTAAATTACACATTAAATTAAGTACAATGAAGTTACAATGCTAAAAACAAAGTTGTGACTGTTGAGTTAACATTATATGTTAGTTATATGCTAGTTAATACTATGCTAGTCAATGCTATATGCTAGCGTTTAGGCTAAAGTGCTACTATTGATGTACAGTTACGTTTTGCAGGTCCATACTGAAAGAACCCCCACAAACTTAGCACTCAGAAACGTCCATTACAATCTCCAAATAGTTTATTATTCCTCAAATTCCGTATCTTCATCTGATACAGACTCAAACATAAGGGGCCCTATCTTGCACCCAGCGCAATTGACTTTGTCAGTGACGCATGTATCATTCGTATTTTGCGCCGGCGCACAGCGGGGTTTTTCCCTCCACAGATGCACGTCAGCAAACTAGGGAATTAACTTGCGCTCCCTGGGCGGTTCAGCGCAAAAAGGAGGCGTGTTGCGGCGCAAACCATCTCTTATGCTATTTTGCAGTTTCAAAAAACAATTGCGCTACTAACCAAAAAAAACTAGTCTAAAGTCAGTGGCGCGTTGCGCGTGGTTCATTATGCTATTTTAAGGGCGCATGCTTGACCATAATGTATAGCGTGCACAACGCGCATACACTTTGCTTATCTAATCTACACAGATGCAACAGTTATTTTTGCAAATCATAAATTGTTACACTTAAAAATATTAATACACGAGATAAGGGGAATCATAGTGGTGAGCATTGTGGTGATAGTTTTTATTTATTCTCATGCAAATAACGATTAAAATATTTTCATAACTTTGTTGTGTGGCTGTATTACGTTTATGTTATGTAAATAATAGTTAAAATGTTTTCATAAGAAACCTTAATGTATATGAACTTGATTTGTAAGAGTACTTTGGGGTTGGACCTTGCTTGCGTTTCTTGGGTCCGATTTCAAAGCCCCCAAACCCTTTCAGCGGTGAGGGTGGACGCAGCGATGTCCTCTGCTGGCGTCAAGTCCTGAGGCAGATCCACCTCCCGTTACACGGCGTGCCCGATTTATGCTGGCAAGCGTGGGATTCCCCCGTACAAGGACGTCGGTCTCCTCGGCTGTGAACCGCTCCTGGCGTGCGCCTGGTAAATCCGTCATAATAATAGCAACCCGCCATGGAACTTGCGCCCTTGCGTTTAAAGGGAATGTTGGCTAGCGTTCTGATTGGTTTATTTGACGTTACGCCCAAACCACAACTATGAATAATGAACCTACTTCAGACCAACCCCTTATTGATTTGCGCCCGGCACAAGAGTTATTTCTCACGCCGGGAAAATAGCAACAGCGCCCAAGATCCGCCCACAAACTCACTTGCGCGTTGCGCTTCGCACTTGCGTTTCAGATCGTTAAAATAGAGCCCATGGTCTGTTTACACACACACAGAGCTACTGAACTGAACTGCTCTGTTAAAATCAGCCAATGGCAGCAATTTAATGCATTTAGGCATGTATGGTCAAGACGATCTGCTGCAGTTCAAACCGAGAGTCAGAATGGGGAAGAAAGGTAATTTAAGTGACTTTGAGCGTGGCGTGGTTGTTGATGCCAGACGGGCCGGTCTGAGCATTTTAGAAACTGCTGTTCTACTGGGATTTTCACACACAACCATCTCTAGGGTTTACAGAAAATGGTCCAAAAAAAGAGAAAATATCCATTGAGTGGCAGTTTTGTGGGCGCAAATGCCTTGTTGATGCCAGAGTAAAGTAAAAAGTAAAGCAGGTCAGAGAAGAATAGTCAGACTGGTTCGAGCTGATAGAAAGGCAACAGTAACTCAAATAACCACTCGTTACAACCGAGATATACAGAAGAGCATCTCTAAACGCACAACACGTCGAACCTTGAGGCGGATGGGCTACAGCAGCAGAAGACCACACTGGGTGCCACTCCTGACAGCTAAGAACAGGAAACTGAGGCTACAATTCGCACAGGACAACCAAAATTGGACAGTAGAAGATTGGAAAAACATTGCCTGGTCTGATGAGTCTCGATTTCTGCGACATTCAGATGGTAAAGTTAGAATTTGGCATCAACAACATGAAAGCATGGATCGATCCTGCCTTGTATCAACTGTTCAGGCTATGGTGGTGGTGTAATGGTGTAAGGGATATTTTCTTGGCACACTTTGGGCCCATTAGTACCAATTAAGCATCATGTCAATACCACAGCCTACCTGAGCATTGTTTCTGACCATGTCCACCCCTTTATGACCACAGTGTACCCATCTTCTGATAACGATAACGTGCCATGACATAAAGTGCGAATCATCTCAGACTGGTTTCTTGAACATGACAATGAGTTCACTGTACTAAAATGGCCTCCACAGTCACCAGATCTCAACCCAATGGAGCATCTTGGGGATTTGGTGGAACGGGAGATTCGCATCATGGATGTGCAGCCGACAAATCTGCAGCAACTGCGTGATGCTATCATGTCAATATGGACCAAAATCTCTGAGGAATGTTTCCAGTACCTTGTTGAATAGGTGCCACGAAGGATTTAGGCAGTTTTGAAGGCAAAAGGGGGTCCAACCTGGGACTATTAAGGTGTACCTAATAAAGTGTATTTTACTCAATATAGCATTTTAAACAAGTGCTTAAATGCATAGCAATAAAATAAATACAACAAAATAAAACAAGCATTTTTACAAAAATCTGCCATTGCGGAATGCCTGAAATGATTGCCATATTTTCAATACATTTACAGTAGTTTACCGCTCTTGTAAATCTTGATTAAAATCAACAATGAATACCTTCAGTACATAAGTGAGTCACTTGAAGATACAGAACTTGAATGACAAGTTACTTTTGGTGATGGTATGTGAAAAATCTCAAGCAAAACCCGACTTTACTTTTAAACTATTACCTCTCTGCTTCATACTTGATGGGAGTTTTTGACAAATTTTCACAGCCTCAGGTCCCAAAAGTAAAACAAACGGAATAACATAACTTGAGAGCATTTATTTAACATGAACCTCTTTTATTGGCAATGTGAAGTTGAAACAACATGCCATTCAATCAGACTGGTACTACTGTCCATATCACTGGCATCTGCTACAGAAATACGGGTTAGAATGTGACCATACAACTGTTTTTGTCTTACCTCATTTCCAAGAGAAATTCTTTCCTAAACTTCACGTAAACTACAACGATGAAGCATTAAGTTCCTTGACGTTAAAAATGACACATGACATAGAGGTGTGTGATGCTCTGTGATTTGTAGGACAGTCATTACGCAATAATGTTGCTTCCATTGTGCTTTGTCATCGATACCATTGTGTCTCAATAGGACTGTTTATATACAATCCAGTACAATAAAATAAAAAAGAAATACGTTTTAACATTGAGAAAAGCTTTCTTTCTTTCATCAAATAGAGAGTCCCAAATAAAACGCCATATGTAAATAAAATACATAAAAGATTAATGCTGTTAAAGTGAAAGCAAATACTCAAAAGTGACCAGGATATAGCCTCACTGTATCTCAAAAAGTTGAGTAAAAGATGATTATTCTGGTAAAGATAAAGATGTTTGTGCTGTAGTGTTAAAGTAAAACAGATACTCCTAAACTGTTTTACGATATATATGACAAAAACACAAGGGTTGATGTAGTAGAGAAAGTCATTCATTTACATAATTTATAAAACTATTATACTGTAAAATAATATATAGTTGTTTATTATAAGGAAAAATTGGTTGAATTTAGTTAATGCTGTTTAACTAACAATGACGACTACTACAGCATTTCTTAATCTTTCTTGATGTCAAAATTCAAAAGTTGTATCTTATAAGATCAGTTAATTTGAAGTGAAATAACATGAACATTTTTGATTTTGCATGAACTAACACTAACAAAGACTAATAAATGACAAAAAACTTCCTTATTGTTAGTTCATGTTAGCTAACCTTATTCACTGTAAAGGTGTACTTTTTTAAAAGAGTTCCGCCCTGGCGACAGCTAGGAAAATTTTTTGACCATACTATTTCAACGTACAATAATTTAATTCATATACGTAGCAATATTGTTATGTGGTTCATAAAACGAAATCCAGTTACACAGATCTTTTGTATATGTTTCAGCAACGATCCATTACGTCAAACCTGTATTTCCTTAACCATCCAATTCCTGTACAACTCCTTAATAAAGCACAGGGTGTGGCCACGCACAGTCCAGTTTTGGCAAGACTGAGCCCTTTTTAAAAGACAAGCAGACAGGTTTCCTTTCACAATTTACATTTTGACCAGGAGAGTGTGAAGGCCAAAGAGGAACAAGAAGCTAACAGAGGTAATAGAAAATTAACGTCATATGATTTGCATGATGGCTTATTTAATCTCTATCTATAGTTTGATTCGTATATTTTAAACTTACATTCAAGGCTCAATTTAAATGTTTTATTTTAAATTAAGTTTACATGAGAAATGATCAATTCTTCATTTTCTTTTCATTTATTATTAACTTTTAGTAATTATTATAATCTAAAAAATTATTACATAGTACAGTCATTGAAATGGAGCATGAAGTAAAAACAACTTGGTTCTGCAAGTCAATTCAACCTACTATTTTGAGTTTTGACTTAAAAATAGTTAACATAAGTTAAAAAAAGAAGTTGAAATTTAATTAGTTTGAACTTAATTTGTTAAGTTAAAAAGTAACATAAAAATATATGTTGATTTGACAAAAAAAATTTTTTTTTACAGTGTAAAGATTAAATTTACATTCGGATACAGACTCAGATAAGAATCTTGTTTGAAGGTTTAAATTCAGAAAGAACTGTCAGAAAAAGTAGTCAAAAATGGCCCCAGCTGTCGCTAGGGGGCTAGACTTTTATAAAAGTACACCTTTGCCTAGAGTTCATATTGGTACCTCAAGGGTGCATATTAGTACCGCAAGGGTACATACTAGGACCTTTTTAGATTAAGGCTACTGTCCCAGTTTTCTGACAGTGTATATGCTATTAACTTGATTATACTACTTTAGATTAATGTTGTTATCTGTATATATCATCTTTTCCTCAGACATGGACAGCAGATTGGTATTTTTGGTGGCGTTTGTGATCGCCTCTGCCGTGCCCTCCATTAAGGCTGATTGGAACGCAACTCTCTTAAATGTAAGAATGCTGTCTGGTCATATGTTAAGGCATGACTGACAATTCAATGAGACATCTGACATAATTGATTAGACGTAATTGTTATGAAAAGGGTGTTGGTTTTTAACAATAACCAACCTGAGTTTAATTTTTTGCTTGTTCTTACAGTACAACATCACGCGCAATGATTGTGGGAAAACTAAATTGTGTGTGGAAAAACCGACCGGATGTGACCCTTCAGGCACCTCAGACTGCTCCTTTACCTCCACGCAAATTAACACCACAAGTGTGAGCCTGTCTTTCGAGCTTAGCGGTAACTCCACGGGATACATTGCCCTGGCAGCCGGAGGGAGCTCTAATATGGCTCAGGTAAATTCCAATAGATTTAATTGGCCCATTCCTTTGTTTTAGCCAAAGGTGCTGATATTTTTGTATGTAAGTATGTCAGTGGTATCTGCTTGATCATATCCGTGTTCAAACTGGAAAAACCCGTTAAACGTATCGCAGACATGTACCTACGCAGTTTCACTGCAGATGATGCTTATGGCTAAATTGAGTCATCGGTCTGCTGTCACTCTTAAACGTGTGGTGCATGTTGTTATATAAGAAATATTAAATTTTTATTGTAATCTATATTTAAAGTAATGTCACTTGAGCGACAGGAATGGAAAAACCATTGTCTATAAGTAAAAAAAGTAAATCAAGTTTAACTAGAAATCAGGCGCCTGCTCTAAACCCTGTTTTGCATTACCGAGAAACATTTGTTCATCTTTGTCTCTACCAACAGTTCACATGAATCATGGCTTGCTTTTATCATAACATTTCCTTGTCTTTTATTTGCAGGGGCGTAGTGTTGTCTTTGTCTGTGGCAATAATAATGGCACTTTCTTCTTCAAAACTGCAAATTTCACTGCAAACAACACACTGCAGGACACAACTTCAGTAAGTCATTACTTTAGCTTAAACATCTTTACAAGTAAATGCATCTTATGTATGAATACACATACGTATTATGTCTTGATATATAAAGCCCCATCTGTTATTTTTACAGCCCACTGTAACAGATGTCCAGTACAGTCTGAAACCACCAAGCATAATTCAGTGTGCTTTTAAGATCCCCATCAATTTCACCATCAACAACGATGCCCTGAGCATCCTGGGCATGAACTCCACAACGTTCAACATCAGCAACATCGCTAACTCAACGTTCACTGCAAGCTATGAAGTCTTTCAGGGTTCAGTCAATGGTGAGTTTTCTCAAGATATGACAGTGAACATGTACAATACACTGAAAGGATATTGATTTCATCCACTTTATTTTATAGGATCTGTGCTTGGAACAGCAAAGAGCACATTTGGTGGCTCAATCACTGTAAATCTGGCTAACGTCAATTCTTCTATTGCCACAACCACTGTTGCACCAACCACAACCAAGGCCACTACAAGCGGCAGCACCTCACCCTTCGGTCTAATGAGTCATGGTAAGTAAACATCTCGAAAGTTCTCGATTCCTGTGTTATATCACATAAAACTCTCCTAAAACTCTCTCTCTCTTTTAACTCTCTCAGCTCTCCTGCTCGCTGCCATCGCTCTGCGTTTGCTTTGATCGCACACGAAGGACTTTTGGAAAGGACTTTTTTCTGAAGTATTCTTACCTGTGTTGTTGTTTTGGCTTTGTAAAGTCGAACAGATTGTTCACAAACATATGGGAAGCCCGCTATGTTTTAAAATGCAGGGTATTTGAACATATGTTTGGATAAACTAGTACAATAAACAGTAATGATTCTTGTTTTGATAACTCATGTCTATTGCTAGTGCACTTTTTTATTTTGCCCGGTGATTTGAAGTTACAATAAAGCTGACTGAATAAAACCACACATGCAGTAGATGATTTTATAAATATAATAAATATATAAAAAAATATTTTGTGATGTTGAAAATGAGCACACAATTAAACTGAGCTCTTAACTCTTTTCAAGTCATTTGCAGGTGACCGGGGCTAGTTGTCACACTTTTTACTACTGTGAGAAAAAACTGGTTTCTTTTCGAAAGTGAGTTGTATGTAAAGGCACAAAGCTGAAAGCATTGGTTAGATAAAAGCAATGATGAATATATTACTAAACACACACCTGTTGACCATATGTGTCACATTGAAACCATTAAACAGCAGGCTAAATTTAAATCTAAAAGATTTCATGTACTGTACACAAATAGCCCCAGTCTCCCAAAATGCACATTATGCCTATTTATTGTATATGTATATGTTTTAGTAACAATGTTAATGATATTTATACTGCATATGTGTGTTTTGTAGGATGCCTTTATCTGTGTTCTTCCATTGAAAATTGTATAAAAGCAGAAGCATGCACATGTTATGCTATTTACTTATAGGACTTTTGTTGGTGTAACCGAATGTAGCTGTTTAATTCATTTAGTCATAATAAATAAACTTGTTTGACTTTGACAAAAAAGACTTTTTCTTTTCTGTAAGTCTGAAATGGTTTGAGACTTTGGACGGACGTTGAAGGTGCTTTACCTCACTCAACTTTTAGTATAAACAAAAGTAAAGCCACACCAAACATTGTCATTAGTCATTTGTCTCTGTTTATACACTCACAGAATTTCTCAGATTTGTTCTGCAGGTCAATTTTCACGTGGTCATAGAGTCGAAGATTAACATCTCGTTTCGGCTTTTAATGAAGAATGACTTCATTGCTTAACACAATGTTTGATTGTCTCATTATCTTGATAAGATGGCGTGAATACTTTAAACTACGACATAGGTGTGGGTGTATTTAGTTTAAGGAACAGATAAACACATTCTCTCTCTCTGAGATGTACTGATAAACAGATGTCTTTTCAGATATAAAAGGCCATGGCCATGTACGTGACAGTAGACAGCTACAGCATCTCTAGACACAGATTTTCAGGACATCTTGTATCATTATTATTATTACTATATTAGTGTAAGCTTTCATATATTAAATTGTTTGTGTATGTGACAGAAACTAAAGGGGAGAGCGCCATCTGTTGTTACAGGTTGTTGCAATTCTAGAGATATCCGTACAGTCAGCTCCATAAATATTGAAACAGAGGTACTTTTTGTGTTATTTTAGCTGTTTTAATGGCAACATTAATGCAGTTATATAATGAAAATTATGGTTTTCTTTATTATGGAGAGGATAATGCAACCATCCACCCAACCTATTGTTTATCTTGTATGGACATCAAGGATTTTTTTTATTTGCTGTGGTCACCAGTGCATTTAATTCCTCCTGTCTGATTGATGTCTTTGAAACCTAAACATGGTTTGTATAACTTGTTCGGAGATCTCCCTAAACCTGATGTTGGTTTACAGCCACAGCTTTCAAATGCAAATGCCAAACTTAAAATTAACTTCTTTAAAATATTTAATTTAAGGAAATGATTTAATAATTTGAAAGGGAAAGTTACATATTAAACAGCTGTAATTTCTAAACCCTTCATTAAATTTGGATGTGCTTACCCTAAGTAAGGCTGAGAGTATGCACTTTAAGCCATTATGCAACTTTTATTCATGATATAACTGTGACTGGAATAAATGTTGGTAAACAGCTTAAATAACACAAAATGGAGCTGACTGTATAGGTGCTTCACGGTGCTATATCCATTTGTGGCCAAAAAAAAAAACTCAGAAGAACCTTTCTGTTTCATATTCATTGTAATGCAAAACAGTAATCAAAAATAAATAAACGGTTCTTTGAGAAACCAAAACCGGTTCTTCAACAGTGCTGCTGTAAAATCTTTTTAAGCGCCTATATTTTTAAGAGTGTAAACACGCAAATTCATTTAAAAGTGTAACTTCTAAAGAAATCGTTCATCCAAACCTTTATGTAATTCCAAACTTTTGTGACCTTTTCCATCTTCATCGACAACAAAAAAAAGATGCTGCTCTCTTTAAAATAATGAAAGCTGATAAAGACCATATAAAGCATTTTATAAAAAGCATAAAAGTGGTCAAGATTGTCTATATAACTCCCAGATTTAACCCAGTAACTGGCCATGAAAATCTGTATGGAAAAGCAGCTTAAACGTCTACTGTAACTTTCTTTGTGTTATGTGAAAGCAGGGGCGACACTAAGGGAGGGGGGTTGAGGTAGGTCAATTTTAAGGGCCCATGAACTACTGAAGCCCCCCAAAGAACAGTTTTATTAGTAGTATGGGTGTGGTTAAGGGCACAACCTCATATTCTTTCATAGGACCCAAAATTGCTAGTGGCGCCCCTGCGTAAAAGAAGGAAGTCAGTCAAACAGGTTTAGAAAAACACGAGGAAGAGGACATCATGAAGGCCTATCATTAAAAGGCTAAATTAAAGCGTGCTTGAAAAACATTAAAATAGCACATCTTATTAGCATTCCCATTTGTGAACTTTATTCACTCCCCAAATCTCTTTTATGTTTGTAATTCACCTGTCTATTATGTGCCTGCCCACACACAAAACATCTTATGTTACGTTTGACCGGGTTATAAATAGAGTAAATTGAGTTTTTTTTTACCATGCTCTACATTGTTTTTACACAACCGCATATATTCTGATATAGCACTTGCATTTAATGCATTACTCGTTGTATTTGAGCATATTTTATGAATTTGATGAAACGCAAACTGCAGTTACATAATGCACTTTACTTTATGTAACTACTCACTGCCCCTAGGGACATAACACTCAGTATTTGTAAGTATATGTGGAAGTATATATTGAGTCAAGTTGAGGAAAATCAGCTTAGATCCAGAGCAGTACAGCACAATATAATACAATGGGAAATTTGTTTTTAAATCATAAACCGAATAATAACAGAGCCTATATAATTGACTGTTTAAAAGTGTTCAAGGCGTATTTATAACATCCTTCTCAATACACGACTGTCCTATTAACTTCAGAAAAATCATAAGTGTCTACTATAAGACCGCTCTCATTATTTTGAGCTATTCTCAGATATCTGTGGAGACTGTTTTAATTATAGCGGAAAGAGAAAGACACTTAAAATAGAACAAAATGTTACACTTTCCTTGATTTAATCAACTTCATTTAAATGATCTCATCAAAGTAAGTTAAGCAATTACATTTTTTATACTTTACAGCAACTCATCACTATCGCCAACATTTAGAATAGCAAGTTGAAATGCCAATTTGATTATACTTAAAAATTGAAGGCTGCAAATATAAAACATTTACATTGTACAGTGCAGTAAACCTTAAAGTCGCCATGAAACGGAAGTAGCGGTTGCCTTATTTTCCCCGTGGTGACGTATATCCGAATGAAACGGCTTTTGTGATGAAATAAGGCAGGGCTGGATTTGAATTTGTCCATCGAGATCTGATTGGATCGTTTAAAGTTGGGTCGTGTTGCTAATTGCTAATCGCTGCGATCTTCTACCGGACCCCGCCCACCTGCCATACTTTTGACCGGAAGTGAAGAGATATCGTTTTGAGGAGGGGAGGAGATTTGCATTTTTGATTAAAGATTATGAGAACACACAAATTTTTTTTAAAATAATGAAGCTCACAGATAAGTCATTTGTTAATAATACCACAATATTAAAAAATATATATATAGTTTTTCATTTCAATTTCATTGCGACTTTAAAAGCTAAACAGCCCTGTCCAAGATGCATAATTAGGGGTGCACCAATGTATCTGCCTTTAATAGTATTGATAAAAGCAATTTTTTTTCCATTGTCGGTTATCAGCTGATTGATTGGTGCAGATTACATATTGATTGATTATTTTGCATTGGGTCAAAATGACAACAGAATTGCAGTTTGTACACTGCACTTTTAGGATTTCACAACGCAATCATTTGAAACACGGAGTACACTGAAAAAAATTATATGCTGGATTTAATATATAGAGCATAATTTTTGCACCCACTTTTTAAACTAAGTTTTACATATAATTTTAAGCAGTTTAGGTAATTGCAATTTTTAAGTAAGTTTTACATGGAATTTTAAGTAGTTTAAGCTTAAAAAATTAAGCAATTGCTTAAAATGAAACTTGCTTAAAAAGAGGGACGCATAAATGATGCACTATATTTTTTTGTAAATCGAGCTAATTTTATAAAAGCAATTTATCGGTAAAAGTAATTCTAGGTAATCGAATATCGTTAGAAATGTTGCATTGGTGCATTCCTAATAAATATCCAAGATATTGCTAAAATAATAAACTCATGGTGAAAAGACAAAAAAATTAAATTTGCACAATTTCTTGGATCAAGTTATCTTGTTATCTTCTGCCATTGACATACATAATATCCTGTTACAAGCACTATTCTCTTCATTTTATAAAGAAAACACACAAGAGCTGAGTGACTAAGTGACCTATTTCAAATCAATAATACTGATTCACACTAACATACTGTTTCATGTTTGGGTTATTTACTGCACCCCCTTAAATTTGCTTTGTTGTAACTACAATAAACTAAATACTTTGAAAATGCATTGCACAAGAGAAAACGCAACATTCCTAGCTATATTTATGAGGAACGGAGAGATGAACACAAAGAACAGAAGATTCAATGTATTTTAAAGTGAAAATCCTGTCTTTCCTATTCTTATCTCTCATCAGCCCAGCATGTTGATGCCAAAGGGGTATCATTTGTTTCCAAACCCCCTAATTTCCCACCCACACTTGACTTTTCCCTGTCCTTTATCTCTGCCTTATTAACTCTCTCTCTCTTTCCCTCCATAGTGAAAATTGTGGAAGGCGTTTTTGTCCTCCACACTGATTCCTCTTTTTCATCCTTTCTTCTTCTACTTCTTTTTCTTCTGAAAGCGTCTGAACTGATTCTGTATTGCCAAAGCTGCTTTCGCTGTCTCTGGAGCCTCCAGATCGATGTCAATCTCCTCTTCAGGCTCTTGTGTAGAGGGCTTTCCCGTTTTGTCCGCCACCTTTTCCTGGGGGACTGAAGGGCAGAAGGCACATAAAATACAAGAGATGGCATATATGAGGGAACATATTTACTCTGTTTAATGCAACAGATCGATGAAATACATCTTGTCTAGTCAAATATCCAGCACATTTTAAGCTCTGACCTCATTTATTTCGCAGATAGGTTTTTGTAAAGGCTTTTGGATTCAGTTATGTGTGGGTGATGAGAAATGACTCTGACCTTACTATCTATGGATGCAGCAAATCTCTACTATACTAGATTTTGTGTGTGTGTGTGAGAGAGATAGAGAGAGAAAAAAACACAATAGGCTATGAGTACATATCTGGAGGATGAAAGGATTTTTCTATGCTTTGTGGTATTGTTAAGGCATCAAAAAGCTTGTCTCTCTATGTGTATTATATTATATGCAAATTTTGTTGTTATAAAATCTTAACCATTGTAGCTCAGATGCAAAACCCGCTAAACCCCATCTTCATCAAAAAATGGTATATTGATAATAACCAGATGCTCTTGGCATGCATTATACATTTATCAAATACTTTCCATTTAAATCCTCTTAATCCCAGCTTCAGGTCATTTAGAAATACCGGTTTGTTGGCACAGGGATAGGGTTTAGATTAATCCAGGACCTTTGTTATATTAGGAGATTTAAGATGTTTTCACAAACACACCTTAGTGCAAGGTGTTTTTAAATTAAAGGGGACATTTCACAAGACTTTTTTAAGATGTCAAATAAGTCTTTGGTGTCCCAAGAGTATGTATTTGAACTTCTAGCTCAAAATACCATATAGATATTTAAGTGTGCTTGCCAAAAGCACACTTATTGTTCTTCATAGGTTTTCTTCTTCTTATTATTATTTCGCACTAATTTTTGGCCAGCTCCTGCGACTAGGCCGTTTGAGACAGAGTTGGATTGAACAGAAAAAAAATTCAGAGTTCACAAATTTTGTCTGAACTTCACGAAACTGGACTTACATAATCCTTGGACCAAGCCTCACAAAAGTTGCTAGAAGGATTTTTCATTTTCGGAAATCTGCGGCGTAGCTGCCAAAACAGGCAGTCCTTCATATCTCAGGAATGCTTTAACGTATTGAAACCAAACTTTGAACATGAATTTGGGTCTCCAATGTGAGGATGCACAACATAAAAAAACAACATTCTAAAATTTTACACTGCCAAAACAGGAAGTCCTTCATATCTCCGGATTGCTTTCTCGTATTGAAACCAAACTTTGTACATGAACTTGGGACTCCAATGTGCACAAGATAAAAAACGAAATCGGCGGCACCATAGCAAGCACACTTTTGCAGTTCCTCCGGAAATGCATTTTCTAGTTTTTTATAGCATGTTAAAATTGCCATTAGGTTTGATAAAAAATTTGCTGGTTTTGGGTGTTCTTTAAAATGCAAATTAGTTTATCTCGCACTAAATGGCAGTGTTGTGGTTGAATACTGCAGATTAGGGGGCGGTATTATCCCCCTCTGACATCACAAGGGGAGACAAATTTCAAACTTTAAAACGTTCGGGCAGTGAAGCAGTCAAGTAAGTTGCTTGAGAAAGTGATGATGTCACGGATCCATGTCGTTCATCCACCATATTGGATTGAACAGAAAACCAATAAAAAAAAGATTCACAGGTCACAAATTTTGTCCGAACTTTACGAAACTGGACGTACATGATCCTTGGACCAAGCCTCACAAAAGTAACTAGGATTTTTTTTTTTTTTGCCTGTCACAGCTCAAACGAAAGCTGTGGCGCAGCTGCCAATACAGAAAGTCCTCCATTAACTCTTTCACCTATTGAAACCAAATTTGTGCATGAATTTTGGTATCCAATGTGAGGATGCACAACATCAAAAGAAAAAAAACATTTTACAATTTTACACCACCTTACAGGAAGTCGTTCATATCTCAGAAACGCTTTCCTTTTTGAAACCAAACTTTGTACATGAACTTGGGACTCCAATGTGCACCAGATAAAAACACTAAATCGGCGGCAGCAGAGCAAGCACACTTTTGCAGTTCCTCCGGAAATGCATTTTCTAGTTTATTATAAAAATGTGCTGGCTTTGAGTGTTCTTTAAAATGCAAATGAGTTCATCTCTGCACAAAATGGCAGTGTTGTGGTTGAATAGTGCAGGTTAAGGTATTATATCCCCTTCTGACATCACAAGGGGAGAAAAATGTCAATGACCTATTTTTTCACATGCTTGTAGAGAATGATTTATTAAAACTATGTTACTGTAACTATGTTACTTAAATGACCCCAAACAAGTTTAGGTTTGCTATCGCTGATAAAATAAAATACAATAAAAAGAAAATTGCAAAATTGGTTGACGTTTTATTGTCATGTTCAAATCTAAACGTGGCTTTATGAAACCTTAGGCATTCCAAAAAGTGGAATTATAAATAGGGATGCAACATTTCTTTGCCAATACCGATATTTGATTACTAAGAATGACATCTACCGATATACCGATAGTTTTACTTTTTATTTATTGCTTCAAATTATAATGTCGACAATTTACTAAAAGTAAGGTACGTACAAACTGAATTTTTTTTTCACTCTGATCCAATTCAAAATAATGTGTTTTTCGCCCCTTTTGATTGTCCTGATCATTGGCTGTTTTTAAACATTCGGCTGCTGTCCAATAGTAGGAAAAATAACTTTTATCTGCTGATCCCGGTTATAGGCCAGTATATCTTTGCATCCCTAATCATAAAGACGTACATTTTGTATATTTATGAAATATGGTATAATGCGTAGATGTCAGCACAGATGACAACGCTCCTATAAAACACACCTTTTTCATTGTTGGTTGAGCCCTGGGTGTTGTTGGGAGGATCAGAAGAACTGTTCTGGAAGAGACAAAAACATTTGGGTTCAACATCGTCTCTCAGTCTTCAGACATTCATTAAGAGTAAAAACAACATTTTGAGTAAATCTACATGCCATTGAATTCAGTTCGCCATCAATTTAGAAACAGACAGGTGCTTTTATCAGACACAGTGTTAAAGACTAATCCACATCTTTTTAATCCCCTGTTTTCAATTCTGTGTCCAATCTGAAACACTCAGCCCTGTAAAGAATCCATATAAAATGCAAACACAACATTAAGCTTAGTGTGTACAGTATGTCCATGTGAGTATATGTGTGTGTTACTCTGCTGATGGCTTAAATACACTGAAAAAACGAACTTTTTGGTGTAGTAATATTTATTAGATTAATTCTCATAATTTCTACATAATAATATTAACATTTATTGAGATACACAATTAATTCATGTAAAAAATGAACTGTGTGGGAATAGTAAGTCTTATTAGATATTTTCTTGTATTATTCAACTGTTTTGTAGTCACTGCACATAGTCCTAAAATAATTAAGTAAATTTTAAATCCATTTAACTAAAAAATCTAAGTAAAATTTACTTACATTTATTTGCACATGTTGTAAGGAATACCCACAATTCTTTGCGCCTGAATATTTTTATTTTTTAAGCTTTATCACAGAATAAGAACTGATAAGAACTTTATATTTAAATATTTGTTAGCAAAATGTCATAAAGGTTTAAGCTCTTATATTTTTGATGTTGTTTTGTTGTAAATAATAATTTTGTGAAGTCACAGTTCAGGTGATCAGGGTTTCCTTACATGAACCCTGTTCAGAACATTGTATTGAAATTCTCTCCACAGTGCTGATAATGCATGTCAGAAACACAGTTTGTGTGCGTTTCTGTTCAGAATCAAGTTTATTCAATGACTGACTTGTTGTCAGTCATGAATTTTGTGTTATAATGCCATTTATAACACTAAAAATAACTAGGTCCATAGAAATATGTAAAGAAAATAACAAACAGAAAATACGATTTATTTAATATTATTAGGACAGCAATGCTTCAATTTTCAAAAAAACCTAATAGACTTTACCTAAGCGATTAAAATAAATCAAACTTCTAAATAAAATAATTAAGTAACATTTAATTAATTATTTAACATATGTTTTATCATGCAATTTTAAAGAGTAACTAAACCCTAAACCAACTTTTTTTAGTTAATGATCTGTAAGAATGATGCTTTATTAGTGCTGTTCATTGATTTTAGTAAGTTTTTTGACATTTGGATATAAAGTGTTTCAATAGTACAATATATGGTGTAAAAACGTCTGAGTGCTGCCCTCTTCAGGTTGAACGGTGGCTACTGCAGTTGAATTTTCCTATTGGATGTTGGGTCCAAGAAATAACTCGTGACGTAAGCAGGTTCAAGCTCACCACGCCTTGTTATGATCTCACCACACACTTAGTTCGTCCCCTCTTTCTCCGTTGGGATCTGCCCACTTTTCTTGCATTTTTCAAATATTGCAGTGGGTGGAGTCAGGCTCTGACCAGGGGTTTAGTTACTCTTTAAGTAAATGTTATCTGATTTTAGTAGGTAAGTTTTACTTATAAAAAAGCAGTAAATTTTACTTAAAAAAAGTTCGTGCAAATTGTTACGAGGATTTTTTTAAGTAAATTTTACAAGTTGTTTTTTTCAGTGTATTCTGTTCTTCTCATTTAAAAATCCCAAAACCTTTGCTGACGTTTGATACCAACAGGGACCCAATTAAAGGTTTATGTTTCTGACGTAAAGAACTTGCACATAAATGTATTTCAGTGTCCACAGCATGAATAAACAACTTGATGCCAAAATGCACTCAGTATATCTATGACCTTGCTCCTTCAATTATAAGCATAAAATGAGATGTTGCCCTAGATTTGGTAATTGTGTCAGTTTCAAAATATTTACCATGTTTTTTTACCTAACATGGAGACTATTTATTTTCAAATCAACAGCATACAGAGCAGGTCTAAGTTGCATGTATCGTTCAGCAATGTATTTCCAGTCAAACCTTAGAAACTGTTAAAGTATTTGCTTAAAGTAACTGATGAATTGTAAACACTAATTTTAAGCACATATTTCCCTTAGCACAGAAAATGGCTACGGAAATACACTCAATACATTCTCCACACATCTCTCTTGCTCTCTTTCAAATGCAAATCTTTGCAGCCCTTCCCCAGTAATCCTTAGTAGAGAGCAGTTCCACCTTTAACCCAACCTTTACTTCCTATTTGTGTTTCCAGCACTCTCTCTCTCTCTCTCTCTCTCTCTCTCTCTCTCTCTCTCTCTCTCTTTTTCTTTCTGTCTGAGCTTTAAAATAATATCATGCCTTATCCACAAAAAAACAACATAACTTTTATCTTAGCTGTTTGTTTTTCAGGGTGTGTTGTCTTATTTAAGTAGGTCATGCACTTCTTTCTTTCTTTGGTTTATTTTATAATGATGAAAAAATTAAGATTTCCCGCTGGGTCACAGTGTGTTGGTTATTATCTTGTTCTCTGTGTTGTGTTACCTGAACCAGCACATTATTTTCAACTCACACAGCAGTGATACAAACAGCCCTATGGCAAATCTCCATCTGCTAATGAGCCAAACTCATCACCAAGGTCAAGCTCCCCTGAGATTTTAATTAACTGGCAATTAATGGGAGACCCCCGCCATTTTTTAAAGCATCACATTTTGATTTTAAACCAAGAAACGTAATATTTTTAATATTAACGCATTTGTGATATCAAATGTTAGGTAATGTAATGCATCTCTATTTATCTCAGTATTACAATAATGCAAAATGCATAATTTACTTGGTTTAAAAGATTACAATCATGCTTTTACTCATTCATTTATATAAATAAAAAGCAGATCTACTGTGAACGAGATGCAATAAATGTAATTCTACAATCTATTTAACTTTTGGCTTATTCTGTAAGTGACTGAAGTAAATAAATATCACTCACCTTACTCATAATGCTGAGCGACACTAAATGTCCTTTGATATAAAAATATAAAACACAAGTGTATTTATCTGGTTTGATAGAGTGATTTGAGAAATATGTCAGAACAACTGTACCGAGAATATTATGCAGAGCACTGCATCTTCATCTCTCATCCCGATAAATCACGCCCCCACCCTCTCTCTCTCACTCTCTCTCTCTCTCCTTTGTAGAGAGCAATTCCTTGAAAATGTAAATGTTTATAAGGCTAGTTTGCTACAGATAATCATAATCACAATGATCCTGGTCATCTTTACATTTAAACTGCATTTTGCCTAATATTTTTCAATATTAAAACAGTTTTTTTATGATTCTAAATGTACAAGTACTGAGGTAGAAAATGTTATTGATTTAAAAGTAATATTGATTATATCACACAAAAGCTATCATTA
The DNA here is from genome assembly GCF_030506205.2 of Paramisgurnus dabryanus. Taxonomy (NCBI): domain Eukaryota; kingdom Metazoa; phylum Chordata; class Actinopteri; order Cypriniformes; family Cobitidae; genus Paramisgurnus; species Paramisgurnus dabryanus. The sequence continues at coordinate 36,143,331 of NC_133342.1, read as the reverse complement.
ACATAATAATAATAATAATAATAATAATGATGATAATAATAATAATAGTAGTTATTAATCTCGTTATTATTATTGTTTCCATTAAATTGGATTTTTTATATTGTTATTATTTTTTATTTTAATCAATATTGTTAACTATAGTATTTAATGCAAATCACATAATAGTTAATAATACAGATCATTATCATTATTATTGCCATGTACTGTAATTGCTATTTTTATATTGTTATTATTTGTTTTTTATCTATTTATTTGTAACTATATTATTTAATGCTAATCACATAATAGTTAATACAGGTTATTATTATTATCATTATCATTATTCTTACCTTGTAATGTAATTGCTATTTTTATATTGTTATTATTCGTTTTTTATGTATTTAATACAGATTATTATTAATATCTTCATTATTATTATTGCCATGAAATTTGTATTTTATTATGTTTTTATTTGTTATATATTTTTAACTATAGTATTTTTTGCTAATTACATAAAAGTTAATACAGATTATTATTATGATTGTATATTAATAATAATAATAATAATAATAATAATAATCATAATAATTGACCATACCGCGTTCCATCAGCGATACTGTGCGTTGATATTATTGTCATAAATATACTGATGATAAATATATAATCAATGGCAGTATAAAGTTTTATGCCTCGTTGTATTTCTTGTTATAAAACATCATTGCTGAAACCTGTCCTATATTTTGTGTTGCAGTGCAGATTGGCAGATTCACATGCACTTCCGGCGAGCTCGCGTCTCACCGGAAACAGAAAAATAAAAAAAGAAGCAGAAAAAACAAAAGCGCCTACGAAGCAGGACCGTCAAAACATAAACAGTGCAGCACGACCATAGTCGTGAGCTTCAACAGCGGTGTTTTTTGGATGGTCAGTAAGAGATCCGAGGACACATGTCTCCAATGTGCAGTGCGTTTGTTTGCGCTTGAGCCCCAAAGGAAAAGCTGCGCAGAGATTAACAAGTGCTGAGACTTGAGGCCTGTAGCAGAGGTAACACTGCTCTCCATTTTCTACAATCGATCAGTGTGTTTACATGTTGTCAGCTTCAGCCTGGACTCATAACACATCCACTGACCCCTTGTGTTTGTCGCGCACGACATACCGCGCGATATTTGCTGTACTTTCAATCGTCTGCATTTATTTTCTCTTTGTTTACAATATAGACATTGCTTGCCTGCAAAATAAGAGTCGTGCGACTGCAAAACTAGCCAGCAGCGTTTGTGTTTTGACCAGGGTAATGTCACAAAATCAATGCTAAGATTAATTAGCGCACTAGCTAGTCGAAGGCAGGCAGTTTAGTGCGCATCGCCAAGTTGTTATGTTGCACGGCCAGTAATGCACGAGCTGTGCCAAGCTGCTATCTTGTGTGCAGGACGGCTCAGGGTAAAGTCTTGGTTATTACGTATTTACATGGTCAGTTATTCGTTAAATAAACTTGTTTTATCAGCTTTAGTCATTTCTATGACTGGAAGGTCAGCACATTCAATACGTTAATAATGTGACATTTTAATTTGTGTGCAGTTTAACAGCATCCATTTCCATCTGTGATCTGTAATACATTTCTTTGAAAGCATTTTACTGTTTGTATTAATGCAAAATCAAGATGTAATGTATTGTTTCGAATGAAATGGTCAATTTTCTTAGACTGTTTTGTTGGTGGCAATATTACTATAATGTAATGTATGGTTAATCCTTCTGTATTATTTTGTCATTTAAGGGTCTCTTCTGTCAGAAGAGGTGGTCAGAATGAGTGAAACAGATGGTAAAGCCAGTGTCCCAAATGGTAAGAGCATGTTTATCTTGAACACCACCTATTTGTCATCTTTTAATTCTATTGGAAATCATATTTAAAGACTAGTTCTTTTTTTAACCAGGTGGTACTGATGACACAGAACCTGGAGAAGCGGATGCATCTGCAGCGAGGGAGGCCCAGTCCGGTCCTGAGTCAGGTACCGCATGCCATGCACACATAATCCTTTAACTTAAGACAGTGGAGTGAATTGTTGAAATGATTGTAACAATAACAGATTTTTATTGTGTGTGTATGTATATACTATATAGACGGTTTCAGCAATAATAACATAAACAAGCGGCTGTCGCGGTCCGCACGTAACTTCAGGTAAACTCCGCAAATAATACATAACAACAAAGTACTTTAAACGTAGTTTATTTATATAACAAGCAAAAAAAACAACACATAGATTACCTAGGAAACCAAAACATGTGTTATTTTCGACGAGGCATTTGTTCAAGAGATCAGTTTAGCAACTAGTCAAAACGAAACCGGAAGTAAGGTTCGGATCCAGACGTGTATCACGTGCATCAGATGAAACCGTCTATATATACTATATATATAGCCACACACACACACACACACACACACACACACACACACACACACACACACACACACACACACACACATATGAAGAACTCTGATGCAAAGCTACTAAACGCCATCAAAAATTATATCATGAAATTAACCGGATGCTCTCAGCATGTTCAACAAATATTTTTGCTTCACATCCGTGTAATCCCACCGTCAGGTCATTCAAAAAATACTATTTTGTTGGCAGAATCCATTAAAGGTGCTGTTTTTCGTGATCCCATTTTCCAAACTCCAGTTTGTGCGTAATGTTGGTGATAGCGCATTAAAAAAAAACTACACTAGCCAACATTTGAAGTGGATCAAAACTTTCATAAATGTCTTTCTCAAAATTTTGAACAATACCCGTTCTTGTCCTAGGACAACTTTGATGAACTTTTATGATCCACTTCAAATATTGACTAGTGTATGAAGCTAGCGCCAACATTTTATTTGTTCTCTTTTTATCACCTCTCAAATATAGGTAGGTTCCATGAATACCAAATTTTGAGGCTGAAATAATTGCGTTTGTGACACTTGATAGAGATCAGATTCCGAGCAATCATCAAAACATACACAGAGTTTGAACTGTTCCCCCTAACGTGATACTTCCTGGTTTTATAATTTGGGAAACAGCCCCATAGGTGTATACATGGATATCAGCTGACGTCACTCACTTGTCTTCCGCCATTTTAAGGACTTGAAGTGGTCGCAAAAGAACTAGAAGCTATGCCTTCAATATGCTGTGAGCATCAAAATCGCTATTTTAACAACACTAAGAAGGCTCAACACAACATGATAATTTGCTCGAAGTATCGCCTATGTCTCTACACGTGAACTCGAGCATTGAGAACATTGTTTGTGAACAAAGAGTTAACTAAAAAGAAGGTTTTGAACAACTGACTTTGGATGATTTGGTGTCCACTCGCCGCCTTCTTCCCAGTCAAGATGTATCGATCTCCAATTGCGACGTAAGGAGGGAGGATTGTAAAGATTGATATTTCCTAAAGCATATTTCCATAAAAATGCACGGATAATTCGTTGTTTTGTCGTAAGTGAAAAACAATATTGACCTTCTAGTTGAAAAAGGAGCCTCATATGAGATTCATTCATTCCCCTTCGGAAATCGATTATTTACGTCTGGCAGAGATGACAAGAGGACATCATTACAGCCAAAGTCAGTTGTACAAAACCTTTCTTTTTAGTAAACTCTGTGTACACAAACAATGTTCTCAATGCTCGCGTTCATGTGTAGAGATCCAGGTGATACTTCGAGCAAAGTTTCATGTTGTGTCGCGCCCTCTTATGTTGTAAAATAGCGGTAGTTCGGTAGCAGCGGACAGCGGCTGGAAGAACGCATCAGGGATCGAGAAGCCATCACACCCTAACCAAGATATATTTTTTAAAGTAGCGTTTATTTTCATGACAGTCGAGATGCGACATGTTGTCTTTCGTAGCCCTTTACTGTATCCGTAAGAATCATAGACAGTAAAAGATAAGAAATCCGTAAATCGTAGCAAGGTAGCCAATGCTTGTCAATAACCTACTGGTACTCGGTAGGTCCTAAAGATGGCAGCATGATGTAAAAGGTCACGTGACTGAAATCCATCTATAATAGCGGAAATACGGATTGGCGGAAAAACTCGCCATTGGCGGGGAAGTGTTAAATATAGTGCGTTTGTCTGTTTTTTTCTTGATTAAGGGGGCACACCAAAATTTTTAAACGTGGCTGAAAACATCAGATGGACGCCGACCGTAGGCACTTTCCAGCTTTTTTCGGCTAAACACTTTGGTTGCAGTGATAGTGTGATACTCAAATCAACTTTTTATTTTGGGCTCTGCTTCACACAGTGCCGTCCCACAGTCACCTTCTCAGGGTTTATTTCTCAATAATAAGCCTCTGACCTTAAATTATTACTAGTTATGCACCGATACAAAATCTCTGTGCCCAATATTGTTGTTTGATTACTTGGAACGACGTCTGTTATACTGAAAGATACCGATAGTTTTGCTTTTTACTCCTTGTTTCCAATTATGATGCTGTGAACTTCTGGAAGTACAGAGCATACAAATTGCAATATTGTCACTGCCACAATTGAAAATAATTACACCGCATGATTTCTGATGCATTTTCCACCTCTTTTTGATTACCAGGACATAATCTGCCCTGATCATTGGCTGTTTTTAAACAATAAGCCAATGTCTGATAGTGGGAAAAATTTGCTTTATCTACCGATACCGATTATAGGCCGATACATCGGTGCCCCCAAACCCTAATTTTTCTACTTATTTGCAGACGCTCATCCAAAGCGACTTATGGTGCATTACAAAGTAAACATTTTATCAGTATTTGTATTCCCTGGAATGGACCCATGACCTTTTGCTCTGCTAACCCAACCAGTCGAGCTACAAAAACACTTTACATGCTGCAAACAATATGTGTATATATACTTTTTAATGTTTGTATTATGTGGATAATCGAGTCATTTTGACCCCATATAAATCAGCAGTGCTCTCTCTCGACAGAAAATCTGAGTTCAGCCCCAGAGGTCGGTGAGGGGGGTGAAGAGCGCCCAGTGGCCGATTCCGAGCAGAAGCAGGGAACGGGAGAAGAAGAGGACACGGACAGCATGGACGGCAGTGGACTTTACTCCCTGACAGAGGACGGTGAGCGAGAGAGTGAAGGAGGAGGGCAGAGAGAGAAAAGAAAAGATGAAGGTAAAAGATCTGCCAGGAAGAGAAACCGGCCCAGCGGGGGAGCCACGCGGCACTCATCTAGTTCCGATGAGGACGATGATGATGATGAGGAAGAGGAAGAAGAGGAGGAGGACGTCGAGGAAGAAGATGAGCAAGCCATGGAGGCGTGGTTGGGAGCGGACCTGTGCGACCTGAGTCGGCCTTCATGGCGCGCCGTTCCCTCGCTGCGTGCCCGAGAGATCGGACGCAATTCTCAGCAGTTTGTGAGGAGGGTGTGTGGGGCACGGGGTCTGGTGCAGAGGCTGGAACTGCAGGGCCGTCTGGAGAGACACTCGGGATGCGTGAACACCCTCCACTTTAACCCCTCTGGCACTCGCCTGGCCTCTGGCAGCGACGACCTTCGCGTGGTGATCTGGGACTGGGCTCGCAGAACGGCTGAGCTGGAGTTTGACAGCGGCCATAAGAGCAACGTTTTTCAGGTAAGTTAACGCTACAGATGAGATTTTATTTGTGGTTATTACTGGGTTAATCTTTTGAATGTCTGAGTCATATTCCACACCAAAATAAAACAAATGTATTATATTTGTATTAAATGAAATTTAGTGCTATAAGGCCTGTGTCCGGTTGCATAAACTCTTTAAACTAGCTGATCTCGTTTCAATCTGAAAAGCAAGACTGATTAGCCCTAACTAATTTTTTAGTTGGTCAGACTAGTTCTTAAGACACATGCCATGTCCAAAACCGCTTCCTATCTCCTATATAGTGCAGTATATAATGAACAGCTTCATTCCCTACATCGTTACTTTTTACCCACAATGCACTCTGATTTTGAGGGTACATTTGATGTAAACTTGCTCAATCGCTATTTCCTATGATATGTCAGTGTGATGTCAATGGCAGTGTAAGTTATTTTCAGTTGAGACAGCTCCTTATCGGTGTATATTTGTGGTTGGACAGAAAGTGGATCCATTGAAAAAAAAAAGGATCTTTACATTCATCCAATGCATCTTCTTCCCTCTGCATTTTTCCCCAGGCAAAGTTTCTTCCACACAGCGGTGACTCCACGCTGGCCATGTGTGCCAGAGACGGACAGATCAGAGTGGCTGAGCTTTCTGCCACACAGCGCTGCAAAAACACCAAAAGAGTCGCCCAGCACAAAGGTGCAGCCCATAAGGTATAAATAACTGCACAGTTAACAGGTAAACCTTAAAAGTCAAAGCTGTTAAACCTCACATGAGCTTTCATTTTCAATACTTTCTATACAACAGTCTGTTTTTTTTGTGTGTGTGAGAGAGAGTTTATGTGAGAAGGCAACCTTATAAAACACATTTATACCACGCGTCTGTTGAATGCTTTATTCTGATTGGTTGAGAAATGTTCCATGGGTGTTGATTATTTTTCAATAACCGCCCACCTAACCTTCAAAATGTCTTAAAAATAGGCACCAGAGCATTTTTTTTGGTAACCGTGGTATAAGCGGAATGTTTGGTCCTTTGAAATTATAGAAAATAATGCACACCCGCGGTGTAACATAACCACCTTGGGTGTGCATTATTTTCTTATAATTCAACAGCCCGTCGTCAGTTATTCCTTACTTACACCCTTACATTCAGTAATATAACATTTATATTCTTACAGCATTTTTACATGCACAGTCACTCCATATAGGGTAATTCTCATGAAATCCAGATTTAGAAGGTGTGCAGCATCAGATTTTTTAAAAAGCCATTGAAGCCAATTTTTTTGCACATATAAGTTTAAGGTCTGAACTTACTAAAACCATTTTTTTTAGAGGATTTAAAAAATATTTCCTCTAGAATTATTTGGTTTTTTTTTTAGATTCATTATCAAAATTATTATTATTACCGCAACATGATATTACCGGTACCTGAAATATATGCATTTACAAACTCATGTTTCGGTAATGAGAACCAAAAAGTTTCCACTTTTATCTGGAGAGAAAAATAAGAACTGCTTACCTGGTAGCCATCTTGAGTGTCAGTCAATTATGTCCCTTCCAAATTTTTTTTTTTGGAAATGTTAGTTCCTTGAGGGCTTAAACAATGATTGAAAATTGTTGCGGAGGATGAGAAAATTGGTCTTGGACGCATTTATATTCCTTATTATTGTCTCTACATTTACCAGTGATCACCAAATACCACATGTTTCTTTAATGTAAATGTTTATAGTATAACATACACTGAAGCGTTTTATTTTTTAGATTTTTTAATTATAAATATTTACTTGTCAAAGAACCCAAATCCAGTCATGGACACATTGCGGTAATGAAAATTTTACTCTTAAATGTGAGGGGAAAAAATTGGTTTGAAATCGTGTGCAAAATAGTACATGAAGAGATGTTTGTAACTGTATGCTTCTTATTTTGATAGCATTTACATTTTTATCAAAATGTTTTTTATGACACCTCATAAGTCTAATTTCGCGAGAATCACCCTATCGAGTTTATCATAGTTATTACAATAAGTAACAACTTTTATCATGTTTATTATGAGAGATGACAGTGAAAGCGTTTTAAATGATGTAAGATGTTTGTTGCTCTTTCAGCTGGCACTGGACCCAGACTCCCCCTGCTCTTTTCTCTCCGCTGGTGAAGACGCTGTGGTGTTCGGCATTGACCTGCGTTTGGACAGACCTGCCAAGTGAGTGGAAAGCCAGATCACAAACAGCCCTGATATTTAAAAGAGAAACACTTGTTAACAGTGGCAGGCATTAGATAACCTACAGAGAGTTGTGTCAGCAACCAGATGAGTCAGTGGGAGCATCTGTCACAGCTCTGATGGTATTAAATTGTTTAACCAACAGCGGGGCTTCTAGTTCAGCTATTTTTATCAAGTGTGAGCAACGGTGGTGATTCACTTCAACAAGCTCGTTCACTGACCAATCATAAAAATGTGTGAAAACCTAGCTAGCAAGTCATTTTTCTGTCATTTATGTTTTTCTAAAGGTGCATTGTGTAACTTTTAGAAGAATCAGAAATGCAATATAATGTAAATAACTATATTATTAATGGTGTATAAAGACTTTACATAATGAACTGTATTGTTTTTATTACCTTAGAATGAGCCATTTTTATCTGCATACACCCTTACATGGAAGTTGGATAAACTCCTCTGTGGAGCGCATTTTGTCCCTATGTTGTCTCAGACCATGACATGTTTGTCCTGTGGCGGCTAATGTAGCTTCTCTATGCGTTTCAAAATGGAGAGGAGAGCTGTTTACTGAGCCGTTAGTTGTTATTCACAATCTCACCACTAGATGCTGCTAAAAATCTAGACAGTGGATGTGTCTAAAATGTGCACATTTTTATTATTCTTGTTATTTAAAAATACAACTTTTTTACCTACTTTAAAAAAAAGTGCTTATTGTTAGCTCCTAAGGCAAAACATTGAATCCTTTTGGATAAAAGCGTTTGCTAATCAAAAAAATTGTTATTTCACATCTTCTCATGAATGCGTTTTATATTCCTCACAATCCTTTCTCTTTGCTGAACTGTAATAATGGCAGCAAAGCCAAAAATAACATGGATGAAACTAGAATCCCAAAAACGTTACTGACATCATAGAAAAAGGAAGAAATAAATTAGTTTATTGAATTATTATAGGTGTACATATACTATGCATATTGTTAGAGAATGGTATTTGCTTTTCTGTACATAGTGGTGCTGAACTGATGTGTCTCTTAACTTTGTTAACTTGTAGCAAACTGGTAGTGGTGAAGGACGGTGAAAAGAAAGTGGGGCTGTACACCATTTACGTGAATCCTGCTAACACGCATCACTTTGCGGTCGGCGGCAGAGACCAGTATGTCAGGTGAGGCAAACACCTTCACGGACGTTTCTACAGTTTAGTCATCACCCTGTAGCGCTCACTCTTTCTCTCTGTTATTGTTTTTATATGTGCCAGGATCTATGACCAGAGAAAGATCAATGAAAGTGACAATAACGGGGTCCTGAAGAAATTTTGTCCCTCATCCTTGGTGTCCAGCGAATCCAAAACAAATATCACATGTTTAGTGTACAGCCATGACGGCACAGGTAAGCACACTCTTTGGGGGTGTTTACACAACTTTTTCAATCAAAAGTTTTATTGTGATTTGGCTGTCTGTTTACACGACAACCATATTCTTGAAACCGGAAACTTTGAAAATGGGTTTCAAAGTGCACGTTTGTGAGGCACCGTTTTGTTGTTTCCATTTAAACTTGAATCTGTGAACAGGTGCCATCAGAACAATAATCGATATCAATATATTTCAAGGTTTATTTTTTCAATAACGGTTATAAGGTTTCTAAACACATTTCCGATATTGCATTATAATTTACAGTGTGTACATGTCACGTCTAAAACCGCGTGTTTAACGCATGTCAAGGCGCTTCTTTTTTCCAAAGCATGCTCTCTTGGTGTCTTTCGTAGCTAAGCAACAATAAGCCGCGCCCTCCGGGACGGCGAGGAAAATGCCTGATCGGATTTAAATAGTTCATCTGTACTTCACGTCGAATCGTATCACTCTCACCATGCGGTCAATAAATCTGGTTGGGATAAGTTTGTATCAAGTCACCGCTTCCGCATTCTTTGCAGTTTATCCCAAGGCTTTTTTTGCAATCATACCGTTACCGGGTGAAATGGTCAAGTAGATCAATAGACATTTTGGCCATATCGTCCAGCCCTAGTCTGTAAGCATGCAAAACAACAATGGTCTACAGGACCGTGTTACTGAATTTATTATCGCTTCTCCAAAAAAGTTTACAAAGTTTTATCACTTTGTGTCCACACTCGCTTGTAATAATAAACCTACCGCATCGTCCGTCTACTCTAAACCAAGCAGCTTGATGCTTTCGCCATCATTCTGTAAAGAATGCCCATGTGTGCAGACGTGAAGTGTTTTTTTATCAAGTAACTTTCCCTATCTACTGGCTTGGCACATGTAATACATACTTTTAGTGGATTTTGTGCATTCGTGTAAATCCGGATGTTTTTGACAGGGCTGTCAAATGTGTGTTTTCTCAAAGGAGAAACTTTTCTGTTTTTGCTACATTGTTGTCGTGTACACACGGCCTTAAACGCATGTAGCCTCTCAGATCGTGGCTTTTATTTGGTTTGCATAGATTTTGCTTGAATAAAAAAAATTATAATAAAATTTGATGCGTGTCATGGTTTAATTGTTTTTTAGAGCTGCTGGCAAGTTACAACGATGAGGACATTTACCTGTTTGACTCCAGCCACAGTGATGGGGCAGACTATCGCAGAAGATACAAGGGTCACCGCAATAACGCCACAGGTACATGCATCTCAAACCTACAGGGAAAACAAAACTGTAAGCTCTCATGAAATATCAATATAAAATATCAAGACCAGCCAATAAGGATCGGTGACATTACATTTTTGCATCTGGCATATGTGCGTTTTATGGGCACACCTATGACCTTGGTGTTGCCAGTACCATGTGAGCATAAGGAACATGTGTAACCAAACGGGTTGTATTATTTAATGCATCTTTTAACTATTTCTTCTTTCGCTCTGTTAATGTCTAATGCTGAATCAGTGAAGGGAGTGAACTTCTACGGACCCTGTAGTGAGTTTGTTGTCAGTGGCAGTGACTGTGGACACATCTACCTATGGGACAAGAACTCTGCTCGTGTGGTGCAATTTATGGAGGGAGACAGGGGTGGAGTGGTAAGACACTGTTACATCTCAATTACTTCTGCCACGAGATTGTGTCTGTATCAGCTAGTTTAGGATCACATCATTTCAGTTGTGTAATGATTTTTTAAAGAAAAAAAAAAAGATTTTTGAAAAACACTTTTGGGGTGAGTACCAAAACAAACTTGTAGCCAATCAGCAGTAAGGTGCGTGTCTACTAACCAACATCGTTGCCTGGGTTGCGTATGTGTGGGGTGGGTCTATCAACAGAAGGTCCAGATTATATTGGGGTAGAGGCGTGTTTGTTTAGGTGATTTCAATTATCAACATTGGCTTTCAGAGATCATGCAACCCGCCTTTAAATGTCTCAATATAACGAAGGCCTAGTCATGGCTTAATCTAATCCATGTCCGGTCAACCACACCAAAATAAACTAAACTCAAAGTGCCTTAGATTTATAAAGCATGTCATAAGCTATCCATGTTGTTTATGCAGAAATCTGAGATGATTTACATAAGATTAACATTTGAATGTATTTGGCGTACACTTTTATTTAAAACGACTCCTGGTGCTTTACAGAGTTATGGGCATTTTGCATGGTACTTGGCAACCGCGAGTGACTAGTTCACTTTTAATAGGAGACGTGCAGAAAGCGGCAAAACGTGGCCGTGCACCCAAAATCCTGCTCTTTTCGTGGACATGGCTCTTCACGACAGGCGCCGTTGAAGTTAAACATATTTGCACTAAATGTTGCACAAAACGCTTCCACTACACAAGAAAAGCTTAAGCCGCATGGCAGTTTCGCCTCTTGCTGCGTATCGTGTGAAATGCCCATTAACATTTCAACTACAGGAACACTATCCTATAATTACTTGCCCAATTAAATTGACATACTTCTCTATTCAGGTGAACTGTCTGGAGCCACATCCACATCTCCCAGGTTTGGCCACAAGTGGTCTAGATCATGATGTGAAACTTTGGGCCCCCACCGCTGAGAATCCCACCACACTGAAGGGACTTAAAGATGTGCGTATCCCACAACAGATGTACGTCACGCTTGTAGTTGACATAGCACATGAAATGTAATGGTTGTATACTTTTCGTTCAGGCAATGAAGAAGAACAAACGAGAGCGTGATGAAGACAGCGTTCGTCACGGCGACCAGTATGACACACAGCTGCTCTGGTTCCTGATGAGACACATGAGAAACCGAAGACCTCAGCGAGTAAGTAATAGCCATTTACGTGACATCGCACAATAGACAGGGTTCCCACGGATCAAGGAATTTCTGGAATATCATGGAATTTTATTTTTCAGACATTGAAAGTCAGGGAATTTTATATTTTTTGTCCCAAGTCTTGGAATATCAGGGATTTTGTTTGTTGCTTTAAAGGGACTCTCCACTTTTTTTGATAATATGCTCATTTTTCAGCTCCCCTTTAGTTAAACATTTGATTCTTAGCGTTTTGGAATCTATTCAGCCAATCTCCATGCTGTCCCTACCACTTTTAGCATAGCTTAGCACAATCCATTGAATCTGATTAGACCATTAGCATTTCGATATTTTTCCTATTTAAAACTTGACTCTTCTGTAGTAACATTGTGTAATAAAGTCCTTGATTATAACTAGGGCTGCAACTAACGATTATTTTAATAATTGATTAATCTGTAGATTATTTTTCGATTAATTGATTAATCCGATAATAAAAAGCATTAATTTCCAACTCTTTATTCAAAAACTGAACTGAAAACTTCAGAAAGTGCACAAACATGATGTTCCTTGAACATCCCTGAGCTTTTAAAGTAATAATAATAAAATAAAATAAAAAACGACTAATACAAATAACATACACATCTATGCTTTACATTTGCCAAATCTTAATGAGATATATTCTCAAACAGAAACAAGATTATTTTTATTACCCCATTGGCAGATAATTTTGCTTGTTTTAAGCAAACAATCACTTTTTTTTTTTCAGAAAACAAGACAAGATTTATTTTGCCATTTTCTTGTTTAGTAAATGCATCTTGATCTGAATTGCAAACTTGTGTGACAGCTGTCCAGCTCTCAGAGAGATAAAGAGAGAGAGAGATAGTTCCTTGTTATTAAGACATGTAGACTGGCATTGATCATGCTTTTAAACAAAACAAGCAAGCAACATGCAATGCATTCTATGTCCGTCATTCTAAAGTCTATTTTGCATCTTTTAGTTTGTTAACAGAATGGGTTCACTTCGCTCCACATTAAACTCAAATATTTTTTAATATTCAAAAATCTCTGTGTCGTGCAACACAACGAATCGATTATGAAATTTGTTGCAACGCTATCAGTAATCTATTTTTATCGATTTGATCGATTCGTTGTTGCAGCCCTAATTATTACGGCAGTTTGAGAGTATAGATCCTAGCCATATCTGCCTAGAAAATCACAACTTTTAATTTTCTGTCGGTCTTAGCACATGATGAAACTACAGAAGAGTCATATTTGAAAGAGGAAAATATCGAAACTCTTTGGTTATTTTTTTAGCGTGATGCTAATGGTCTAATCAGATTCAATGAATTATGCTAGGCTATGCTAAAAGTGGAACCGCCAGACCGGAGATCAGCTGAATGGATTAAGACGGTAAAAGTCAAATGTTTAACTCTAGGGGAGCTGGAAAATGAGCATATTTTCAAAAAAGTGGAGTGTCCCTTTAAATTTTATTTTCCATTTATCTAAATGTAATCCACTTGTTAACTTGTGGTGTAATACCATTTGCGGATCCAGGCCTCCTTCAATTTACACAGCTGCTTATTGTTTATATTAATTTCATGCATTTATGCTATCTTTTATAAACTCACTGTGTACACTACATTATCCAGGCTCACTGAATCCAGGACATAAGTCATGGAAATTCAATCTTTTAGTCAGTGAAAGTCAGGGAATTTGACTTGTAGTATTGATTTATATATCGACTTACCTGAGCTTAGATCTTAACCTTTTCAAGTTTTCAAACTTCAATGAAAACCTGTAATAAAGTACATTTAAAACGATTTCCTCATTTCTTTTGTCCTTCACAGACCCGACGAGGAGAAGGAGGAGGAGAAGGCGACACAGACGAATCTTGGAGCTCGCCAGATTCCTCAGATGAAGAAGATGGAGGGCCAGACCATGTGCAGTGCATGTCCTCCTGAGCCACACATACACAACAGACACACACATACACAAACAAACAAACATGCTTTTTGCCATATATTTAAGCACATACATAGTAACACACTGGTACACATTAGACACTTGAAAGGCCAGCAGCAAACACACACACGGCTTTATGCACACACATACACGCAGCGTGAGGGAGAGGTAAACACGTTCTGCTAAATCTGGCTCCACACTCACACAAATAACATCACTGAGGGAAGAAACAATACTAAGATTCATATTTTTGATATGCACCCACACACAACCACTCGCAAACTTTTCACTCCCACTTTTAACAAAGTACAAAATAATGAATCTGTCACTCTTGTGGGCAGCGTTTTGCTGCAGCAGTTGAGGCAGACATGATAAACAATTTTTTTCCTCATCTCTGCTATAATAGAAAGTTTTTCTTTCACATTGATACGTGGTTAGAGTTGACCTCCTACAGATTACTGAGCGGTTGATGCGTGATACTTATTCAACCAACCAGCACCATCCTTGACTGGGCTCATCTGTTTTTGGAGTGAGTTGTTATTTTTGGACTGCAATTTACTTGTCTTTGCATTGCATTGATAGACCATCATCGGTCGCCCACCACCGTCTTGTCTTTGTTCTCTTCTCCTGTGCGTGTGCATTTGCCGAAGCCGGACACAGCAAATCTTCTTGAGGTCAATCATGCTATTAGCTCTGACTGAAGACACAGAAGATGAGCCAGACCGGCTTCGTCTGGTTTCAGAGCTCAGTTCCTCTCTCTCCCATGCTACTGAGTGCACTTTAATCAGGGATCTGCTTTGAGTTTTGAATCTCTAAGACGAGCGTGCGCTTAGGGGGCATGCAGTACTTAATGGATAAAACGTGTTTATTTTGCAAATTAGTTTTTTCCCCAAACTAGTTACGGACTTCAAAGCGAATACAAAGATTTGACACCAGCTTTTTTGGTTTTGGATTTGCACTTGGGTGGAGATACTCGACGGAGTTCCTGAAGAAATTCCTAATGGCGTTCCGTCTAAAATGTACTTCTCCATGGACTGTCATCTTCTAAGCCCTGTCCCTTAGATATTGAATGAAAAGACTATTATGATTTGTGGAATCCACGTTTCTTCCTCTGTCTTTTGTTTGAATGCACATGCTCCAGATCTTTGCCTGACTATCTGGTAAGGGTCAAATGTAGCAGGATGTTCTGCGTTTGTCTAAAGAAGGTTTAAACCCCTGCAACCTGTTTTTTTATATATATATAAAAATGGTGGCTGTTCTTGTCAGTATTGAAATTTTGGAGTTGGTTAAGATAAAACGAGGATAGATCGATGCGACTTGCATATAGGAAAAAACAATTCATTTGAAAATATGGGTGAATGGCAGGGGGGATTGCACTTGTAAGGTATACAATGAGGGGTAAGAAGCTTCAATTCAATCCCCATCTTTCCTTCTTCTTTTGTGAGGGGAATAAATTCTCAACTTTTCTCTTTTTGTATGAGAAGAATAACTTATGATTATTATGACTATATGTATATACAAACATATAGAGATCTATATATATATATATATATAGATATATAAATATTAAAAACCTGTAAAAATCATCTCGAACCATAACTCTTTTAAGGGGTGTTTAAATTCAATTGGTGTTGATACAGAGGTTTATATTGTATAAGACAAATACTTTGAAATGAATGGAAAACATAGCATGTATGTGCATACTACTAATACTGTGCATGTGTATGATGTATACACACACATGCCGTGTTTTTTATTATTTATACACTTTTCTTTCTTTGTTTTTTTCCAACCCTAATTCTCCCTGCAAGCATTAATGTTCAATTTTTTTCTTTTTTCAGTCTCGCTTGTCATCTTACAGTCTGTCCTATGAAATTTTGAGATATTATTTCTCACCGCTGCCTAATATTGTGTTTATTCAGTTCAGTTGAAAACATGTACGATTTGTGCAGTAAAAAAAATATGTTCTGTGTTTCAGACAAGGTGCCTTATTTTTTCAAGTGCCTTCATTTAAATCACAAAGAAAGTTGTGTTTTCTGTGTTACTAGACCTTCATACAAATTGTCATATTAGAATTTATATATAATGCTATTGGAGTAGTTTGTAATAAGGGTGTAACAGATATTTGTTGTCTCCTACAACATTTGTGCAACCAGTGCTTAGAGAGGAAATAAATTGATAAATAATTTATTTCCATTAAATAATTCTTTCCACAAATATACAGCAGAAAAACCCAAGATTACATGGGATGCTAAACAATTAATCGCGATTAATCGTTAGCAGAATAAAAGTTTTTGTTTACATCACATATGTGTGTAAACTGTGTATAATAAATATGTATATATATAAATATGAACACATTCATGTATAATTTTAAGAAAAATTTTTTTATATATTAATTATTTATATTTATATATAATATAAATTATACATAAATATACAAATGTATATACACATGTAAACATTTCTAAAACATATACATGCATGTGTGTACATTTATTTATACATATTTATTATACACAGTTTACACACATATGTGATGTAAACAAAAACTTTTATTCTACTAACGATTAATCGCGATTAATTGTTTAGCATCCCTACTGCGTTCACACCAGATGCGAATTAAGCGAAAAAATTGCGCTATTTGTGCAAAGTTGTACATTTTGAGATAACTCTCTTTATGCGCACGTGAAAAACACGTCATTCGTTCATATCGCGCTGCCAGATGTCTATCACATCTTTGCATTGACTTAACATGTAAGTCCCTCACGCTTAGGGGCGTGCACACCAAAGCTTTTAAAAGCGGCTGAAAATGCCTGGAGGACATTCCTGGAGGCCAGCTGTTTTTTCAGTTGAGCGCTTTGGTAGCTGTGATCATAGATATGTATAATAAAGGCTAGATGTCTCGCCCGCGCTGCTGGCCAATTGAGTGGAACGTCCGCATTTGGCGGCCATCGTACCACAGGGCGCTCGCTTACTTGTAGCATTGTGTTTAATGGAGCATGAACTTTTAAATGACCATAACTTGCTCAAACGGTTTGCTTTGTTATAAACGTCAGAGATGTACCTATGACACTGCATACTTGCGTATCATTTTCAAGAAACATATTAAACCATCTAGAATTATAGTTACGTTGATGACGTTTGTAAGAAAGCAAACCGTTTGAAAATCAGTAGAAAATTGAGCAAGTTATGGTCATTTAAAGGTGCAGTGTGTAATTTTTATAAGAATCCCTTAACAGAAATGCAAAATAATATACAAAACTATATTATCAGTGGTGTATAAAGACCTTACATAATGAACCGTTATGTTTTTATTACCTTAAAATGAGACGTTTTTATCTACATACACTGAGGGTCCCCTTACATGGAAGTCACCATTTTGTGCCGCCATGTTTCTACAGAAGCCCTTAACAGACAAGCTTTTTTACTAAGTTGTCTCCGACCATGACATGTTTGTCTGGTGGCGGCTAACGTAGCTTCTCTGCGCATTTCAAAAGCGAGGGGTGAGCAGTGAACTGAGCCATTGGTTGCCATGTTTCAACCTCACCACTAGATGCCTCTAAAATTTACACACTGCACCTTTAAAAGTACATGCACCCTTAAACACAATGCTACGAGTGAGCGAGCTGTATGAGGTAAGATGGCCGCCAGGTGATGACGTTAGAGACTCTGCTGTAAGACATCTAGCCTTTATTAAACATATCTATGGCTGTGATACTTCTGCGTTGTACGATGTGCCATGTGATTGCTGTGGTAATGTCCTGCCCCTTTTCTATGTGATTGGACGGCTGTGTGAGAACTGACATTGACGAGTGGAGCTTTTCATCCAAAGTTGAATCTTTTTCAACTCTCGGCACTCAGCGCGGATAAAACCGCTAGCTGCTGGCTTTTTTGGAAAATGCCAGAGTTCCATTGGAAACAATTGAAAACCTACGCTGGCGGCGGGCGTAAAAGCTTTGGTGTGCACGCCCCTTAACGCTTCTTCCGTGCCTAGTGTGAATGCACCATTAGACGGAGAGAGGTTATTACTTTAAATCAAAGTAATTTGTGATCCTCTCTGTAAAACTTTTTTTTTTGTGATTTACTGTTGTTTTATCATTAGATTATGAGACTTTAGAGTCACAATTAAACTACAGAAATACATTTCTTATCCACTTTGAACGGTATTGCAAGATTGCAAATTTACCCTTGACATTTCTTTAATTTGTAAATACTTTTGGCCTACAAAAAGCACCCATTAAAAATCATTAACAATTTACTTTGCAGATATTGCATAGTCAAAATATTAATAATTAATGGGGGTATCTTTTGTAAAAAAAAAAAAAGTAAGTACATATTAAGTACATTTTGTATTTATGGTACTGCAGTATTAACATTTGGTAAGTAAGAACATTTTAACATTTAATCAGAATATGCTTTTTCTGATCGTATTTACCTCTAGTCTTGAAATCTCATGTGATGAGCGCTGTTTTCATCCTAAACACAACAGGTGTGTTCGACTTCATGCGGCGCTGCGCAGACCGATCGGTGGCTGACTTGAAGCAGTGCATTCCGATTAGTATTTTTGTCCGACTTCAGCTGGCGCTGCAGGCACGTGACTGTGTCATATGGTTTTTAAGAACCGCGAGAGCGTTTTGAAAGTAGCCGGCTAGATCCATAGATATGTATAAAGCTAGATGGCTCGCCTGCGCTGCTGGCCAATTGAGTGGAATGTCTGCATTTTGGCGGCCATCTTACAACAGGGCGCTCGCTCACTCCTAGCATTGAGTTTTAATGATGCAGGTACTTTTAAATGACCATAACTTGCTTAATTTTTTACAGATTTTCAAACGGTTTGGTTTGTTATAAACGTCAAAGATGTAACTATGACACTGCATACCTATACTAAAAATATATAAAAAATTCATGGAACATGTCAAAGCATCAAGTATTATAGCCACGTTAATAACGTTTGTAAAAAAACAAACCGTTTGAAAATCTGTAGAAAATTGAGCAAGTTATGGTCATTTAAAAGTACCTTCACCATGAAACTCAATGCTACGAGTGAGCGAGCGCCCTGTGGTAAGATGGCCGCCAGGTGATGCCATTAGGGACTCAGCGGTAAGCCATCTAGCCTTTATACATATCTATGGCTAGATCAGCCGGTGCAGCTTCTCCAGAGCGGCTGCACGGAGTTGTGATGACGTAACAGCTTTACGTGATTGGTCGCCTCACCGATGACAACGATCACGTGCGTTTCAAGTTTAATCCAATCTTTAGTTCCACTAATAAACATTATAAATTCATTTAACAGTTTAATATGCTTAAATATGTTATATTGTGTCGTGTAATAAAATAAAAAATGAAAATAACAAACTCTATTGGTATTTGCGTGACACCTAACATCTCACGCATTTGGCCGTAGCTGTATCCTCTCTAGCCAGCCGAGAATCATTTTTATGTGCGGGTCGCTATATTTTGAAACGCGACTTTTATTTTGCCTGCGAAGCTGCGTATTCACGTCAGCTTCACAGAGTTGTGTATTATAAGTTCACTTCCTGCTAATGTGCCTTACCACAATATTTTTAACAAAAGACGAGTGGTTTAAGCTTAGTTTTAGTAAGGTCTGGGTTTAGTAAGGTCTGCACATCCAAGATCTTCGTTTGCAGGACGCGTTCATTGATGTTTTCATTGACGACGTTTATTAAGCGTGAGAAACTATATAAATGTGGTGATGTCGTTTTCTCGGTATGATACATTAAGCAATAGTTGCCGTTATAAGGAGACTAAACACGGTATATTGTGCGGATCTTTCCTCGCAACTGTGTACTAAACAGTTCTTGAATATTTTAATCTTAAAATTTGTCCTTTAGATGTGTAGCGTCACGATGAGCCAAGAGTTTACCGAACTAACATCGGTTTGTGATAATATAAACTCTGACACCATTGAAGAAAATATAGGAGTGCGTGATATGTATACAAATAAATCAATGGATGTAGAGGACAACACTGAAACTGACTCAGAATCTGAGGAAATATCAGAGGACTCTTCTGAGGATGAAAGTGACCCAGAATATCAACCCAAAGAAACACTTAAGGAAAAATCAAATACTACAGCTAAAGACTCTTCTGAGGATAATCAAATATTACAGTCCAGAGATTGGAAAATGTTGTGGTCTTCATCTCCATATCCTAAAAAGCCAGGCCGAGGTTCAGTTAAAAATAAACTCAAGTTAAAACCAGGACCCACAAAGTACGCAAGCTGTCATGCTAAAAATATAAAGTCGTGCTTTCAGTTGTTTATGCCAAATAGTATTGAAAACATTATTATGCATATGACCAACATGGAAGGGAAACGTTTGTATCAGGATAGCTGGACTAAGTTGGACAGAACAGAACTGCAAGCGTTCATAGGTGTGACGATTTTGACTGGCGTGTACCGATCAAAAAACGAGAGCATTGAAAGTCTGTGGGACGACCGAACGGGCCGGACAATTTTTCAGACTATAATGACATTAGGGCGCTTTAAAAGCCTCTCGGGAATCATTCGCTTTGATGACCACGAGACAACATGTGCCCGACTCCAAAAAGACAAACTTGCTCCGATCAGAGACGTTTGGGACAGATGGGTTGATCTTCTTCCACGCATGTACAATCCTGGCCTGGAAGTCAGTGTTTTGGAGCAGCCGATCACTTTCAGAGGTCACTGTCCTTTTAGGCAATGCGTACAACGTAAAGCATCCAGATGTGGGATAAAAACATGGGTGGTTTGTGATGCCAAGTCCGGCTACGTGTGGAACGTGCAGCTGGACACCGGCAGAGCTGCTGATGGACAACCTGAAAAGAATCAAGGCATGCGAGTTGTGCTTGACATGACTAAGGGTCTCCGTGGACACAACATCACATGTGACAGCTTTTTTACCTCCTATGCCCTTGGCAAGGAGCTGCTCAAGAGAAAGCTTACTATGGTTGGTGCGATCAAACAAAACAAACCTGAGCTCCCACCAGAAGTGGTGAACACCAAAGGCAGACCTATGTTTTCTTCCAGGTTTGCCTTCACAGGGACGCACGCTCTCGTGTCGTACGTTCCACGAAAAAACAAAAATGTGCTTCTCATGAGCACACAGCACAGGAATGCAGTTGTAAACGGCAAGATGTACAAAAAGCCCAATATAATGCTGGATTACAATCGTAACAAAGCAGGAGGAGACCGACTTAACCGGGTATTTTACTCTATGATATATGTTTTGTTTTCTGGTGTATTCTGTCATATGCTGTCGTTTCAGTGTTGTTTACTGGTTGGTTTTTATTGCAGTGCATTGGTGCTTACACCTGTAAGCGTAAGACAGGTCGCTGGCCTCTGATGGTGTTCTTCAACATGTTAGATGTCTCTGCGTACAATGCCTTTGTGGTGTGGACCGAAATGAACCCAGACTGGAACAAATCCAAGAACACAAATACAAGGATCTTTCTGGAAGATCTGGGGAAAGCTCTGGTGTCTCCCCTAATTGAGAGGCGTAAGACAGTTCCACATCCTTATACATCGGCCTCTGCAAGTATGACATCGTCTGCAAGTATGACATCGGCCTCTGCAAGTATGACGTCGGCCTCTGCAAGTGTGACGTCGGCCTCTGCAAGTGTGGCGACAGCTGTTATGGCCCCGGATGCAAATCCTACCCCTAACAAACGAAAGAGGTGCAAGGCCTGTTATCCAAAGTGTAACAAAACCAGAATTGCGTGCCAAAACTGTAATACACCTATTTGCAAAGCGCATGCTGTCATTATCAATCACTGCCACTCGTGTACATTACAAGATCTTAGGTGATTCATATTGTCAATGACAGAGAGTTACTACAGTAACTAAAGCAAATTAAGCTTTAACAGGATCCACAGGAACCCGTGCTCTGTGTAGCTGATATTTTAACATGCAGATAGATTTAAATAAAAAGTAAAAATTAGGATTTGTAAAGGTGAGAGTCTCACCTACTGACACACAATAGTTTTTGTAAAACAAATTGGTTTAGATTTCATTGGCCTGTTTAGTTTTTCAAACAATATCACCTCTATAAAGAAGTTTTTTTTTTATAAAAGTATATACCACAAACTAGAAACTGTAAATAAAGAGCATTTCAAATGATGGAAACGTGGGAAACTGAAACCGTTATTTTATTGCGATTTTAAAGTACATACAATTATTTCTGTTAAAACAGACTTGGCAAAACAAAGGTGTGTGGCTGTGTGCTTTTTGAATTTATATTTATACGGTATAACACAATGGGCGGTTTCCCGGACAGGGATTAGAGTAGTCCTAGACTAAAATAAATGTAAGGGCTGTCCAAACTGAAAACAACTTGCACTGACATAACTTAAAATACATCAGTGCCCTTTGTTTTGCCTCAAAATGCACAGTAATGTTTCAGTTAAACATGTTTGTTAAAACTAGTAATATTTCCTAATTAACCTAAAGCCTAGTCGTGGCTTAAAATAATCCCTGTCTGGAAAGCCACCCCAATATAAAACATAATTTAGGTTGCGAGTGAAGAAGCACACAAGTACATTTTTTAATATAGATAAAGGCAATTTATCTGTGATCCATTCTAGCACATTGTTATTAGACTGTGAATTAAATAATTAATGATTGTGAAAAATGATTAATAAAGTAAACTAAATGATTTAAAGTAGAAGGTACTAAGAAGTCATAACCAAAAGTGAGACTAGAAACATTATGGGGCAGTTTCCTGGACAGGTTTTAGATTAATCCAGGTCTAGGCCTAAGTTATGTTAGGAAACTGTATTGTTTTTGTAAAAACTACTGAAGAGACATCTTGAGACAATATAATGGGACTGATATATGTTAAGATATGTCAGTGCAAGATGTTTTTAAATTAAGGCAGCTCAAACTTGCATTATAGTCTTGGACTAGGATGAACCCTGTCTGGGAAACCACCCGTGTTAATAATTAAAGTTGCCATGAAAATAAAATGTTTTGGAATATTGTGATATTTTTAGAAATGACTTAACAGTGAGTTTCATTTTTTTTTTTTTTATTAATGTGCCCTCATAATCTTTAATCAAAAACGCAAATCTCCTCATATGGTATGGCAGGTGGGCGGAGTCCAGGAGAAGATTAACAATGCAATTAGCAACACGCCCCAACTTCAAATTAACCAATCAGATCTCGATGGACAAATTCAAATCCAGGGCTGCGTTCAGCCCCGACAAACGTTGCACAACGTTTATTAAACTGAAACAGTGATGCATTGAACACCCTGTTGTGATGACGCAAGAGTTGCAACTACGGTAGCTGAGAGGCCATTCTTTGTGTTCTTTTTTAAATGTTTCTGAAGCCTGATGAAATCGTTATAAATGTGTGTTTAATACTGTAAAATACCCTCGATGTTACAATCACTGACCTTGCTGTCCAAAATGAAAGACAACATTCCAACTTGAACCCATTGAGAGAGCTGTCTCTTTACCATCGCGTGGTTTTATACATCTTGCCGCTGATTGGGCTGACATTTCTGACACACCCACCAAACAAGAGAAAACGCTTCTAAAACCTGTTGCATTCCGTTGCACACCGTTTCCAGGAAACATGTCGTTCAACCCGGAAACCGTAGCAAAACGTTGCGCACCGGTGTGAGATTGAACATGCCCCTGAACTGCCTTATTTCATCTCAGAAGCCGGTTTCACTCAGATATATATGTCACCACGTGGAAAATAAGGCCATCTGTACCTCCGTTTCATGGTGACTTTAAACAAACCCAAGTACTGCCGCATTCACCCCACGCTGTTTGATTCATAAGTGGGCCAGTTTTTTCAGTTTAAGAGTTTAAACTGTTTTATGAAATAATTATTAACAAATAATTCAATAATAATTAATTTATATGAAATTTATGTGGTCTATATTTAAGTTGTATATTAAAGGACATTTTGCAATCAGAGTTTAAATATATTTTATTACAGCTAATTTTAACAATATTTATGTTATTCAACCGAATATTATATATATATATATATATATATATATATATATATATATATATATATATATATATATATATATATATATATATATTCGGTTGAAACAGAATACATGTATTGTGTGACATACATATTGTTTTATATACATATTTAATATTTATTGCATTTAATGCATTATATTAGCAAAGTCAGAAAAAATAGATGAGAAGACAGTAATGCTTACATTTTCCATACATAATGTCAAAATGTGAGTAATGAAAAGGAATGAAATTACAAAGAAAAGAAAGTCAAAAATGTTTTTTTTATTCAAATGTTCTTGTGTAAGATTTCCTATTGATTTATTTCATATTAATCATATAAAAATGGTTCTGCATGCCTTTTGATAAATAAATTGCCGTGGAACATAATATACAATACAATTTAAACAGATATGAAATAAAAAGAAAAATGTCCACCAAATGGGCCAGTTCATTTAACAGAATTGGTTTCAGACGATTAACCAAAAGGCGGCTCATTTTAGCTGACTTCACCCAAGTGCGCGCGATTTGTGAGTTTTATAATTCCTTTAAAATAAAAGCCCTTGCAAATTTGTCAAACGTACAAAATATTATTACGACCCTATTCTATTTAATATAATTACTTTAAATACGTCGAATGACGCTAAACATGTCAAGTCACGCGGTTGTTCTTGAAACACAGGTCTTACGATATATATAATACAATGATTGACCTGATGACTTTTAACTTGAAATATGTGTCGTTAGTTTTTTTTGTTGTAGCCGATTGATTGCTCGGTTTAACTTCACATTTGCCTTTTTGCAGCAGCTTAAGATTCTTGATCCTCCATAAATCGCTCGTTTTAAACTTTGAATCTTTGGTGAGTAGATTTTTTTATTCGAGATTTTGTGTCTCCAGAATAACCTTTTCATATTTTTGGTGCATTTTTGTGAAGGATTCCTTTTCCTGCATTTTCCTTGAGACCGCCTAGGCCCTAAAGCAGAGCTCGGCAGCGGGGTTTGTCCTCTTTGTCTGCTTAGAGGATTTTCCAGGATATTCCAACAATCTCTGCACGTGGGTTAAGTTGAAGCGTTTCGCACACGACGTTTTTATTTAAAGAGTTTACTGCGCTTTGTTGAATTTTTCATTTTAGTCGACTGCTTTGGTCGTAGCGATTTATGTTTATTTTGTAGACTACGTCGTGCATTTTTGCATCGTTGGTATGTTCAGTTTTCTGTTTTTTATTATTTTTTACAATAACAGAATCGCAAGTCTTTATTTTTAATTTTTAAGCTTTAGGATTGTTTTTCCCTTTTTATTTTGTCTTCCTGCACCCTTTTTAGGTGTTACCGTGACGTTTTTAATTCAGCAAGATACTCAAAATCCCATTTGACTGTACACATCAATCTCGATCTCCTTTTTCCTTTGAATTGATTTCATTTATTTTTTCCAGCGCCCCCTTCACAGGTCACCACCGGCACCTTTTCAAAAGTATTGAATTAAGCAAAACTAACCATGTCCAATAATGAGGTGTGTTTTTGTTGCCTCAGTGTAACTGGTGGAAGTGGCGCTCATTGCTTTGGTGATATTGGGAATTGTAGTTTTGGCTGAGGGCACTCTAAACCTCAGCGTGCTTGCATTAACCACAACCCCCCGTGACAAAACAACAGACGACTGCCTAGCCCTGACGCTATGGAGTGAGTTAACACCCCTCTTGAATGTCAAATGTCATGCATCTTACCTGTAAACACATGAGACGTATTCAATTTTAGGCGTAGCTGCGCAGACCGATCTGTCTGTAACATCATAGTACCGCGGTAGCGTTTCGAAAGCTAAGCTTACGAATCTATATCGCGGTAGTATGATGTCATACGCCGAGAGGTCTGCGTTGCGTCCTTTAACAAGCAGGACTGGTCGTCCCTCTGTGAAAAGCACATTAATTTGAAGTAGACCATCCGAAAAAATTTAAGAAAGTTGTCCATCCCCAAATAGGGAATATGACGTCACATCAGCACTACCGCTGTGTAATATATAAATTAATAACATCCACACAAAAAACAACACCTGCCATTAGCATCGCTTATCTTTTGAATCCATACATTTATAGTGTGCTAAAGATATGTTTAATCTCTGATCGTTTTGTTTTAGACTTATTTTACATTTATTAAAATATTTCAAATAACACTTAAAATTAGCTTTCTGGATACAAACCCATCTGTTTGTTTATTTCTTTATTTTCCGAACTTATAGTCGCCCCCCCAGCACTAGTCAACTGATGTCCGGCAACGTGACAAATAAGACTGACCCACGGTCTCTGAACTCACGGGTCTTCATCGGGAACCTGAACACAATGCTGGTCACCAAGGCGGACGTGGAAGCCATTTTCAGCAAATACGGCAAGATCGTCGGCTGCTCCGTGCACAAGGGTTTCGCCTTTGTCCAGTTTGCCAACGAGAGAAACGCACGGGCTGCTGTGGCCGGAGAGGACGGACGGATGATAGTTGGACAGGTGCTCGGTGAGGCCACTAAAACTGATCTCTAATCAGCAAATGTTGGAGCAGTTTTTTGCATGGACTTTAGATTTTTTACTTGTTAGATTTTTTACTTGTTTTGCAGTTGCTTGTGGCTTTAGTTATAATTATAGGGTGACGACAATTCTCAAGCTTTTACAATACTAAAGCAATAGGCCCAGTTGACTTTAGAACGCCATTCTAGAATAAGGCCTTTTAATAGGTGATCCTGCCTGTGAAAACCCAGCTAACACATGACAGCGCTGTCAAAGAGGATCAAAATTTTCACATATCCATGAAGAGGACTTACAGGCTGCATCATGTGTGCCAGGCCAGTAGATGGTGATGATGCTTTATAATGAAACACCACACACCTGCCCACATACGCATTCTTCTATAGAGCGAAAAATATAAACAATCAAGATTGCAGAAGCATTGTGCAGTTTAGTTTCGATTGACAATGAGGTTCATTTATTACTACAAGTGACCCTGAGCTACAAAAAATAACTTAATTGGAGCTTTAACAAACAGTCCTGTATGCCACAATTGTTGTGTTGGTTTTACACGTGCATGCCCTCACATTACATAGTTTATTTTATTTAATAACCACAGTGATGACCAGGTGTTGCTTTCAAAAACTTTAAGCTTTAAAACCCATCATGAAAAATTTGCGTTATCAGGACCCCAAAACACTGTTGTCGTGTAAACGAACAGCCAAACCGCATAAAACGTTAGCATTTTCAGTTGAAACGTTGTGTAAATGGCCCCTTCAACCAACTGGGCAGAAATCTGAGATGTACAGATGCCTTATCCTAAACTACAATTTTCCACAAAATCTCTGCCAGCATGCATTGTTTAGAGCAGCCTCAAACCTTTTTTTTTTTTTGGAGAGGTGTACCGCAATGGATAAAACAATCTGGAGGGCTACTTTTTTGATACAGCCTACTCAAAACTTCTTGAATTTACTTGTTGATATGTTTTATCATTGTTTAAAATTTTAACATACATAAAAGAAGCCAAGCTAATCTAAAAAAAGTCATAAATATTAAGGCTAGTAAGATGTGCTTTGGCCGGCAACTTGCATACTCCATGCGGGCACCATGTTGGATGCCACTGGTTTAGAGTAATGCAGGTTAATTGCTTGCAGTTTTCGGTATACTTTATTTATTCAGCTCCCAACTTTTCTTTCCATCAGATATTAACTTAGCCGGGGAGCCGAAACCTCACAGGTCAAAAACAACAAAACGATCAGCTGGAGATATGTATAGGTAAACATGTTTTTCCACCCAGTATATCACTTTCTTGTTTTCACCTTTTTGCTTTAAATTTTGTAAAGATTCTGTAATGCTTAACATGTCCATATGAATCTCCCACACAGCGGTTCTACTTTCGAGCTTGATTATGACTTCCAGAGAGATTACTATGACAGGTAAGATGGCCACAATTTTTAAGTTGATTTAAAGCTATTTGTATCATGAAGCGCAATATATTAAAAATTCTAATTGTGTTCTTGCGCTGACAGGATGTATTCATACCCGTCCCGTGTGCCACCACCACCCCCTCCTCCTCTCTCCCGTGCCGTGATCCCGTCCAAGCGTCCACGGGTCAGCATGAGTGGAGGAAACAGTCGCCGGAAGTCCAGCCTCTCCTCTTCATCCAAGAGCAGCCAGCGGTCGTCCTCTAGAACCCGTCAGTACCCGAGTCATTCTCACATCAATAACCATCAAATATTATAATACTATAATATACTTATCTTGTTTTAATTTCAGTGAAAGCAGATGACCTCCAAACTATAAAGCGAGAGCTTGCTCAAATTAAACACAAGGTTGACTACCTTCTAGAAAGTCTGGACAGGATGGAAAAAGACCACAACAAGAAGTCAGGTAAATGATGTGTTGCTCTGTATACTTTGTATTATTGTATTAATGTTTTCTGTCTTCGTGTTTACGCTTGTATCTTGTCCATCAGAAGGTAAAACTGTGAAGGCCGAAGCGAGTGAGGCTTCTTCCCTGCAACATTCCAACAAGAAGGACAGAGAGAGGGAAGAGCAGGAGATAAATGATTCGGAAGAGGAGCGAGATCTGTTGGAAGAGGAAGAAGAGGTGAGTGAGAAAATCAGAGCTGCAAAATGATGTTTAGATTGAGACCGGATTAAAGTTGATACCGTTTTACAATTCTTGCTATCCCGGCTAAAAGTTCAATGCAAACTCTATTTAAAGAAGTATAGGGACATGTAAAGATGTGCTTTGAAGTATCTAAACTTCAACACTGTGACTAAAATGGGGTTTTCTCTCAGGTTAAAAGTCAAGAAGGAGAAAATGAAGAAGAGGAAGGAGAGCATGAGGAGGAAGAAGAGGGTGAACACGAGGAAGGGGAGGATGACGGCGACAGCGTCAATGGCGATGACTCGTAGACTGTTTTAATCCACAGTGGACACCAAACACACTCACAAAGTCCAGCTCTTTCAGTTCTGTAGATGGGTTAAAGCCGGCCTTTAAAAGATTTGTACATTTGAAATGTAGATGCGCTTGTGATGTATCTGACACTACATTTACGCCAGTTTATTTTTAACGCTAGCATGACATCTTTTCAAGCTTTTGAAGTGTCCCTCAACTATTATGAAGAAAAACATCAGACAGCAATACGTTCTCTGGTTATTCATTCAGATTGTTTTGTTACTGTGGTTGTGGCCCACACGCGCAAGTATTGTCTCTACTAGCAGGTGGCAGATAATGTACACGATTCATTCCCGGATTGAAACTGGTCTGTTCCCTGTTTGCCCTGATTTATAGGATTTTTGTTTTCTGTGAACTAAAATGTGTATTTTAAGAAAGGAAACTTAAGTGGCTTCTCTGTCAAAGAGAGCATCTTGGAAATGTCTATGTTTGTAATTACGTCTTTTTATATGACCCTGTTTCAGATTAATTCTACAGGAAAATTTCAATAAAATATTAAAATAAACCTGCGTGTGTTCTTACGGGGATTGTTTTGCTGGACCCGGCTTGTGTAAAAATTTGTTTTTTTAGGAATAAGACATTTGGAAGATCAGGGCCCGTATGTATAAAGCCACTCGGAGTAAAATTTTAGTCTTAGGTGTGTCAGAATTTTAAGAATGACGTAATTTCCTTTTATTCTTAAATTTAAGAATAATTTTGATTCATAAAGCCTCTTAAGTGTTAAGACTAGGTCTCAGCTCCTAAATTATTTAAGAGAGCTGGAGAGGTCTCTTAACCTAGTTAAGAGTAACAAGAGGGCAGCAGAGAGGTGGAGATCATACACTTTACAACAAAGAATGTGTTAGAATTACTTTAAATCAAATGTATTTCTAAAGCCCTTTTGACAAATTTCTTTTTGCAAAGCAGCAAATTTACAGTAAATACATGTTCGTATAAAGACAGTAGATAGGAATTAATATAACATTATAAAATATAAAGAGTATAGGGGTTTTATACAATGTGTATTACTTACACAATATAATATACAGTATAAAATGAATAAGATGTATATTAGTGAAACTTATTCAAGTGCTTGCACAGTACAAAGATTTTTTATGGGATTATAAAGACCGAATACTTAAATGGTATAAACATTATTTGCATAATATACACTGTTAAAAGTTAATGTTGGATCAAATTATTGATAATGCCTAAATATTTTATGTTTTATCAACTTAAATTTTCTCAGTTTAAGTGAAATAATTGAAGTTAAAAATGTTTAAATATTAGGTGTTACCAATTGAAGTAAGCTTTTTAAGTAGAGCCACTTTTGGTTTTACAGTTTATGACAGGTATATAAAAAAGTTTTTTAAAAATTGCTTTCAGCTTCTTTATAAATGTCTCATACTCTCAGACTGATTCTACTCCTTATTAAGAATTTTTTGACACTTAAGTCATAGCTTGAGACTATTCTTAAGAGCATTTCTGAGAGGTTTTATACATACAGGCCCAGGTTAGTGATGGTAATGAAATATATTTTAATTGAGGATGATTAAATAGTGTTGCATTAAACACATAACAGTCATCTCCAAAATACATTTAAATAAAGGTTTTGTTTCTTCTTCATATTTTGCATTGATTAATTATTTTGCTGACAATAGACCTCAAGATGAACCATTATGGTTTATCCAGACAGCAAATTTTAAAACAACTAATAAAAACAGTTGGTCTTCAGAGAAGCCGATCTAAAATCCTGATACAGTTAACTTACACAGGAATAATTCACTATACAAGCTCCATATTCATAAGGGGAAAAGGAGAAAACCACTGAAGCTTGTGAAGCTATATTCGGTATCACAAACCTCAGCATTTCTCCAGACTTTGATATGAATTTGATCACCAGGTTCTAGTGTAAGAACGACTCCATTGCTGGCATTACTATTGGTGGGAGGTTGCCGAGTAAACACAGAGCATTGAGATACATTATTTTTAAATAGCCCGGCTCCCAGGTTGAATTGAGAACATGAATGAGCATGAAATATGAAGTTATAGATCCCTTTTACTGGTGCTGTGAAAATACCTGAAAGACACATGTATATGAACTTAAGCACTGCAAGGCAAATATTACATTTATTATTTTGTTATAATGAGGTTTTCATTACAGTGCTTACCAGTATTTGAGTCATAAGCATTTCCAATGTTACTAAACACTTTCTTGAAGACCAGAGTTTTCCAATCAAAAAAAGGCCCGGTGTCCCCTGATGCTGATTCCACAAGTCCGGCTGAAAAGGCAATCTTTTGGGCTATGAACGTGAAAAGAAGTTGTCAGCAAAAATATAATATCTCTCATTTTAAATTAAATTGACATTTGAAAAAAATTTATCTTTATTCTCTTTCTGGAAAAATTTGAGTTTATTTTGTGAATCTTGTACTGAACTTTTTAAAGCTGTGAGGAAAAACATTATTTAAAGAAATGCAATGAATAGAAATTAATCTCATTAAAGTATCAAAGCAAAATCATTAAAATCCACACAAAAAAAAAACTTTTACAATGACAATTTATTGCAGTAAAACATTTACTTTACCTTCATTATTACTTAATACACAGTCTAGTTTTTCTTGTAATGTTTGAATCTTTTCCTCCATCTTCTTTAGTTTTTCCAGCTCAGCAATAATGTTCACAGTTGGTGTCATTAAATCTTGTGAAACTGAGCTGCCAACACAGAGCAGTAATAACAGTTGTAACACCATCAACATCTCGCTTGTTAGACGACTACAGATGATTCCTGTGAATGCCCCACACTTTAACTTTAAATCTCTGATGCTGGTCTTTATATTAGGGTTCGAAAAATATTTGTTGAAAGAAATGTAAACACATACATTTGCACTTTAGACTCATGCCGGACAAGCTTTGTTTGTTCCTGTTTTAAGAAAGTAAAACAACAAAACAAAATATTGATCACTCAGCTAACAGAAATATGTTTTAAGAACATTCCTTAAACCATGCACACATTTTAAAAACTTCCAGTTTTTATGTTTTGAAAATATTTCTTGGTTATGTGAATTTTAGAGAAATGTTACAATCTATAATTTTCAAACATTATGACAATGTGACGTCTAAATGTTCTTACAATGGTTAAAACACATATAGAAACATTAAATTCATGTTTTAAATGTTCTGTAAAAATATTGCTGTAGACTTTTCACTTATTAGGTTAAGATGTCTGGTTTTGTTTAATTTAAAGACACCATGCATTATGCACTGCAAAAAATAAAATGTAAATTTTACGGTATAAAACTGGCATCACTGGGCAAAACTATATAACCTTTGTTTTAACATCCTTTGAAACACATAATGTGTTTAATAAACACTGTTGCAAAGACCTCTAAGGCAGA
The DNA here is from genome assembly GCF_030506205.2 of Paramisgurnus dabryanus. Taxonomy (NCBI): domain Eukaryota; kingdom Metazoa; phylum Chordata; class Actinopteri; order Cypriniformes; family Cobitidae; genus Paramisgurnus; species Paramisgurnus dabryanus. The sequence continues at coordinate 36,111,102 of NC_133342.1, read as the reverse complement.
AACAAGAGTCAAACTGCCCAACTAAAGGAACCACTGATCACCATAATGGTGACCAAACAATTTCAAATAGACAAAAGTCTGTCTGGTTTGTAATAAGAGAGATGTCTTTTCAGATGATTTTATCTAAGGCAGTGGCTGGAAGTTGTAGTTGTAGTTTGGCTCATTATCACCAGGTGTCTTCAATAATCAAATAATCACTCAAATGATTGCTAAAGTATCTAATTAACTCTAACACTGCTTCGGTGTTACTTTTAACACCCTGCTGGTGGTACCCATATAAAAACCGAGCCGGGGCCCGTTTCAGAAAGGTGGTTAAGTGCAAACTCTGAGTATGTTAACCCTGAAATGAGGGAAACTCTGAGTTTTCCATTTCAAACAGGGAGGTAGGTTAAACCCGAGACAGCGGGGTAAGTCAAGCCTGTTTCAGAAGGAGAGGTAACTTAGGGCGTTTTCACATTAGCACTTTTGGTGCGCACCCGGGTCCGATTGACATCAGAGTTCGGTACATTTGGATGATGTGAACGCTGTCTTCCGAACTCGGGTGCGCACCCGCGAAACGTACTCGAGTCCGCTTATAAAGGGTGGTCTGGGGTCCGGTTCATGTGAACTCCAGATCGGTTCGCTGCTAATGTGAGCGCAATCGTACCAAATCGCGGAAGTGAACCGCTGTTAATTACGTATTATATGGAATATCCCACCAAAACAGACGTGTGTGTTTGTGTGCGTGCACTTACCTTGACAACAAAATGCATAGAATCCTTGCTTGAGTTTTGTTCTTATTTTTTTAAACCTTTGGTTTTGTTTTCAAAGAAATAATACAGAAACGCACTTTCGTCTGTCTGCCCCAAACATACTAAAGTCGTTTCGATGACAACGGGCTGTCCGCCGACGTCAATTTTTGCGGAGGCATTCAGAAATCATCGCTGCGTCCCAAATCGCCTACTTCCATACTATATAGTAGGCAAAGAGTACGAGAAGTAGTGCTTTTCGCCTACTATATAGTATGGAAGTATGCGGTTTGGGACGCAGCCCATCTCTTGTCGTCTTCTCGTTTACAGCGGTTACCAAGCAACATGAGAATGCGCCGGCTGCAGCTTGATGATGCAAGCGTACCGCGGTTCGGATGCAAAAGTAATATGTGAACACAGTCCATGGGGGGCATGGGGAGGGGGAAGCAAACGAACTCGGGTTCAGACCAGGCAATCGCACCAAATGTGAAACCGTCCTTATACTCAGAGTCTGTTTCCGGAGTAACTTACTCTCTGAACCTAACCTGGGCCCGTATGTATAAAGCTGCTCAGAGTAAAATTTTAGTCTTAAGTGTGTCAAAATTCTAAGAATGACGTCATTTTACTCTTATTCCTAGACTTAAGAAAAAGTTTGATTTATAAAGCCTCCTAAGTGTTAAGACTAGAGCCGTTTCTCAATATGCGTTCTTGTCTGTACTTGCGTTCTTGTGGACTTGTGTCCATCAGTCGCGGCCCAAGTACTGTTCCAATTCAAAGTTCGCATCAAGCCCAAGTTCACATAAAATCCCCGGATGTGTTCTTGATCCGCCCATTTTATCGAGGATGCATCGGAGGAGACTTGTGTGGACTTATGACAGCGAAGTTTCCCAGAATGCATTTCGCGTCAGGAGTTCGTTGCTCCGAGTCTGAACTTGCAAGTTCGAACTACGAAGGACACAAGTCCGAGTTCGGCGTACTTGGTTTTGAGAAACGGCTTAGGTCTCAGCTCCTAATTTATTTAAGAGAACTGGAGAGGTCTCTTAACCTAGTTAAGAGTACAAGAGGGCAGCAGAGAGGCGGAGGATCATTCACTTTACAACAAAGAATGTGTTAGAATTACTTTAATTCAAATGTATTTCTATAGCACTTTTGAAAACAATTATTGTTGCATTGTTGCAGAGCAGAAAATGTACAATAAACCCAGATAGCATGCAAACCATTGAAACAATGTTAAAAACAGTTGATTTGTCAATGTTAACTGCATTGAATCAATATCAGGTTTGCACCCTCCATTAATATTGAAAAAATATTAAAAATTTCAACAAATCACCATTATTGTGATCAGTGTTTGCTTTAGTTGGGTCATTGACTCTTGACATTAACTAAGTTAATTTTTTATTTTCTTGTTTTAGTGTTTGTATGTGTTTATGTAGAAACACATGTGCATTGGTAAAGAAAGATGTGTTTCAAAGTTTAGTTGAAACTGATTGCATTTTGTGAAGATTATATAAAATTAAGCTGCTTTACATGATTATGTTGATCCATTTTTGACAATTATAATTGTTTTGGTTTGTAAATACCACTTTGACGAGACAAACAGAAAAATTGCTGACACATTCAGACATCATTACTCATCCTACAAATCTCAACAATGGTGACAATCATCAAACAAATTCATATAAAACGATCAACTGCAATGCATGCTGGGAGTTATAAATTAGTTTAGTACTACGATGATACCCAGCATGCATTGCAGCATGAAGCTTTCATTTGTTGATCGTCACCATTGATGAGATTCATAGACCGATTCATGATGTCAGAGATAGAGTCAGTAGTTTAACTTTCTAAATGTGTTTTTGTAATCCTCAAAATAATAGACCTGACATTGTTTCCAACTAGTACTGTAAAATCTATTTTTTGCATAACTTTAACAGTATTTCATTCATATTATTTAAGTATATCTACAAGAATTAAACTACTTGATAACATTAGATCTTTGTTTTCTTTGCAATAGCAGATGTATTTTAAAACACTGCTTCAGCAGACAAAGAAAACTTACCATTAAAACAAGAGTCACGGGCCCAACTAAAGCAAACACTGATCACGTTAATGGTGATTTGTTGAAATTTCAATATTTGTTCAATACTAATGGAGGGTGCAAACGTTATATTGATTCAATGGTATTAACATTGACAAATCAATGATTTTTAACATTGTTTCAATGGTTGCATGCTATCTGGGTTAGTAGTATATAGACAGTAGACAGGCATTAATATAACATTATGAAATATAAAGAGTATAGGGTTTTTATACAATATATATTACATTACACAATATAATATACAGTATAAGATGTATATTAGTAAAAAAAGCACATTCAAGTGCTTGCACAGTACCAATAATTTTTATGGGATTATCAAGACAGCAATGGTATAATGTATATAAATTTGAATAATATACACTGTAAAAAGTTTAAGTTGGATCAAATTATTGATAATGCCTAAAATGTAATGTTTTTTCAACTTAAATTTCTCAGTTTAAGTGAAATAATTAAAGTTAAAAATGTTTAAATATTAGGTGTTAACAATTGAAGTAAGTTTTTTAAGTAGAGCCGCTTTTACATTTTACAGTTTATGATAGGTAAATAAAATACCATAAAATGTAAATAAAATCTACAATAAAAAATGTGAAGTCATCATTGATGTGACATCATTACATGTAAAGTGATATTAGAGTATAAAACCCTGACCCAAAACATAATGTTAGCAATGTTAGCAGTGAGCAAGCCAAAGGTGAAAGTGACAAAGATGGCATAAATTACAATTGTGTTTAAGTGGAGAAATCCAACTTAACTTGATCATCTTGCTCATGCTTGATCAACAAAGTATTTTTTATCTAAGTGTTTGCAAACTTTAGTCTTTTCTTTATAAAGTAAAATAATGTGATTAATCATCTTAATTTTTTAAATAACATTATGTTTGTCTATTTCATTAACATGTTAAAAACTTAATCAAAATGGTGCAAAATGGTTATTTGTAATATTGTTAAACATTTTTTGAAGCAAATTAAAATTAAAATATTAAAATACTAATTTGAATGTCTTCATGATTCATAAATGTATGGTGTCACATGCTGCTGTGACTGTATAACATTGCCGGCTTTCTATTGGCTGATTCAGAGGTTAAGGGCGGCCATTTTAGGTTGAAATCATTGTAGTCCTCATTTGCAGCACTTAAGTCAGCACTTAAGAATGAGTCTTACACTTTACTGAAAGTTGCTTTCAGCTTCTTTATAAACATCTTCTATTCTGTCCTACTCCTTACTAAGAATTTTTTGACACTTAAGTCATAGCTTAAGACTATTCTTAAGAGCATTTCTGAGATGTTTTATACATACAGGCCCTGGTCGGGAGCAGGTTTTATCCTGTAAACTCAGAGTTTCTTGTGGTCTCCTCCCCTTTTTTAAAGGAGTAGCAGTGTTAAATCTTGTTAGTTGCTTTAGTACATTCATTCATTGCGCACATTTTTATTATGTACACTGTAAAATATTTTTAGCTGTCTTTAAGTTATAATCAAATTGCCAGTGCAAATCATTTTACCTTAGTGCTTCATATATTTTATAACACTTACACTTACACTTAAATAAAAAAAAATTAACAGTATATTGAAATGACTAGTAAACCAATTTGATATACTTAGGTCCAGAGACGTCTAGTGACTAAAATTTTAAGTGCTTTTATAGAGGATCCTGTAGATCAGTGTTTCCCAATCCTGCTCCTTGAGTACCCCCTTCCAGAAAGTTATAGATATGTCCTTATCTAACACACCTGATTTTACTCAACAGCTTGTTAGGGAGACATGTTAACCATTCTGGAAGGAGACTGATTAGTTGAATCAGGTGTTTTAAATGAGGAGACATCTAAAACTTTCTGGAAGGGGGTACTCGAGGACCAGGATTGGGAAACACTGCTGTAGATGATGATGCTGCATTCATTTGTAGAAATTTAGATGTTGCAAGAGGATTTTGAGACCCCGAGTGGATTTCTTGCATTTATGTGAGCGGAATTATTATTTTTTTTTTCAGTCATTTTAGAAATAAATATACTTATGTCAGTCTTTGTGGTGCTCTTACATCTAAACAGTTGTCCTGCCATTTCTTAAAAATTCACTCATCATAATCACTGGTCTAGTGGGTAGTGCTGTGCGCAATAGTAATGTACTATTGGCGATCTGAGTTCGAATATGTTTAGCTGAGTTGCTGTCATATTTTTGTCCATGGGATTGCATCTGCATGAAAATGAATATAATAACCCAGCTAACAGAAAAAAGTTCTAAGAACGTTCCCTGAAAGTTTCCAACGTTCTCAAAAACGTTCTGCCAACATAGGAAGTGTCCAGTTTTCTTGACGTTCTAAGAACGTTTCTGGGTTGTCTGAACGTTAGAGTAATGTTACATTTTACCATTTTTAAACGTTATGACAATGTCATGTTTTAATGTTCACACAATGTTTAAAACAACAACTGTTTATTATATTGAATTATTTGATTGTTATGTAAAGATAGAGAAACATTGCATTTTATTGTTTTATAAAACATTATTTCTGAATGTTCAGTAAATATTTTGCTGTAAAAAACCCAATTCACTTATTAGGTTTAGAAGTTGATGTTTTGTTTCATTTTAAGTCACCATTATTGTGATTAGTGTTTTCTTTAGTTAGGCATTTGTCCTTTTGACTCTCATTGAACTAACTCTCCTCTTTTAGCATTTTTAACAGTGTTTTATTAACCCTACTTGTTCATTGTTTGATGCAAAGGGAAAATATATCATGACATATAGGGCTGGGCGGTATGACGGTATATTCCGTTACCGCGGAATAAAATGTCAGACGCAACAGATTTTTCTATTCCGTCTATTTCGCAGAATGCAAATAAGTGGGTGTGGCTAACTCTGCCCTCCAGCATGTTAGACTGAGTGTGACGGACAAACATGTAAAATAGTTCACTTATAAAAAATGAACGAGTTATTTGTGTAATTTTTATAAAAAGTGCCAGTGAATCCACCACGGGTCACGCAGCGAGACTCTTGTCTTGCTCGCTAGCGAATTTTGTGCCAGAATTTTACAAACAAATCCAGCATTTTGCAAACAAACTCAATCTGCTTTGCAAAGGGAAAACTTGACTCGCAAACAAACAGAAAACGCTTTGCAAATAATAAAGGCAAATTGAGAGAAAATGCAGAGGTGTTACAAATATGTTCTGTGTTTTGTAAATGTGACCATGATTTTCTCACAAATGTGACCATGATTTTCTCACAAATGTGACCATGATTTTCTCACAAATGGGACCATGCAATCCAAAACAGCAGATGGCGCTGTTTCAACTTTTTCAGGCATTAGAAAAAAGCCCAGGGGAAAAGCCCTGAATTTTAACGTACATATCACCCCTGACAGTGGCAGCAACTGAATGAAGACATTTAATTTGTCGGGCTTCATTCTGTTAAACAACACTATGTAGTTTTTTTACCTTTAAATAATGTCTCTAAAATTATTTCAGTGATAGAACAACTTTTAACTGGACAAATTGTACTGTTGCTGCAACCTGAGCAGCCTCCTAGCTGCTACAAGCACACTCTGAATGTGGTGGTGGAGGGTAGGAAACACAGCTCCGCCCCTCCCCCTGCCTGCAGAAGAGTGTCTGATACCACGCACTGTTGCGCTTTTCAACCACATGGGGGAGCTGTAAGTCATTTTTACATGGAAACTACATAGTGTTGCTTTAATCTCACTGAATTTATTGTAAGTGTTAATAATAATAAATGTTTGTTAATAGTAAACAAATTCTTTGTGAGAAAATCATGGTCACATTTGTGAAAAAATCATGGTCACATTTGTGAAAAAATCATGGTCACATTTACAAAACACAGTACATATTTGTAACACCTCTGCATTTTCTCTCAAATTGCCTTTATTATTTGCAAAGCGTTTTCTGTTTGTTTGCATGTCGAGTTTTCCCTTTGCAAAGCAGATTGCGTTTGTTTGCAAAATGCTGGATTTGTTTGTATAAATCTGGCACAAAATTCGCTCCATAGGCTCTCGCGCTCTATCTTTCTCGCGCGCGCTCTCTCTCCTCATGCAGCAGCCGGCCGGTCTCTTGCGTGCAGAGGTCTCTCTAGGCAAGCGCAAGGAGCTGCGACGCCAAATAAAGAGTTCTTCTCGCACATAATGCAAATAGTTGTAAAGTTTTCTGAACTTTAAGCAAGTTACTCGCTATTATATCAGTGATACGTGCGCTGCTGGAGTGATGTAGTTTGACGCGCCATTTGCTTATACAAACATATTTGATTGGAAAGACGAGAAAGAGATGCAAATGTTAAGGTCTACGTTAAAGGGGCCATGGCATGAAAATGAGACTTTTTCCATGTTTAAGTGCTATAATTGGGTCCCCAGTGCTACAATCAACCTAGAAAATGTGAAAAAGATCAACCCAGTAACTAAGTTTTGGTAAACCATTCTTTACAAGCACATACAAAAATAGGTCGTTGAAATTTGTCCCTTTTTATGATGTCATAAAGAGCTCTTATTAGAATAATACCACCCTCTTTACCCACTGAGCAAAGCGTCTTAAAAAGACGTCATTTCGACGTCCCATGAGGAGCCAGAATGAAAGTTTTTATGACGTCTTTTTATGACCTGTTCTGAACATCCAATATTGATGTCAAGGGGACCTCCACGCAAAGTAAAACTATTTAAAATGTGGCCATTTTAGACATTATATTTGTATATATAATCTTTATATATGAATAAATGTAAAAAAAATATTATTTATAGATAATTCCCAAATATACAAGTTCCACCTTAACCCACCAAACATGAGACGTCCGCTCGACGTGCAGATCATGTCTATATTAGGTCTGTTGGTCCAGGCTCTTATCTGTACGTCTATACAACGTGCAGTTCTGGTACAGTATCTGGACGTCTGACTATGACCCCTATTGGACGTCAGGTAGACGTCCAAAAGGGGTTCGGGGAATCAATACAAAAACATTTTATACAAATGTGGTCTATGAGTTCTGAGTCAAAAAACATAAACATCACTTGCATTTCTGTAGAATATTTTGTTAAGCTGTAAAAATAATGTTATCTTTATATAAAGATTAGTGTTCAAAAACATAGCACTGCTCATAGATAAAGTTCCACCTTAAATGGTGTCTCTCTCTCTTTCTCTTTCTCTCTCTCTCTCTCTCTCTCTCTCTCTCTCTCTCTCTTTAATTAACAGAGATGTATATGCTAACGTTTTATTGAAAATCTTTTGTCACCCTAATGACGATCAGTGATTCCTTTAGTTGGGTAGTTTGACTCTTTGACTTTTTGTAGTAGTGTTTGGTCTTTGTAAGAGTGTTTATAAAAGCATGTTATTTGTTGCAAAGAAAATTTGTTAAAAATAAAATTCACATGGATCTTACAACTTCACTGAAAGTTTACCTACAGTAAAACCACATATGTGAAGTCTGTAAATTAATTTTGTAAACCATGTAGTATTGTCTCAATTTCTCAGTTGATTTGAGGTGTCACATTCAACTTATTATTTAGGTACATTCCACCACTGGGAAGCGCTTGTATAAAATTAAAAGTCCAGATATTATTGTCACATATGCAGACATCAAGATTGACCCCATGAATCACAACAGTGGTGACACTCTCTGGACTCATGAGTTTTTATAATACGCTGGTGCAATGCATTGCAACACTTAGAAAACTCACCACCGTTGTGATTCATGGGCTGATTCTTGATGTCTGCATTTGTGTCAAAAAATTCCAGACTTTAGATTTTTTAGTACAGTCGCAAGGTTTCATTTTCCGTTACAGTAGGCAACAGTATGCACCGAAGTATGTTTATTGCAGTTCCAAACAAAACATTTATAGAAGTTTACTTTTAAACTAAATGTATCATGTTTTATCTGTATTGTTAGTTCAGTTATATTATACCACTACTTCTGACCATCAATGTAATTAATGGAAAGCCACAAGTATTGGTAACAAAGACTTAGTGCAATATTAATGTGTTTTAAAAAACACCATCATCAAGCGCACTCTATACAACATAAAAATAAAGAGTCAAACTACCCAACTAAAGGAAACACTGATCACCATGAGGGTGACAAAACATGTTCAATAAAACATCAGAATCTTGTAAATTCTCAAAAACGAGCCGTAGAAATGACAAAAAATAAAGTAAATTTGGTTTGTTTAGTGAGTATGGTCCTACTTCAAAACAATGCTTTGTTAAAACAACTTTTTGTAATGGTGATGACATTGTTTTAGAGAATGTACATGTAACAATTATCCAGCGAGAGCAAGCGTGGGAGGAAGAGTGAAGTTCACGTCACTTCACTTCAATTATTGAGAGAGAGAGAGAGAGAGAGAGAGAGAGAGAGAGAGAGAGAGAGAGAGAGAGAGAGAGAGAGAGAGAGAGAGAGAGAGGAGAGAGAGAGAGGAGAGAGAGAGAGAGAGAGAGAGAACGCAAGACAGAGAGAGAGCAAGATTGCAGACGCAGATAGTTAAGGTGGAACTTGTATATTTGGGAATTATCTATAAATAATATTTTTTAACATTTATTCATATATAAAGATTATATATACAAATATAATGTCTAAAATGGCCACATTTTAAATAGTTTTACTTTGCGTGGAGGTCCCCTTGACATCAATATTGGATGTTCAGAACAGGTCATAAAAAGACGTCATAAAAACTTTCATTCTGGCTCCTCATGGGACGTCGAAATGACGTCTTTTTAAGACGCTTTGCTCAGTGGGAACTATCTGCGTCTTGCTCTCTCTCTTTCTCTCTCTCTCTCTCTCTCTCTCTCACTCTCTCTCTCTCTCTCTCTCTCTCTCTCTCTCTCTCTCTCTCTCTCTATCGTTCAATAATTGAAGTGAAGTGACGTGAACTTCACTCTTCCTCCCACGCTTGCTCTCGCTGGATAATTGTTACATGTACATTCTCTAAAACAATGTCATCACCATTACAAAAAGTTGTTTTAACAAAGCATTGTTTTGAAGTAGGACCATACTCACTAAACAAACCAAATTTACTTTACTTTTTGTCATTTCTACGGCTCGTTTTTGAGAATTTACAAGATTCTGATGTTTTATTGAACATGTTTTGTCACCCTCATGGTGATCAGTGTTTCCTTTAGTTGGGTAGTTTGACTCTTTGTTTTTATGTTGTATTGTGTGCGCTTGATGATGGTGTATATTAAAACACATTATTATTGCACTAAGTGTTTGTTACCAATACTTGTGGCTTTCCATTAATTACATTGATGGTCAGAAGTGGTGGTATAATATAACTGAACTAACAATACAGATAAAACATGATAAATTTAGTTTAAAAGTAAACTTCTATCAATGTTTTGTTTGGAACTGCAATAAACATACTTCGGTTCATACTGCTGCCTACTGTAACGAAAAATGAAACCTTGTGACTGTACTAAAAAATCTAAAGTCTAGAATCTTTTCGACACAAATGCAGACATCAAGAATCAGCCCATGAATCACAACGATGGTGAATTTTCTAAATGTTGCAGTGCATTCCACCAGCGTATTATAAAAACTCATGAGTCCAGAGAGTGTCACCACTGTTGTGATTCATAGGGTCAATCTTGATGTCTGCATATGTGACAATAACATCTGGACTTTTAATTTTATACAAGCGCTTCCCAGTGGTGGAATGTACCTAAATAATAAGTTGGATGTGACACCTCAAATCAACTGAGAAATTGAGACAATACTACATGGTTTACAAAATTAATTTACAGACTTTACATATGTGGTTTTACTGTAGGTAAACTTTCAGTGAAGTTGTAAGATCCATGTCAGTTTTATTTTTAACAAATTTTTTCTTTGCAACAAATAACTCTTACAAATAACTCTTTTATAAACACTCTTACAAAGACCAAACACTACTATAAAAAGTCAAAGAGTCAAACTACCCAACTAAAGGAATCACTGATCGTCATTAGGGTGACAAAAGATTTTCAATAAAACGTCAGCATATACATCTCTGTTAATTAAAGAGAGAGAGAGAGAGAGAGAGAGAGAGAGAGAGAGAGAGAGAGAGAGAGAGAGAGAGAGAGAGAGAGAGAGAGAGAGAGAGAAAGAGAAAGAGAGAGAGACAGCATTTAAGGTGGAACTTTATCTATGAGCAGTGCTATGTTTTTGAACACTAATCTTTATATAAAGATAACATTATTTTTACAGCTTAACAAAATATTCTACAAAAATGCACGTGATGTTTATGTTTTTTGACTCAGAACTCATAGACCACATTTGTATAAAATGTTTTTGTATTGATTCCCCGAACCCCTTTTGGACGTCTACCTGACGTCCAATAGAGGTCATAGTCAGACGTCCAGATACTGTACCAGATCTGCACGTTGTATAGACGTACAGATAAGAGCCTGGACCAACCGACCTAATATAGACATGATCTGCCCCAGATAGCAAAATTGCTGTGGCCCAGATCTGGCTCACATCTGACACTTTCATCTGGCCCACCTTTGGCATGGAATGATGGCACTTGAGCGATCCACTTCTTTTTTCCAGAACTTTGCCACAAGCAAGCCATAGAAATGCCACATGTCAGCCAAGCACAAAGCAAATAATGCAGATCTGACCCAAATCTGGATAATAGTTTAAATTCTGGCCCAGATTCGGCCCACACCTGGCATGATTTATGGCACTTGTGTGGTCCACTCCTGTTTAACACATCTCAACCACGAGCAAGCCAGTGTGATGCCACAATCAGAGTATGAATCTCAACCATGGTGACTATTAAATGAAAAACTTCATGCTGCAATGCATGCTGGGTATTAACAAATTACAAATCTCATCCGGGACTCCCAGCATGCATTGCAACATGGATAAATAATTAACTTTTTACAATTTTCTTTGTCACCATGGTTGAGATTCATAGTCTGATTCTTGATGTTTGTACGTCCCAAATATTCAGCGGTTAATTTTTGCCAAAGTTTCTATAACTCCTTAATATCAAACTGCTGTGAAAGTGCTGGACTTCATACATATTATTGACAGATAAAAAACTCTTAAAAGTAAAACAATTAATTAGATTATGATTGTTACCATTATATGCCAACCACCTCAGAATTGCAACTTTATTGTAAATAATTTTACACTACCATAACAAATGTGTTTTATACACACAAAGTAAGGCAACCACGGAACTTCTTATAAATAAGTCAAGGGTCCAACTAAAACAAACACTAATCACAATAATGGTGACTTAAAATTAAACAAAGCATCAACATCTAAACCTAATAAGTGAATTTTGCTTTCTACAGCAATATTTTTACTGTTTTCAGAAATAATGTTTTATAAAATAATAAAATGCAATGTTTCTCTATCATTTACATAACAAGCAAACAAGTCAATATAAAAACAGTTGATATTTAAAACATTTTTGGGAACTTTCAGGGAACGTTCTTAGAACTTTTTTCTGTTAGCTGGGTATATGAATCACTTCAGACTCACACCCACATGAGCCAGTGCTTAATGTGCAATATCTTTGCCAAAACTGGCCCTGATGCTTCTTAATACAGCTGGGCCACATTTGCAACATCATATGTGGGCCACTTCAGACTCCCACCCACATGAGGTGGTGCTTACTGTGCTACATGTTTGCCAAAACCGGCCCGGATAAGTTTTAAAAGAACTGGGCCACATTTGCTACATCATATGTGGGCCACTTTAGACTCACACCCACATGAGCCAGTGCTTACTTTGCCATATCTTTGCCAAAACTGGCCCAGACCTATTTGTAAAGAACTGGGCCACATTTGCTGCAAAATGTGAGGGCCAACATTTGGTTTATTCCAAGGTTAGGCCGTTCTGTTGTGCAGCATTTTTGCCAAAGGTGGCCCACATGTGATTTGATATATTTGGCCCATTTTTGCTATTTTACATGCGAGCCACTTTAGGTTCACATCCCTTTTATTCGGGCCATAAGATGGCCAGCAGTGCCGCATCTTCGCCTGAAGTGGCCCACATGTGCTTGCTATCTGGGGCACGTCGAGCGGACGTCTCATGTTTGGTGGGTATCTGCACAATCCAATCACAGCACTGCCATTTAGTGCAGAGAAAGAGAGAGAAAAAAATAATTCACAGCACAATTGAGTTTCAACTGCAACAAACCACCAGTGGCGTGTTTACCCACCACGCAAACCACGCAATTGCGTAGGGCCTCGCGGGCTTGGGGGGCCCCCTACTGACCACAAGGTGTGCGAAAGTATGTTACGTTTATTCAGACCCAAATCTAAGGCACGGATAAAGCACGCGCGAGCGAGAGATGTGCAAGTATACACGCAGAATAATATATGCGCATTATAATATATGCGCGCATCCTCGCGAGGGCACACATAGTATGGGAAGCCGAACTCATCAAAAGAAGGACGAAACTGCGCCACTCGAGTGATCTGCTCTGCGCGAACCAATTATATGCGAGGCTATGGCGTTTTATCAGACCCAAAAGCGAGAGATACGAGCGCGCAGAACACTATTCGCGCGTGGACAAGCGTCCTCGCGAGCGCGCAGATGAGCGAACTCCACAGGACAACGCACCTCTGCCCAGCGCGCACAAAAGCAGCCACACAAGTGCTGGAATGAGCGCTCGCTCGACTCTCTGTGTGCTCTCGTAACTGCACAACATTCACTCGATGGTCAAGTTTACTTTAAAGACTTTGGGCTTCACACTTGTGATTGGTGGTTTGGTTTGATCGGTGACACGCATCTTTTGTTCCACACTCGTACAGGTATAAACATGATAAAGACACCACGCAGGGGTTTAAATTATGTCTAAAATACATAAATCATATTCTGTATCTCGTCATTGTCATTAAAATCTCATCTTTAGTGTATTTCTGTCTATATGCTTGTTGTATCTCAAAGTAAGTTTGTTTTTACAATATGAACATGAGAGTTAGTGTCAGGATCCTGAATGTTATTAAGTGTATTTTGTATTTTGTCTTGTTTCTGGTGCCGGGATCCTGACACCCCCGTATACGTGTTTGTGTGGAGAGTCATGTGGTCTGTGTTTATGTTTTGTGTACCGCATGCTCTCCTGTCTTAAGTCTTGACCCTGCCCTCTCGTTTCCTTGTTAATTATTCATGATTCCCTTCACCTGTTTGTCATTGTTCCCTAGTTTAGTTTTCCCTATTTAATGCCATTGTGTTTGCTGTCCTGTGCCGGTTCTTTGTGTATCTATGATACCGTCTCGTGTGATCTGTCTTGTCTTGATTATTTTCTAGTTCTGTCATTGTTTGCCCCCTCGAGGGTTTTTATGTTACAATAAACGTCTTCTAGTATGAGCTGTCTGCGCTTGGGTTCTATCCATCACCACACCCTGACAGTTAGGTGATTCCCATCCATAAATTCAAGCAATAACCAACTTACAATGTTGTTTGCTGGTGTTTGTTAGTTCAGTTTGTTAGATCAGTCTGAATAATAATCTAATGCTTCCTCTTTTTCCTCATTTAGTTTTTTTTGTAAGATGTAAGACACTGTAGTTGCAGTATTAATTACATTGTTTTAAATACATATAATACATTTGTAAGCAAAAGATATATCTGAGAGGGGCGCAAAACATTTTTTTAAACCAATAATTTTGTCATAATAAACTGTAACAATTTAGTGTTATTTTAAGCAGTGTAAAACAAAATTAACCCCTTTTTATATATAACTCACTTAATTCTATATACTGAATATTATTGTTGTGCAATTCAATTGAAAAACCTTGGGCAATGCTGGGACATGGGGGCCCTTGGTGCTTGGACTTTGCATAGGGCCCCCAAAATGGTAAACACGCCACTGCAAACCACCATCATTGTGATCAGTGTTTGCACTTCATCAGCTCATTTGCATTTTAAAGGATACACCCAAACCGGCACATTTTTGCACACACCTACAAAGTGTCAATTTTAACATGTTATAATAAATTATCTATATGGTATTTTGAGCTAAAACTTCACATATGTGCTCTGGGGACACCAAAGATTTATTTGACATCTTAAATAAGTCTTGTGCCATGGCCCCTTTAATAGAAAGTAAAGGGCGTCAAGACGTTAAAACAAACTTTGATCATCACATCATAGCACCTGTCACATTTATAATATCTAGAGCTTCGTCTCTCATATAGGCTATACTGTAGGTATTTATTCTGTCTGTAGGTTTTTGCATAAATTTATACCTGTTCATTTTATATATTGCATATGTTTAATGTAATGTATGCATAAATACAAAATACAATGAAGCCATACTATAGCTTCAATAGTCTATAAAATTAATAACTCAATTAAAAACAAGATTCTGTTTAATCAAGATGTTTGCTTCTGGCACGTATTTCCCTCTCCCCCTACTGGACGCATGAGGAACAACAGGGGCGCAAAACTGCCCGGAGCTTATTGCTATCACTGCGTGCACGCCTGTTGTCTGGAGAAGAAGAGATGGAGAAAAGTAAACTTGCCGCAGGTAATTCACCGTTGCTTGCTACTACAGGAGGAAAAGCCGCTGGCTGGGTACATGTTTGAGTTATTTATTATTGTGTCATTTTTATTTAAGGCATATTTATTTAGCCTATATTTAAAGTTTATTGTTTCAGTTGTTTGTATTGTTAAAAGGCGTGAACATTAAAGCTTGATTTGAATTCCCGTCTGCTGGTCATGATAATAGCCTACATGTATGAGGAAAAAAGCTGCGGGTCGGGTTCAGACAGATAATTCACGTTGATGTGTCGGGTTACATCGGGTCCGGGCTTTAAAAGTCACAGGCCGGGTCGGGTGGGGTTGTAATTTTTAGGCCCGTTGAGAACTCTATGCAGGCTCCCCATATAGGCGCTGCCTGTAAGGCAATCGCCATGCCCCAAGCTTTTAGCCAATCACAGCACTGGTGCTAGATATCAAGCCTTCCGCCAACTTCGGGCAGTTCGAGCTCACCGTTGGTCAGGTGAGTAGCGCAGACATGGTAAGATAGGAATGTGACTGCTTTTGAATTCAGCTCAAAATGTTTTTTTAGAAATAAGACAATTCAAAAGGCAAGTTTATTAATCACTGTAAAAAATAATTCAGTGGCTTTGTAAATATCACTAAAATAAATGATTAAAATAGCTTAATAAAATCTCTTTATGTCTCTTAGTTGATTTTTTGAGTTGGACACCTATATATTTTAGTTTTTAAAACTGTAATAATTGCTCATTTCAAGTTAACATAAATATTTAACATCAACAAAAAAATAGGAAGTTTCACACCTAATTTTAACTATGATCTACTCAATATTTTTGGTGAAACATTTATTACATTGTATTATTTGAGTAAATGTAGGCAAAAAATTAAGTAAATCAGATGTAAATTTAAAAATCACAAAGCCAACGGTTTTTTAATCAGCAGCATAAGAAACTGCGCCTCTTGCAGGAAGACAAACAACCCCAACAATCCTGATAAGTGTTGAGTTTATTAATATTTACATTTGTTTTTATTGAAATATTTTATGTGTCCTTGCGTAAACAACTTAAGGTGTATTTAGCCAGCAAACGAGACATCTGCCCGACGTGCAGATCATGTCTATATTGGGTCAGTTGGTCCAGCACCTTATCTGTATGTTTATACAACGTGCAAATCTGGTACATTATCTGGACATCGGACTACGACCCCTCTTGGACGTTAGGTAGACATCTAAAAGGGATTCGGGAAATCAATACAAAAACAGTTTATATAAACTTGTCTCTGAGTTTTGAGTCAAAAAACATAAACATCATGTGAAATATTTTGTTAAGCTGTTAAAATAATGTAATCTTTATATATGAATGATTGTTCAAAAATATAATACTGCTCATAGATAAAGTTCCACTTTAAATTCTCTCTCTCTCTCTCTCTCTCTCTCTCTCTCTCTCTCTCTCTCTCTCTCTCTCTCTCTCTCTCTCTCTCTCAATTCAATTCAATTCAATTCAATTCAATTCAATTCAATTCAATTCAATTTCAATTTAAAGAACTTTATTGGCATGATTGTGTCACTTACAATATTGCCAAAGCATTATACATAAAACAAGAAACATACAATAACACAATATTAACAAACATTAAGGTGCAAATAAGCTAAGGTGCTGGGTGATGGATGAAGTACTACTGCAAAATAAAATAAAATAGAATCAGAGTATATTTACAATATAAAGTTGACTTTGAAATATAAACATATGAAGTATACAAATGTACATTTATGGAGGCACATGAGAGGTAAAATAAAAATACTGTACAAGATCAGGGCTGTAGATTATTTCTGATGGTGTGTAACTGATAAATGAATTTAGCAGCAGCTGATGGGTGTCTGTCTTCCCCCAGTAACATCTTCATTTGATCTGAATCTGAAGAGCTATGAAACTCTGCTATGAGCTTTGAGATTTTGTCAAAGTGTTTTTCTCTAAGCTCTTTATATTTACCACAGTAAAGGAGAAAGTGTGTCTCTGTTTCGATCTCACCACTGTCACAATGGACACAGATTCGCTCTTCTTTTGGGAGCCATGTTTGTCTATGTCGGCCTTTCTCTATTGCCAGACTGTGATCACTGAGTCTGTATTTAGTGAGGATTCGTCTCTGCTTTACATCTCTAACAGTGGAGAGATATTCTGACAGACTGTATTTTCTGTTTAGTGCCCGATAACATTCTAGTTTACTTTGGTTTTTACTTTCTTTATCCCAATGATCCAAATATAAAGTTTGACTTTCTTTAATGATTTGGTTTATTGTGGTTTGTTTGCGTTCATTAGTGCTGGTCTGGAGTTTTAGAGCCAGTTGACAGATGGGACTGGTTTTAGGTCTCTTCTCTTGGGTTTTAAGGGCTTCATATTGAAGTGTGTTCGGGGGACTTGAGTTTAAGTGTGACCAGAATTTAAGGGAGCGTTTTTGGATGTGTATAATTAGGGGATATCTGCCTAATTCAGCCCTCTCTCTCTCTCTCTAATTAACAGAGATTTATATGCTCACGTTTTATTGAAAATGTTTTGTCACCATTATTCCTTTAGTTGGGTAGTTTGACTCTTTCATTTTTCACAGTAGTGTTTAGTTTTTGTAAGAGCTTTTACTGGAGCATGGTTTTTGTTGCAAAGAAAGCTCACGTGGGTCTTACACTTACTAAAAGTTTGCCAACAATAATACCACATATGTAATGGCTGTAAATTCATTTGTCAACAATATAGCATTGTCTCAATTTCTCAGTTGATTTGTGGTGTCACATCTAACTTATTAATTAACACCACTGGGAAGCGCTTATATAAAATTAAATGTCCAGATTTTGTTGTCACATATGGAGACATCAAGAATGACCCCATGAATCACAACAGTGGTGACATTAGCCTCTTTCACACAGTAATTCTAGTAAATTACCATGAATTTACCAGAATGAATTTACCAGTAAATACAAAAATGTGCTGTTCACACATGCAGTGACGTTCCGTCTTTTTACCAGTAAGACATCATTCACACATTAGTATCAAAATACATGTAAACTCGGAGAGAAAGCGGAAATTACCTGTGGCGCCGCCGCGAGCTCCGTGCCGTATTTGTACACAATGGCGGGTTATGACTTAATATCGTCCGTATTTTGTTGTTTTCACATCTGTGGCAAACGGTCGCAAAGTTGCTCGTGACCAAACAACATTACGTTAGGCGGCGTCAAACGGAACCTGTGTTTACACATTAGGCTTCACCGAGGGTGTGCTAAGGACGTCGGCAATTTGGCAAACATATGGTAAGCTGTTTTAAACAACTTTGAAGAAATGTGGATGTTTACTTCAGTTGTGCTCAACTTTTAAGCAGCATGGGTGTGGAAACGAACGTAAACAGTGCGGTGGTACACGCATCATCTGTTTAAAAACGTTCTGATTGGCCCGAGCTGTCAGCGCGGTCTGACGTCGTTCGTTCTAAATGCCGGTAATCCTATATTTTTCGTTCACACATAGCGCTTACCGGTAAATTACTGGTAATCTTACAACCTGTCTTACTGGTAAATTGGGAGCACTGATTTACCGGAAAGGTTCTGTTCACACATGACATGTTAACTGCAATTTACCAGTAAATTACCAGTAAAGACTTTATGTGTGAAAGGGACTCTCCTCTGTGAATCATGAGTTTTTATAATACACTGGTGCAGTTATTGTAACATGTAGAAAACTCACCATCATTGTGATTCATGGGCTGATTCTTGATGTCTGCATCTGTGTCAAAAATTCTAGACTCTACATTTTTGATTACAGCTATAATTTGGTTTTCCCATTACAGTAAGTAGAACTGTGCATCTATAAATGTTGGTTTCAGCTCCAAAGAATACAGAGTGAGATAAAAATCTATTATTTAAAGAAATGTATTGTGTTAAAGTTATATTATACCACCACTTTTGATCATCAACGTTATTGATGAGCACTAATCAGTGACATTTTGATCCACAAAAAAACTGTGTTTTGTAGCAAACACTTTGTGCAATAATAATAATAATGTGTTTTAATAAACATCATCATCAAGCGCACACACTACAACGTAAAAATAAAGAGTCAAACTACCCAACTAAAGGAAACACCGATCATCATGATGGTGACAAAACATGTTCAATAAAACATCAGAATCTTGTAACTTCTCAAAAATGAGCAGTAGAAATCACAAAAAAAATAGAGTGAATTTGGTTTGTCTAGCCAGTATGGTCCTACTTTAAAATAATGATTTGTTAAAACAACTTTTTCGATTTATCCACATGAAAGTTGTGAGTGACTGCTAGTTATAGTAAGAGAGAAATTGGTTCAATGTCTGATGTATATGGTCTTCTGCAAATATAGCTATTGGTCTAGAAAGAGTTTTGTAAAGTAATGGTTTTGTGACACTTCATATTCATATCAAGATTCAACCTACAAACCTCAATAGTGGTGACCATCAAAAAACTAATTCAGATTAAAGGGGAGATATTATGAGATTTTTTAAAATGTAAACTAAATAAAAATCTTGGTCTGAGCAAAAGTGTGCCATTTTGGGTGTGTCATTTAAAATGCAAATGAGCTGAAGAAGTGCAAACACTGATCACAATGATGGTGACTTTAAATGAAACAAAACATTTGTTGTTTTAAACATTGTGTGAATATTAAAACATGACATTGTCATAACGTTTAAAAATGGTAAAATGTAACATTCCTCTAACGTTGTGACAACACAAAAACGTTCTTAGAACGTCAAGAAAACTGGACACTTTTTACGTTGGCAGAAAGTTTTTGGGAACTTTCAGGGAACGTTCTTAGAACTTTTTTCTGTTAGCTGGGTGAGTGGATTCAGGTGTTTCATATAAGGAGACATCTAAAATTTCTGGGGGGGGGGGGCGAGGACTGGAGTTGAAAACCACTGCTGTAGAGGGCTCGGGGCTGTAACACCATTCACACTTCACCTTTAACTGTGACTTTCTTATTTGCAGGTGGCTGGTAGCAGTGGATACGGTAGGTACTTCTCAGGTAACTGACTCGTCGTTTTCCTCCTTTAGAGGGCTCAGGGCTGTAACACAAATCACACTTCACCTTTACTGTGACTTTCTTATTTGCAGGTGGCTGGTAGCAGTGGATACGGTAGATACTTCTCTGGTAACTGACTCGTCGTTTTCCTCCTTTAGAGGGCTCAGGGCTGTAACACAAATCACACTTCACCTTTAACTGTGAACTTTCTCTCACTTACAGTTGGTGAACAAGCGATGGGTATGGTGAGCAGTAGGTCTGTAATCTTCTTTTCCCGAGGCTTTAGTCGGAAAAGAGGGATGCCATCACTGCCGAGCCGAACACTGCCCTTTCCTTCCCATACGTGGGATTTGCTGGAACCGGAACAGGGGCGCACCTTTGAAGAGGCTCCGTGACAGGCAGTTACTAGCCAACTAAGCTTCAGCAATGCAATAACTTCACTCACAGACCGACCAACCAACCAACGCTCTGAATTGTACTCACATGCGATCTTTACTTCCTGTACCCTTTTTTCACCGTCACCACCGTAATACACGTTGCTCGGGCCGGAGACTTCGTAGTGTCTCACCAGCCTCCACACTCAGGGTTATTGGACAGCGTATGATAGGCTGACTCTTCGCTCTCCACCCAGCGTCTTCTCCGTTCTAATATGGCCGACTCCAATCAATGGTAGCTTCTGACAACAAGTACACAGCACTTCACTGCAATACAATCACGTGAACACACTCTCTCTGTAAATCTAGACTCACCCACGACACACTTGGTGAACAAATAAGGTCAGGCCAAGGTCTTTTGTGGGGTCGGTTAAAGAATCCGTGGGGCACTGCAATGAAGAAGCCAGAGGTTGAAAAGGTAGCTGATGCCAAATTCCCAGTGGTGTTGCGTTCCCGGCTCTCCCACCGCTCCGTTCCGTGGTGGAGCCGCTACGTCAGTTGCTACAACTCACACATGCATCAAACTGGTATGCTTAATGTACACGTTACACTTTTATACTTTCAGTACTCACAAGTGATGAATATTACTTCCTCTCTTCGTCTCTTTGACTCCCCCCACCGTTCGGTTTTCCTTTGTGTATCACGTAATCCAATAACTGTTATAAAAGGATTCGATTCCACATACACTTCTATATGACAAGTGAGGCAGACATCTTACAAACAACAGGGGTTCGAATCATACTCAGCCCAGCCAAAGTTTCATCCGTCTTGATGTCCCAGATACTCGCTTTCTACTCCAATGCAATGTTCCTACTGCACCGCCACAGTACACAGCCTACCAGACAGCCAAACTGCACACTCTCTGTGGGACTCCTTATATAAACGTCCTCCTCCTTCCTGTCGGCTCCTTCAGCCGTCTTCTCTCCGCTCGCTTAGCGATCCCCGGATCAATGGCGCCTTCTAAGGAGTGGACGTTTAATCCGCCCTTGGCGGAGCGGAGCGTTTCCAAGATCAGCTCTTTCCCCGAAATCAACTCTTCCTCTTGTGTATTTGGTGCCCTTTTTATATCCCTCTCACTCACTGCATCACCCAATCAGAAGTTGCTGCCTTCCTCAGCACACCTGTTGTGAATTCGGCCTCGTTTGGGTTGCCCAGGGAACGAGGAAGTGAAGGTGCTTTAAAATTTTGGTCCGGGCGGAACCTCTCCTTTTCCTTTTTGGTTCCGCCCTAAAAGTCACCCTGTGACAATTGTCTAAATGTATTGCCAGTCTAAACATCGTCCCACAAGAAAACCAGTGTATGGGGAAGAGAAAAAACTTAATGTTCATGTTTAGAGTTTTTTTTGAGAATACCTGCTTGATTAACTTTAAGATGACTAGACCATCATTAAAGTGTAACTAAACCCCTGGTCAGAGCCTGACTCCACCAACAGCCAATATTTGAAAAACGCAAGAAAAGTGGGCAGATCCCAACGGAGATAGAGGGGACGAACTAAGCTCGTACCAAGTGTGTGGTTAGATCGTAACAAGGGCGTGGTGAGCTTGAACCTACTTACGTCACGAGTCATTTTTTGGACCCAACATCCAATAGGAAAATTAAACTGTAGTAGCCACCGTTCAACCTGAAGAGGGCAGCACTCAGACGTTTTTACACCATATATTGTAGTATTAAAACACTTTATATCCAAATGTAAAAAAACTGACTAAAATCAATGAACAGCACTAATAAAGCATCATTCTTACAGATCATTAACCAAAAAAAGTTGGTTTAGGGTTTAGTTACTCTTTAAAAATCTACCAACATCACTTAATTTTACTTATTTCAGCTTCTTAGACTATAGTTATGTGTATTGGCTCATTATTCTAACATTCAGAGAAAGCTTAACCCAAAGACCTACCAGCCAAGTGCCCGATTTAAGGAAACAATGATCACTATAATGGTGACTTCAAACAAACCAAATAAAGTCAAACTGGTTTGTAATAAGTGTAGATGTTAATGGTGTTTGTGTTTAATTCTCCTCTGGTCAGATCTTGAGCGATTGAATGTGTTTATATGTTATATTTATACAGTTAATGTTCATCTAAGATTTTGTCTGTAGTTTAGTTGTACTTGTGTTTTGACTGCTCTCTATTTCATCATTAATGTTCATTCATCATGTCATTATTTAAAGGGGACATATTATGAAAATCTGACTTTTTCCATGTTTAAGTGCTATAATTGTGTCCCCAGTGCTTCTTTCAACCTAGAAAATGTGAAAAAGATCAACCCAGTAACTTAGTTTTGGTAAACAATTTTCTGCAAGCATGTGAAAAAATAGGTCATTGTAATTTGGCTCCTATTGTGATGTCAGAATAAGGTAATACCGCCCCCTTTATCTGCACTATCCAACCACAGCATAACCATTTAGTACGGAGAGAAAGAGAGAGAGAGAAAATAATTCACAGCACAATGGAGTTTCAATTGCAACAAATCACCATCATTGTGATCAGTGGTTGCACTTCAGCCGCTCATTTGCATTTTAAATGACACACCCAAAACGGCACACTTTTGGAGATGGTCCTCACTGCGGAACACAACATCCAGGGGGCGGGGTTGGATCTAGATCCAACTCCTCCCACTTTATATACTTTGTTCCGCCAAATGAACCAGTATATTTGCGTTGTTGCAGCCCGCAATTAGTTGCAACCTGTGGTCACCAACGTTTGCTCTTATCAATTTAAGTGTACGTTTGATTAATAATATAGTTGAGAAAGATTCATAATTTAGAAAGTATCACAGTTAGGTGTAAGGGGAGGTAAGGACACGTTCCCGACAGTTTGATATCACTGAAGGGATTTATTTGTACATTATCCCACTTATTACACAGCTATTCCTATACGAGTAAATATATAAACTTATTTATTTGATATCTTTTATTAGCAAATTTAAGAAAAAAGTAAACCTGTTTCCTAATGGCTGTAAGCAAGACGCGTTAAAACAAGTTCAAAGTCCATACAAGATAAACATTCAATTTATTAATTTCTAAATAACATGCCATAGCCTATATATCTTAATAATTATGCATATTAATACTGTATCCATTAATAGGTCTTAAACTGCATGTGGTAAGATTACTCGTAGTAGGCTTACCCAAAATGTTTTACTCCAAAACATTATAGCAAAAAACTTACATTTCACCCTAAAGGCACTACTTTTATTGTAGTCATAAGTGAAGTTAGTTATTATGTCAAAATAATAACTTAATTTAGTTACGACTAAATGCGGAAATGGTAACGCAGCAACACGTGTATGACGTGTCTTGTGGTAAAACTGGCGACCAATGGGATCTCTGGATCGGGATTCAGCTCCGCCCCTGGATCTAAATCCAACCCCGCCCCCTGGATGTCGTGTTCTGCAGTGAGGCGCTACTGCACTTTTGCTCAGACCTAGAATAATACTTAGTTTACATCTTAAAAAAAATCTTATAATATGTCCCCTTTAAGTGTCACTTTTTAACTCTGTAAAATGGACTCATAGACACTGAGCGATTTAATAACTTACCCTGATGTTGTTTTGTTTTTGTTTGTATGATACAATCTTTGTGTATGTCCACTGTCTCTTTTAAAGTTGTTTATGTGTTATATAAGTTGTTTTAAGTTGTATTTTTTACAGAATTGTTCTGGTAACCACAGCTGCCAGTATTTCTCCGTAAAAACTACAGATGTTTTTACAGTGTAGTGTTGTATTAAACACAGAACCATCATCTCCAAAATACATTGAAATAAAGGTTTTGAATGAGACATTAGAGTCAAAATTATTCATATTTTGCATTGATTAATTATGTTGCTGATAATAGACCACAAGATGAACCATTACGGTTTATCCAGACAAGCAATTTTTAGACAACTAATATAAACTGTTGGTCTTCAGAGGACACCATCTAAAATCCTGATACAGTTACACAGGAATGATTTACACTACACAAGCTCCATATTCATAAGGGGAAAATGAGAAAACCACTGAAGCTGGTAAGGCTATCGATGTCATCATAAACCTGAGCATTGCTCCAGACTTTGATATGAACTTGATCACCAGGTTCCAGTGTAAGAACGACTCCATTGCTGGCATTACTATGGCGGGTAGGTTGAAAAGAAAACACAGAGCATTGAGGTACATTATTTTTAAATAGACCGGCTCCCAGGTTGATTCGAGAACGTGAATGAGCATAAAATCTGAAGTAATAGGCTCCTTTTACTGGTGCTGTGAAAATACCTGAAAGACACATGTATAGTCTTATGAACTCAAGAACTGCAAGGCAAATATTACACAGCAAAATCCCCGGTCTTAAATTAACACCGGCTCGGTGTTTATATGGGTACCACCAGCAGGGTGTTAAAAGTAACACCGAAGCAGTGTTAGAGTTAATTAGATACTTTAGCAATCATTTGAGTGATTATTTGATTATTGAAGACACCTGGTGATAATGAGCTGAACTACAACTACAACTTCCAGCCACTGCCTTAGATAAAATCAACTGAAAAGACATCTCTCTTATCACAAACCAGACTGAAATTTGTTTACTTTGAAATAGTTTGGTCACCATTATGGTGATCAGTGGTTCCTTTAGTTGGGCAGTTTGACTCTTGTCTTCCTCTTGAGGTCTTTGCAACAGTGTTTATTGAACACATAATTTGCAAAGGTTGTTAAAGCAAAGTTTATGTAGTTTTAAAACAGAGATTGTAGATTTAAAGGGGCCATGGCACAAGACTTTTTTAAGATGTCAAATAAATCTTTGGTGTCCCCAGAGCACATGTGTGAAGTTTTAGCTCAAAATACCAAATAGATAATTTATTACAGCATGTTAAAATTGATACTTTATTGGTGTGTGCAAAAATGTGCCATTTTGGGTGTGTCCTTTAAAATGCAAATGAGCTGATGAAGTGCAAACACTGATCACAATGATGGTGGTTTGTTGAAATTGAAACTCAATTCTGCTGTGAATTATTTTTTTCTCCCTCTTTTTCTCTGCACTAAATGGCAGTGCTGTGATTGGATAGTGCAGATTAATCGGGCGGTATTATTCTAATAAGAGCTCCTTATGACATCATAAAGAGGGCCAAATTTCAACGACCTATTTTTGTATGTGCTTGTAGAGAATGGTTTACCCAAACTAAGTTAATGGGTTGATATTTTTCACATTTTCTAGGTTGATAGAAGCACTGGGGACCCAATTATAGCACTTAAACATGGAAAAAGTCTCATTTTCATGCCATGGCTCCTTTAAGTAAATTGTTTGCACAGTTAAAAAATTCTGTTCTCATAAAAAATAAAATGTTGATTGAATATATATTCTCTATTGGTTTTAACTTACAGAGCTTTCCTCAGATCAACCTTTTCAAATGTTATTGTTAAATACTTGCTGGAAAGTTCATTTTTTGCCTCACGTGCAGATATCATGAATCACCCCATTAATTGCAACAATGGTGACATAATTTATGTTGCAATGCATGATGGGAGTCATGAGTGTTATACTATGGTGGATCCCAGCATGCTTTGCAACATTATGTTTGTCACCATGGTTCCGATTAATGGGGTGATTCATGATATATGCACAGGAGGCAAAAAGTATCCAGCAAGTATTTAACAATAAAATTTGAAAAGATTGATCTGAGGAAAGCTCTGTAAGTTAGATCCAATGGAGTAGTGATGGGAAGTCCGACTCTTTTTTTGTGAAACAGTTCTTTCGGACAGTTCGTTTCAAAGAACTGGTTAAAAAATCCGATTCACCAGTTCTTTAACGTACTTTACGTAATGACGTCATTCGCATCTAATTCTATCATCCAGGAGGGTAAAATACATAAAAAAATTCAAGTAAAGTCGTGTATGGTTGATTTATTATTATTTAGTTGTCCAACTAAAGCACATTCAAAAACTTTTAACAGAAATCATAATTAAGCTCATAACAACTTAAAATATAATCTGCACATACACACACACACAAACCTAACAAATACATTTTAGTCAAAACTGTGTTTAATATAATTAGCTGTACCATGCATATTTCCCGTGAGTTTTATGGTAAAATTAAATAAAATTACTTTATGTCTGTCAATCATCTTAGTTCATGTAGGCTATAGTATTAGCACAGAAACTAACTTATGTCCGTACTGTTTGGCTCATGCTAGCTCAGTATCCACAGTTCTTTAGTTCTTCGGTTTCGATAGAAACTGTTCTCAAATCAGTGAACTGGTGACTCCACAAATGCAGCAACCTGTTCCTGACTCGAGAGTCGCTGTATCGTGCTTTTCAGCAACACATGCGCAGTATTAACAGCTCAAGTCGGACGCGTCCGATAGAAACCCTTCTTGATTCAGGTATTCATTTTATCAGTGACTCTGGAATACCAGTATGTTTGTTGCGCATGCTCAGTATCAACAAAATTCACCATGTCTCGGTTCAGTCAGTGATACTGTTGGGGAGAGCTTCTACGAATTAAGATCCGGATTACTCTCTCTTAATTAAATTCGAAATGACTGTCGAGCACATCTGAAAGTGAGTAACTTGTGGATCATTGCTGTCTCGAGAGACAAACTTTTTAAACGATTCAGTCCGATTAAGTGTACTGATTCAAGTCGTTCACTGAAAAGAACTGGACATCACTACAATGGAGAATAATATGTATTTGATCAACATCTAATTTTCTATGAATACTGAATAAAATACTTTTGACTGTGCAAACAATTTACTTAAATCTATAATCTTAAATAATCTTAATAAAAACTGTATAAACTCTGTTTTAACAACCTTTGAAACAAATAATGTGTTTAATAAACACTGTTGCAAAGACCTCAAAGACAGAAACAAGAGTCAAACCACCCAACTAAAGGTTCTGCTCATTATCACCAGGGGTCTTCAATAATCAAATAATCACTCAAATGATTGCTTAAAGGGGTCATATGATGAAAATGTTAGCATTGCCACTTTGTAGGTTTGAGCAAAAATTTGTCGTTTTGGGTGTGTTTTTTAAAATGCAAATGAGCGGATGAAGTGCAAACACTGATCACAATGATGGTGGTTTGTTGTAATTGAAACTCTATTGTGCTGTCAAGTCCAAAAATGTGTCGTTTTGGGTGTGTTTTTTAAAATGCAAATGAGCGGATAAAGTGCAAACACTGATCACAATGATGGTGGTTTGTTGTAATTCAAACTCAATTGTGCTGTCAAGTCCTTCTTTTCTCTCTCTTTCTCTCTGCACTAAATAGCAGTGCAGTGGTTGGATAGTGCAGATTAAGGGGGCGGTATTATTCTAATAAGATATCCTTATGACATCATAATGAAAGCCAAATTTCAATGACCTATTTTTGCTCACACCTACAAAGTGGCAATGCTAACATTTTCATCATATGACCCCTTTAAGTATCTTATTAACTCTAACACTGCTTTGGTGTTACTTTTAACACCCTGCTGGTGGTACCCATATAAACACTGAGCCGGTGTTAATTTAAAGGGGTCATATTATGAGATATTTTTAAAATGTAAAATAAATCTTTGGTGTCCCCAGAGTGTGTATGTGAAGTTTTAGCTCAAAATACCCCACAGATAATTTATTATAGCATGTAAAATTGCTAATTTGTAGGCCTGAACAAAAGTGTGTCGTTTTTGGGTGTGTCGTTTAAAATGCAAATGAGCGGCTGAAGTGCAAACACTGATCACAATGATGGTGGTTTGTTGTAATTAAAACCAATTGTGCTGTCAAGTCCTTCTTTTCTCTCTCTTTCTCGCTGCACTAAATGGCAGTGCTGTGGTTGGATAGTGCAGATAAAGGGGGCGTCATTATTGTAATTCGCCTTGCTACCTACCTTACAAAACAGGCGAAATCTGAACGACCTAATTTTTCACATGCTTGCAGAAAATGGCTTACTCAAATTAAGTTACTGGGTTGATCTTTATCACATTTTCTAGTTTTATAGAAGCACTGGGGACCTAATTATAGCAGTTAAACATGAAAAAAGTCTAATTTTCACGCTATGACCCCTTTAACACCGGGGAATTTGCTGTGTACATCTATTATTTTGTTATAATGAGGTTTTCATTGCAGTGCTTACCAGTATTCGAGTCATAGGCATCTCCAATGTTACTAAACACTTTTTTGTAGACCAGAGTTTTCCAATCATCTTTAAAAGGCCCAGTGTAGCCTTCTCCTGATGCCAGAAGTCCGGCTGAAAAGGCAATCTTTTGAGCTGTGAACGTAAATAGAATTGTCACCAAAAATATAAAATCTTTCATTTTAAATTAAATTAGACATTTACCTTTATTCTCTTTCAGGAAAGATTCAAGCTTATTTTGTGAATCTTGTACTAAACTTTTCAAAGCTGTGAGAAAAAACATTATGAGAAACACAATGATCTCATAAAAGTATCAAATAAAATAACTTTCATAATGACAAATTATTACCAGTAAAATAATTTTAACCTTACCTGCATTCTCACTTAATACTGTGTTTAATGTTTCTTGTAATGTTTGAATCTTTTCCTCCATCTTCTTCAGCTTCCCCAGCTCAGCAATAATGTTCACAGTTGGTGTCATTAAATCTTCTGAAACTGAGCTGCCAACACAGAGCAGTAATAACAGTTGTACCACCATCAACATCTTGCTTGTTAGACGACTACAGATGACTCCTGTGAATGCTCCACACTTAAACTTTAAATCTCTGATGCTGGTCTTTATATAGGGCTAGAACAATATTTGTTGAAAGAAATGTAAACAGAAATATTTGCACTTTAGACTCATGCTGGACAAGCTTTGTTTGTTTCTGTTTTAACAAAGTAGAATAAGTGGAAAACATAACACAATGTTGATCACTCAGCTAACAGAAATAAGGTCTAAGAACGTTCCTTAAAGTTCACATTCAAGTTATGCAAACGTTTTAAAAACATCCAGTATTTTTATGTTTTAAGAATGTTTCTTGGTTATGTGAATGTTAGAGTAATGTTACAATCTATCACTTTCAAACGTTATGACAATGTGAAGTCTAAATATTCTTGCAACGGTTAAAACACATTTGCTAGAAACATTAAATTAAATTCTTTAAAAATTTTGTAAAACATTTCTAATAATTCTGCAAACAAATATTGCTGTAGAAAACACTTTTCACTCATTAGGTTACAATGTTTAGTTTTGTTTAATTTAAAGGCACTGGTATGGTTTTCAGTGTTTGTTTTAGTTGGACTCCTTCCCCTTGACTTTTTAACTTGTTAGTCATCTTTTCTGGCTGCTATAATTGTGTGTGCTTAAAACATGTTTGTCATGGGTAAGAAAGCATAAGTGTGTGCGTGTGTGTGTGTGCGTGTGTCCTTGGCCGGGTAATTATCACGTTGGGGGGACCAATTGTCCCCACAAAGATAGGAATACCAGTATTTTTGTGACCTTGTGGGGACATTTTGATGTCCCCATGAGGAAACAAGCTAATAAATCAAACAGAATGATGTTTCTTGAAAATCTAAGGTATCAAACAGTTTCCTGTGATGGTTGGGGTTAGGGAATGGGGCAGGTAAGGGGAATAGAATATACAGTTTGTACAGAATAAAATGCATTACGTCTATGGAATGTCCCCAAAAAACATGGAAACCAGAACGCACGTGTGTGTGTGTGTGTGTGTGTGTCCCCTTGTGTGTGTGCATTTTACATCTTTGTTTTGCATCTGTGCCAACTGTACTCGGTCTTCTTGGAACTTTATCTCGCTGCATTATGCAAGCGGCATAAACGTTATTCTGACATGCCTACATTTGTTTCAGGACAATTTCTGCCATGTTTTTTATTGGCAAACAACTTAAACAAATGTTTTTATTACACTGAAAAAAATGAAACTTTGGATCAACTTAAAAAAATTGCTGTATACTATGGATCAAAAATTGCTGTAATTTGTTACAGCTAAATTTATTAGTTTTTCCCAAACTATATTTTTGATTTGGTTGAAACTTAAAAATTTCAATTTAATATCAATCAAAATAGTTCTTCAGCCCAAGATAAAAAATTTACATTGAACTAAAGTTAAAATATTGTTTTTCATGTAGACCAAAATCATTATTTTTACTTTTTACTAAAATTATAACTTGCTTGCAGAGTTCTTTTCTAAACATGGATGATGTTTAACTTCTAAACAACTGCTGTCAGAACAAGATACAAGTGTTCAACTATTCCAGCATCCACACACGTGATTTATTAAACAAATCTTCTTTCTGATGTGATGTAATCACAAGTCAAATGGATATTTACCGCGTGCGCAAGTCTCAAGTCTGAACCTTCAAGTCTCAAGTAAGTCCCAATTTTCTTTTCTTGGGCAAGTCAAGTCAAGTCGAGTCACAGGCTATGTCAAGTCAAGTCAAGTCAAGTCAAGTCCTGTAGTAGGTCAAGTCAAGTCCAAGTCAAGTCACCTTATCATTGTAATTTTACCTGCAGAATCTGATCTTATTAAAGATATATACACTCTAAAAAACAAACGGTGCTATATAGCACCAAAACAGTTGCTTTGGATCGTAACGATAGAAGAACCATTTTTAGTGCCATATAGCACCGGTGAAGAACCAGTGAAGCACCAGTGAAGCACCAGTGAAGCACCAGTGTAGAACCATATAGGGGCCATATAGCACCACATATGGTTCTACATAGCACTATATGGTTCTACACAGGTGCTTCACTGGTGCTTCACTGGTGCTTCACTGGTTCTTCACCGGTGCTATATGGCACTAAAAATGGTTCTTCTATCGTTACGATCCAAAGCAATTGTTTTGGTGCTATATAGCACCGTTTGTTTTTTTAGAGTGTAGAATATAAAGATATAAAGAAATACTAATGTTCAGTAAAATACATCATGGAATTAAACAAAATTGTAATCTCTTCCGTTCGCGCGCCTATTTGAAATAACGAACTTGAGCGTGCAAAAGACGCTATATGTAAACCGGCCCTAACATTCTAGAATCCAGTCATTTTTCTTTCTCTGTGTGTGTGTGTTCAGGTGGCAAACTAAGAAAAAGTAGCCAAGTCTCGTACCGCTCAGATCAAGGGAAGTATAAAAAAAATCTAACTTATTTTGCCCACATTTGTCTTCAACACGGTATGATGAGGGTTAATGTCTACTTTAGTTATTATTACATTAGCTAACTACCAACTAACCAGATATTAACAAATTGACAAGCACTTACTGGGCAGAATGGCTCTTCAAATGACAGACGAAATTGGAGGTTGTCGTCTGGCTGCCAGTGATTTTAATGTTGCATGTCTTGCAACGCACTTTTCGTCTTTTGCCATCTTGTTGAAGCCGAAAGCGATGACCCTCGCTACCCCTCCAGCTGACATGTTGATATCTGTTCTAAGTGGGCGTGGTGTGCGTAAGGTACGAGAGGGCATGACTGATGATAGTGTCGTGATTCAGTCATGACAATGCCATTCTCAGCCTGCGCTCCAACTGGGTCAACTTTTTTTTTAAAATAGTTTATATATTTTATGTTCAAACTGAAAGCATGATGTGATTAACACTCAAGTCATTCAAGTCATCATGTCTCAAGTCAAGTCAAGTCCCGAGTCTTTAACTTCCAAATCCGAGTCAAGTCTCAAGTATTTTATTTTTTGTCAAGTCAAGTCACAAGTCACAAAAATAGCGACTCAAGTCGACTTGAGTCCAAGTCACCAAGTCACAAGTCCCGATGTCTGCAATCCTGGTACCCAGCATGCATTGCGGGATGATGCTTTGTTGTTGATTGTCACCATTGTTGCGTTTCATAGTTTCAACATCAACATCACAGATTAGATATATGTAAAAAAAAACTCTTCAGGCTTTTTGGATTTTAACAGCATATTACAGTACAGAACCATTACAGGATTGACAGAAAAATAACTTAAATTCAGTGACTCTTTTTTTGCTTGAGATGATTGAATCACAATAATTAACAATTATATATCAACAGTTTCAGACTACATCTCATTATCTTCTCTAACAGATGTGCTTTAGAAACACACTGTCATAACGAACAGAAGAAAAAAATTTAAACTTCAAGACCCAAGTGCCCAACTAAAGGATACACTTATCGACACAGTGGTGACTTACTTTATTAACCAGATTTACAGCCATTCTTCAAGTTGTAATTTTAGTTTTTAACAGAGATGCTGATAGAGTTGCAAAAGTGAAAGATTGCTGCTTTTGACTCTTTTGAAAAGTGTAAGATGGATTCATGTTTACACACGGCAGTATTCATTTATCTATTGCATTTAATATTATGACTTTCTTCATCATTATATTATTACTTTTTCCAGAAAAAGAGCCAGTCTATAAGAAATTAGAGACAGGCTTTTTTTTACCAAAGTAAAAATAATGATTTGGTCTCCATGAAAAGCAATATATTAGCTTTGTTTCAATGTATTTTTTTTTATCTTGGGCTGAAGAACTATTTTGATTGATATTAAATTAAAAAAGTTTTAACCAAATCAAAAATATAGTTTGGGAAAAACGAATAAAGTTAGCTGTAACAAATTACAGCAATTTCTTTAAAGCTCCACTGTGTAGGATCTACTCCCATCTAGCGGTGAAAGTCTATATGACAAGCAACTGAATATTACTTTCTAGCCCGCCCCCCCCCCCATTCGGAACGCGTTTTAACTCGTACGGTGGCCCGGCCGTGTCATGCCAAGGTTAACATGGCTTCTAGTAGCTACAAAGCAAAAGCAATGAGAAAAAAATGAACAATTTGCAATGTCCTTTGCCTGTGATCCATCAAAGCACACAGATTTATGTTTAACATGAAAAAAGTCTGATTGTCATGATATGTCCGCTTAAAATCACATACAAAAAGCAACCATGACGGGTTTAAATGGACGCGAACTAATATTATGTCAAAGTACAATGCTTATGTTTTAAGTAAACGTTACATGTCCGTGTATATGTAAGAGCTTTCTCTCATATTGGTGAAAAAAGATCGCGCAACTTTCACACGCTTGTAAAATGAAACGAAAGACGCGCAGATCAGACGCTTTTATCAATGAAAAGCTAAAAATAGGGCTGTCACCGTGTGTTTGTGCTAGAGGTCAGAAAAGATGAAAAACATTTATCTCAGTACCTCAGATTACATAAATGGGCGGAGAGACGGCGTGTGGCAGTTCGCACACATTAAACCACATGCATGTTTACACTAACAAGTGTTATGCATAATCATGCTAAAGTTAGCCAAGGAACTATAAAACTTCAAGTTTACAACATGGACTGTATAGATGTAAACGAATATGCTGAATTACCTGTGGAGAATATAGAAAGTGCAACTTCAGTGTCCCTTGAGCCCCATCTTGGAAAACTAACTCCAATAGTGACTTTGGTCTTGATGTTTTTCCTGTCACGTTGTCGTTTAAAATCCCCGTTTCCCTTCCTTGGCGATTTGTTTTAATGTCCTCGAGAATATGTCTTCAACAGGCTTTCAAATCAAAGCATTAGATCGCAGGTTCATGACGGTGTGCGGCTGTTGTAAAATCCAAAGGATTCAGCTACGCAGGTCACAGGCTGGATACGTCATCAAGCCTGGTTTATTTAAATCAACTGAGCATTACATTCACAAGTCATACGCATATTACATCAATTTACAATTAACTAAGAATAATTGTCAGCTTTATAATTGTTAATATTCTGAAATAAGACTGTCTTGATGACGTATAAGGCCTACACATGCAACCTCCGGAGGCTTCAGCTATCGGCCAGCATGAGTGTAGAGTGAAAGCGCGAAAGGCGGAGCTTGAATTTCAGGAATGTCCCTCGACGGCGAATGTATTTCAAAGATGGAGGCACAACATGGATTCAGCCAGAGAGCGCTTCGACGTTATGCATTTTAAATAGCAGATTCTACACTTACGAGAATACTTTGATTAGTGGCGTGGAAGTAATTACACATGAATGAGCACATACTTTTGAAAGAAAACAAGGGTTTTTGTTAAGAATTAACTCAATAAAGTACACAGTAGAGCTTTAAGTTGATCCATAGTATACAGCAATTTTTTTAAGATGATCCAAAGTTTCATTTTTTTCAGTGCAGGGGTGCAATTTTAAGACAACTGATAAACTATTGAACTTCAGAGGACACCACCTAAAGTCATGATACAGTTGACTTACACAGGAATGATTCATACAAGCTCCATATTTACAAGGGGGAAAATTAGAAAACCACTGAAGCTGGTGTAGCTCATTTGATCATCAAAAACCCAAGTTCCATCCCATAGTTTGGTATTAACTTGATCACCAGGTTCCAGGGTAAGAATGACTCCATTGCTGGCATTACCATTGGTGACAGGTTTCCAAGAAAACACAGAGCATTGAGGTGCATCATTTTTATACAGAGTCACTGCCATTTTGATTCCAGCGTGTGAATGAGCATAAAATCTGAAGTAATAGACTCCTTTTACTGGTGCTGTGAAAATACCTGTAAGGCAAATGTATAATTGTGTGAACTTAAAGGGGTCATATAATGAGATTTTTTTAAGATGTAAAATAAATCTTTGGTGTCCCCAGAGTGCGTAAGTGAGGTTTTACCTCAACATTCCCCACAGATAATTAATTACAGCATGTTAAAATTGCTAATTTGTAGGCCTGAGCAAAAGTGTGCCGTTTCTGGGTGTGAAATTTAAAATGCAAATGACCCCACTGAGCAAAGCGTCTTAAAAAGACGTCATTTCGACGTCCCATGAGGAGCCAGAATGAAAGTTTTTATGACGTCTTTTTATGACCTGTTCTGAACATCCAATATTGATGTCAAGGGGACCTCCACGCAAAGTAAAACTATTTAAAATGTGGCCATTTTAGACATTATATTTGTATATATAATCTTTATATATGAATAAATGTAAAAAAAATATTGCTTATAGATAATTCCCAAATATACAAGTTCCACCTTAACTATCTGCGTCTGCAATCTCTCTCTCTCTCTCTCTCTCTCTCTCTCTCTCTCTCTATCGTTCAATAATTGAAGTGAAGGGACGTGAACTTCACTCTTCCTCCCTCGCTTGCTCTCGCTGGATAATTGATACATGTAAATCCCCTAAAACAATGTCATCACCATTACAAACATTTGTTTTTACAAAGCATTGTTTTGAAGTAGGACCATACTAAACAAACCAAATTAACTTTATTTTTTGTCATTTCTACGGCTTGTTTTTGAGAATTTAAAAGATTCTGATGTTTTATTGAACATGTTTTGTCACCATCATGGTGATCATTGTTTCCTTTAGTTGGGTAGTTTGACTCTTTATTTTTATAATGTAGTTTGTGTGTTTGATGATGGTGTTAAAACACATTATTATTGCACCAAGTATTTGTTGCCAATGTTTATGGCTTCCTATAAATTACATTGATGGTCAGAAGTGGTGGTATAATATAACTGAACTAACAACACAGATAAAATATTACAAATTTTGTTTAAAAGTAAACTTCTATCTCAGTTTTGTTTGGAGCTGCAATAAACACTTCAGTGCATCCTACTGTAATGAAAAATGAAACATCATGCCTGTAATCAAAAATCTAAAGTCCAGAATTTTTTGACACAGATGCAGACATCAAGAATCAGCCCATGAATCACAACGATGGTGAGTTGTCTAAATGTTGCAGTGCATTGCACCAGTGTATTATAAAAACTCATGAGTGCAGAGAGTGTCACCACTGTTGTGATTCATGGGCTGATTCTTGATGTCTGCATATGTGACAAAAATATCTGGACTTTTAATTTTATATAAGTGCTTCCCAGTGGTGGTATGAACCTAAATAATAAGTTGGATGTGACACCTCAAATCAACTGAGAAATTGAGACAATACTACATGGTTTACTAAATTAATTTACAGACTTTACATATGTGATTTTACTGTTGATAAACGTTCAGTGAAGTTGTAAGATCCACATGTGAGTTTTGTTTATAAAATTTTTCTTTGCAACAAAAAACATGCTTTAGCAAACACTCTTACAAAGACCAAATATTCACATGAAAAGTCAAAGAGTCAAACTACCCAATTAAAGGAATCACTGATCGTCATTATGGTGACAAAAGATTTTCAATAAAACGTCAGCATATACATCTCTGTTTATTAGAGAGAGAGAGAGAGAGAGAGAGAGAGAGAGAGAGAGAGAGAGAGAGAGAGAGAGAGAGAGAGAGAGAGAGAGAGAGAGAGAGAGAGAGAGAGAGAGAGAGAGAGAGAGAGAGAGAGAGAGTATTTAAGGTGGAACTTTATCTATGAGCAGTGCTATGTTTTTGAACACACATTCATATATAAAGATTACATTATTTTAACAGCTTAACAAAATATTCTACAAAAATACACGTAATGTTTATGTTTTTTGACTCAGAACTCATAGACCACATTTGTATAAAATATTTGTGTTTTGATTTCCCGAACCCCTTTTGGACGTCTACCTGACGTCCAAGAGGGGTCATAGTCAGACGTCCAGACACTGTACCAGATCTGCACGTTGTATAGACGTACAGATAAGGGCCTGGACCAACCGACCTAATATAGACATGATCTGCACGTCGAGCAGACGTCTCATGTTTGGTGGGACCGGATGAAGTGCGAACACTGATCACAATGATGGTGGTTTGTTGTAATTGAAACTCAATTGTGCTTTCAAGTCCTTCTTTTCTCCATCTTACTCTCTGCACTAAATGGCAGTGCTGTGGTTGGATAGTGCAGATAAAGGGGGCGGTATTATTATAATTTGCCTTGCTACCTACCTAACAAAACAGGCGAAATCTGAACGACCTAATTTTTCACATGCCTGCAGTAAATGGCTTACCCAAACAAAGTTACTGGATTGATCTTTATCACATTTTCTAGGTTGATAGAAGCACTGGGGACCCAACTATAACACTTAAACATGGAAAAAGTCTGATTTTCACGCTATGACCCCTTTAAGAACTGCAGGGTAAATATTACAATTATTTCTTCTGTCATAATGAGGTTTTTATTACAGTGCTTACCAGTATTCGAGTCATAGGCATTTCCGATGTTACTAAACACTTTCTTGTAGACCAGAGATTTCTGATCATTTAAAGGCCCGGTGTGTCCTGATCCAGATGCCAGAAGTCCGGCTGAAAAAGCAATCTTTCGGGCTGTGAATGTGAATAGAATTTGTCATCATTGAACTTGTGGAAAAGTATAAAATCTTTTATTTTACATTAAAGTTAATTTTTTTTAAATGTACCTTCATTCTCTTTCTGGAAAGATTCAAGCTTATTTTGTGAATCTTGTACTACACTTTTCAAAGCTGTGAGAAAAAAAACATTATTTCAATGAAATGTAATGATCTCATAAAAGTATCAGTGCAAAATCATTAAAAACCACAAAAAACTCTTTCATAATGACAAATTATTGCGAGAAAAATATTTTTGTAACCTTACCTTCATTCTCTTTCTGGAAAGATTCAAGCTTATTTTGTGAATCTTGTACTGAACTTTTCAAAGCTGTGAAAAAAACATTATTTCAATGAAATGCAATGATCTTATAAAAGTATCAGAGAAAAATTATTAAAATCAATGAAGAAATGTATTGCAGTAAAACCTTTACCTTACCTTCATTATTAACCAGTACTTTGTCTAATGTTTCTTGTAATGTCTGAATCTTTTCCTCCATCTTCTTCAGCTTCTCCAGCTCAGCAATAATGTTTACAGTTGGTGTCATTAAATCTTGTGAAACTGAGCTGCCAACACAGAGCAGTAATAACAGTTGTAACACCACCAACATCTTGCTTGCTAGATGACTACAGATGACTCCTGTGAATGCTTCACACTTTAACTTTAAATCTCTGATCCTGGTCTTTATATAGGGTTACAAAAATATTTGTTTAAAGAAATATAAACACAAACATTTGCACTTTAGACTTATGCTGCAATAGCTTTGTTTGTTCGTGTTTTAAGAAGGGGAAAACAAAACAAAATAATGATCCCCCAGCTAACAAAATTAAGTGTTAAGAAAGTTCCTTAAATTCCCATTACTGTTACGCAATGTCCAATATTTTAATGTTTTAAGAAAGTTTCTTGGTTATGTGAATGTTAGAGAAATGTTACATTCTATAATTTTCAAACGTAATGACAATGTGACGTCTAAATGTTCTTGCAACAGTTATTTAAGAAAACCTTTTTTACACCGTTATAAAACATTTCTAAATGTTCTGCCAAAATATTTCTGTAGAAAACTTATATGATGTTTGGTTGTGTTTAATTTAAAGTCACCATTATGGTGTTCAGTGTTTGTTTTAGTTGGACTCCTCGCCCTTCACTTTTTAACTTGTTAGTCATTTTTTCTGACTGCTTTAACTGTGTGTTTAAAACATGTTTGTCATGGCAAAGTAATTTGACCATGTGATGTCGGTTAGTTATTTGTTGTGTCATTCGATTTATCAGTCCAGAGGTTACTTGCCTCTCATAACTGCATTGTGCTGCCAATTTTGTGATACTACAGGAGATAAACGATTCAGGGGCCTCATTTATAAAGCGTGCGTACGCACAGATTTGATCGTAAAGTTTGCGTACGCAAAAATCCACGGCAAAGTGCATATTTATAAAAGCTGTCTTTGACGTGGAAAAGTGCTTAGCGCCACGTCAGGGTCTGAGCAGACGTACGCACTTTTGCTTGTCTGATTACTGCAGGTTTTTGGAAATATAAGCCAATCTTGCTGCTTGAAATTTGGTTTAAACATTGAGAAGTGCTCTTTTATATGTCTGTGACATTAATTAGGCATCGTTTAAAGGCGGAGATCTGAAAATGCTCGGCTGCGCACAAGTTCAAGTTAATTAGCGATTTATAGATTTAAAAGGGTTACGCGCGTTTTTTGCACGTACGTTCGGTTTATGAATCACACGTACGCATTTTTGATAAATGATCGTAAGATCAAATTTAGGATGGTTTTTACGCAGCATTTTATAAATGAGGCCCCAGAAGAGAAGAGAGAATTTCTGGAAGAGGAGGAAAGGTGAGCAAAAAAGAGAAATGCAGGATGATGGAGGTCTAGGGTGTTTAGATTTAGGAGATAGGATTTAATTTGATCCTTTTAACAATTCTTGCTATCCTATCTTAAAGTTTAATGCAAACTATATTTAAAGAAGTCTGAGTGTTGTATATCAAAGGGCTTATCCTCTTGTTTTCTAGACAGTACGATTTACATGTTTTTTTTTAAAGAAAGACATTCACATTCTAAAAACATTTAATGTTTCTTTAATATTGTAGAAACATTAAAGGAGCTGTCCGCAGTGTTTCTACCTAAACTAATCCCTTTTCAATTGCCTTTGTGTGAAGGGGTTGTAATCTCACATTAAAATGATCCACTTTGCGGGTTTTGCTATTACCTCCGAAAAAAATATTATTTTTATGTGAAAGTACCGGGCCGGATTTGGCGCGAAATCCAGTGACGTCACCTGCATGCGCGCTCCAGAGCCTCCCACCTCGTCGACTGACTTTGCGCTCAACAGCGACGACACTGTCTGATAACAGGCTGAAACGACCTGCTCCCAGCACAACACAGACTCCAACACAAACTCCACATATTGTGAAGAAAAAAAGTTATCTGCTGAAGCTCGTAAGGCCAAAAGTGAATCTGATCAACTTCGGACAAAAACACGGATTAACATTGGCAGGGCATTTGAATTATGGAGAAACATCCGCTTTGTTTTGGGTATAAAAACGGATCCTGAGTTGGCTTTCATCCTTTTGGACAGGTAAGCTAACATTACTACAAAGCATTTCAAATATATTTCAATTATGTGCTTTAGTTTTTTAGATGTTGTTTCGGTTTGCTAGCCTTCGCTTTAGCGTGTTTGCCCAGCCGTCGTCGATCGATGACGTAAAACTGTGGACGCGTTTGTTTGCGTGCGTCTGCTTTTTAAAAGTCTTTAAACTCGTACAGTCTGACATTGATGGAAACTGAGATTATACAGTGTGACATGGACTTAACTATGATATTGATCGCACAGTGTGGCAAGCAACAACCCTAAAGGACTATTTAAAATAGCACAGTATATACCGGGCTTTACTGTTATACTGAAATTGTTCAGTGTAGTTCACTAATCGTTTTTGTTATCTTACCGTAAATTTAACACCACATTACATAGGATAAATGCAGTCAACTAAACGTTGCAGTGAGTTTACCTGAGTTTCCAGCAAGTTGTGTGATGCTTTCTCCAGTCTGGCCGTCGTTCATGAGTTCGAGCACGCGCTTGTAAACTTATTGGTTGCAATCTGAAACATCACCGCTAGAGGCCGCTGTAAACTACATAGAGCGCCTTTAAATACTATTATTTTAAAACTGCATAAAACATTTCTGAATGCTCTGTAAAAAATATTGCTGTAAAAAGCACAATTCACTTAATAGGTTATTATGTTGGTTTTGTTTTATTTGAAGGGCACATAATATGCAAACCCCCTTTTACAAAGGGTATGGACACAAATGTGTGTTGGCAGTATGTTACACTGAAAAATATATTTTTTATCCCCATTAAACCAAAGCATCTCATTAGACATGTTGTTTGGTTTCTTATGTGACTACACACAAACAAAGCCCCGCCCACGGCCACTGACTGACTGGTATATTTTACCCGAAAACTTTTTTAAATGTGATTTCCAGCACATGTAGTAGCAAAAAGACTTAGCATGAATCTTTCATAAGAAAAAACTCAGAAAACGAAAGGTTCCAGGTTCCAAACAAAGTTAATTTATTTTGCTCGAGCCAAAGAAAGTTCAGATGATCAAAAAATACATAAGCATTAAGCATACTTTGGTGCTTTCCACTATAATTGTGGCGAAAGCGCAGCTGGATTTTTTTAAAATAGCCTAATAAAACGAAAGTGAACTGAATGTCATTATGACCTTATACAGAAATAGTAGTCCAGTACAATATTAATATAGTATGTGGTCAATAATATGCCCACACTGTAAAATCAAATAGTATACATTACTATAAAATGCTAGTATGTTTAACTGTTTTTAACTAAAATGTTGAGTTTACTTAAAATGGCTAATTGTTGTTTAAATGTTAAAATATAAAGTTCACACAACTGAAGCAATTTAAGTAAAATTACACAAAATATCCAAGACGTTCTATTGAGCGTGTGCGTTTTAGCGCAATTCCCCTCCTCCACAACTGTCTCTACATTTTATTTTGATGACTCTTTGAGAAAGTATCATCATCATCTCTGTTTAAAAAACTAACTTGCAGTTATTTTTTAAAGGGATAAGTTTAACTTCTAAACAGCTGTCAGAACAGATACAAGTGCTCAACTATTCCAGCATTCACACACGTGATTTGTAGACAAAGTAGACTTTTTGTTTACTGGATGTAATCACAAGTCAAATAGACATTTACCGCAAACTTGTGTTTGTTTAGGATTCATTCATTTAGATTCCTCCTTTAACTTTCACTGAACTAACTCTCCTCCTTTAGCAATTGTAGCAGTGTTTTATTAAAGGCACAGTATGTAAGATATTAATATCAATTAATCATAAAATGGCCCTGATATGTCAATAAACATTAAGAAATCATTTTCATTTCAAATACTTATATCACTCACAACAGTGGTCTGGCCAGGATATAAGTGGAGTTGCAGCCCTCAACTGATGTTTATGTTGTCATTTTGTGTATTGGCCACTAGTTGTGTGATTGCAGTACCAGTTTTGAGACACCCCTCGCTGCAGACTGTAGCGCGATGACATCACGTACTGACGTCAGGTATGTTCTACGTATCGTATGTATTTAATGCGCATGTACAAAATATTTCACTTTAATCAGTAGGTGGCGGTAATGCGCCTAAAAGTTTAATGCCAACCTTAATAATACAGCGAAGAAGAAGTTTTTCTCGTCTGCAATCTGGATTAGCGTTTTCTCGAAAGGGATTAATTCAATTGCGGTAAATCGATTACATAAAATAAATATTAATGCTTTATGTTTGCTTTTAATTGTTATAAAAAATTATTTCTGTTCAAAATTGAACTTTTTTGCTTATAAAACTCATTTTGTTTCTCCCTAGTAGTTTTTTACATTCACACATCATGTTGAGGAATTGAGTTTCCCTATATTTATCAAAGAAAATTGTTTATGTGCAATATACAAAAAGCAAACCTTTAATTGAATGCATATGTGATTTTCTAGATGCATGTTTCTGGATACTGGAAGGCGTAACTTACAGAAAACAGTCACCAAGTACAGTCCAGCTAAGCCAGGTTAGTTATTTTTTGCATAACTGTTTGTTTTAATTTATTATTTTTAGGACTTAAAAAGAGAGACACATAATATGTTAGTGTTATTTTCCAGAGTTGTATAGTACTTAAGTAATTTTACTTTCTACATAAAAGTAAATTTTCAATTATTCATATTTTATTAGTGTTTTTCTTTGGAAAACATACATTCCAAAATATATTATTGTAATTTTTACTCCACTACATTTCATAATTTCAAGTTTTTTGTTTATATTTAAAGGGGACAGAGAATAAAAAACAATTTTTACCTTGTCTTTGTTGAATAATGGTAGTCTACCCACATTCACAAACATACAAAAAGTGATATACATGCTAAACATCTCAGTCTCATAGTAATTCCTCTTTTAGAAATGTCAGCCAGAAAACGGCCCAATCTGAAAAACTGATGCTTATGACATCACAGGCATCTAACTGCCCCTCCACTTTAAAATAATTGGCTACATTTTTTTAGTGGCAGCAAAGTCAGCCAATCAGTAATAAGATTGCAAGTTAAGCCAGTAGGGGGAGCCAAATAGGTGCAAAACCACTTGTTTAAAATTCCCCACCCTAATAGAGCTATCTGAAAGAGGGTTTTTAGGAAGCTTCTAAGGCATTACAGACCCAAACAAAAAAATTTTTGTCTACATGTCACATCACAGAACAAGGATAAATACCCCGTTCAATCATTCTATGTCACCTTTAATATTTAAGTACGTAAAACATCTAGTAATTTTTTTTACTTTTACTTAAGTAAAAATTATTTACGTACTTTTACTAAATAAAGTAAAAGTACACAATTTTTAAGTAATTAGGCATTAAATCAATTTTAATATGCAATATAAAAGGAATACACAGTATAATTCTATGCTTTAGAATGGTGTGAAAAATTTTTAGTAAA
Source organism: Paramisgurnus dabryanus (assembly GCF_030506205.2). Lineage (NCBI taxonomy): Eukaryota > Metazoa > Chordata > Actinopteri > Cypriniformes > Cobitidae > Paramisgurnus > Paramisgurnus dabryanus. The sequence continues at coordinate 36,067,283 of NC_133342.1, read as the reverse complement.
GAAAAGTAAAAAAATTACACAAACACTCTGATAAAGCACAGATGCTTGGAAAATGTAACTAAAATACTTAAGTATTATACACCTCTGTTATTTTCTAACTAATACATGCCTTAAAGGAAACCGGACCAGAGAATGAATTGATGCCATCTGTTTGAACCACAGTGCTCATTTGGAAGGCTTCCTTGAGGACTGCTTCAGGATGTAGAAGGAACAGTAAGTATAACCGCAAGCATACATCTATATTTTTACCTTTTACCCTTACCCATGCAGTGAAGTACAGTAGTATGTGTACTATTAAATATGCCCTTGAATGTTTAAAGATTTTAAAATATTCTGCTTTGAATATTAAAAGATTGTTAATGCTTGTCTTTCGGTTGTGAAGGATCTTCTTGAACCACAGGTAATGCTGATTACCTTGATTAAGTATTCTGTATGCATGATGTATACAAATGGTAATGTGTTTTCTTATTGAATTGGTTCACTTTTATTTCTTGACAGGGCAACACACACACACACACACACACACACACACACACACACACACACACACACACACACACACACACACACACACACACACACACACACACACACACACACACACACACACACACACACACACACACACACACACACACACAAGATCCTTGTTGGTATTTATAATTATTTTTTTGGGCCATTTTTTGCCTTTATTGATAGACAGTAGATTTTTTGAGACGACAGGAAAGTAGAGGGTGGAGAGAGGGGTATGGGATCGGCAAAGGACCTCGAGCCGGGATTCGAACTCGGGTCGCCGGAAGTGCGTTTGCACCATATGTCGGAGCGCTGCCCACTACACCATCGGCTCCGACCCTTGTTGGTATTTAGATCTAGTTTAGCATGGCAGGGTTCTGACAGTACATAATGTTCTATGTGGGAAATGTGTGGTTTTAGTATTGGTTTATTCTGACCACGCATTTCTCGGGTCTCGTTACTTTTTCCCCGATCCCTTACTTGTGATTATTTTCCAGGTGTATGTGATTTGCTTTGTCCCTATTTATTTTCCTTGTGTTTGCTGTTCTGTGCACGTTTGTCTTGTCACATTTCCTGTTGATTCCTCGTGAGTATTCAGTAAAGTCTAGTCTCCACGCCCGCCGACAGGGGGGGACAAACGGGTCTGTTGTCCCGGGCCCAGGGTGGGGAGGGGCCCAGAGGGGGGCCCAGAACTGGGACTTATGGAATAATTGATAAACAATAAAGAAAATATTTGATTTGAAGTTTAGTACGCTCAAAATGTCCCGTCAGACTCAGCACAAGTCCGGTGCTCAGAAAATAAAAGAAAAGAAGAAAATATAGGCCTTATAGAGGAAAATAGAATTCCTAATTATCCGCATTAGGAATCTGTGACCGCAGATATAGTCACTGCATCGCGTGTGTTTAGAAGTCTGTGCTGTTTGCTGTGAGGTTTTTATGAGAGAAAGCACAAACTATTTAATATTTAATATGTAAAACTTGAATTTGAAATAAAACTTACGGCGGAGAAGATAATGAATTCGCTATCGTCTCTATTGCTAAGTGACGCGACTATTATTTATTATTTCAAATCCGTTTACAAGATAAATATACATTGTGTTGTTAAACAGATGAACTTATCTTGATATAGGCTACATTCATTATGAGAAGCCTTTTCTTTTTACTGTTACACTGTAGACAGTAATATATGTAATTTATATAAAACTCTATGGTCGTGCACAGCAAAATCCCCAGTGTTAAATTAACACTGCTCGGTGTTTATATAATCCACACCAAGATTGGTGTTAAAAAAACACTAAATCAGTGTTAAAGTTAATAAGATAATTAAGTGATTGAGTCATTAATAGTGAACACCTGCTGGTCATTCCATGTCAAATCAACTCAATTTTGGAATGGTTCCTGTCTTTAAATTTTTATTTTGTTGACTCTTTTTCTGGAGAAAGTAATACTAAAATGAGAAAGAAAGCCAAATTATTAAATGCAATAGATGAAATCACCATAGTTAAATGAACACTATCATCATCTCTGTTTGAAAACTAAAATTACAACTTGCTTGCAGAGTTACATGGATGATAGGTTTAACTTCTAAAGAACTGCTGTAAATCTGGTTAATAAAGTAAGTCACCATTGCTCCGATTAGTGTTTCCTTTAGTTGGGTACTTGGGTCTTAAAGTTTAGTGTTAGTTTTCTTCTGCTCATTGTGGCAGTGTGTTTAGAAAACACATTTGTTAAAGCAGAGGAAGATGAGAGAAATGAAGTCTATTACTGTTGCTATGTTAATTATTATGAAAGTACAAGTCTTGGGATTCAATGATATCATAAAAAAGTAATCACTGAATATAAGTTTTTAATTTATGTTCTGCCAACCCTGTGAGGCTCCCATGAAATCCAATAGTGCTGTAAAAGTCCACATACCCTGAAGAGTTAAATATTGTTTTCCCAAATCTAATCTGTGGTGTAAGTCAGACACACTGAGACTTCAACAATCAGCCTATAAAACACAATCATTGTGACAAACAACAACAAAGCTTCATGCCGCAATGCATGCTGGGTACCAGGATTGTAGAAAACTCATTCATAAATCCCATCATGAATTGCAACATGACAAAAATTTAGCAACTTTCTTACCATTAACTGTCACCATTGTTGAGATTTGTATCAGAAATCATGAAGTCTCTCTTAAGCAAAAAACAAAACAACAAAAAAAACACACTAAAGCATATACGGCAGTCTCATTCAATGTCATTTGCATAGAGTTTTTTTATGCCTTTTTCTTCATAATTAATTTGTGACCAAATGTTTCAATGATTTGTAGAGTAGAATATAATAAAAATAAACTGAGAAGGTCTGGAAGGTTTTCCCTTTACATGAAGCAATGAACAAGTGATCTTACTAAAACATTGTTGCTATTGCTAAAAGAGGAGAGTTAGATCAGTAAAGGTCAAGGGACAAATGCCTAACTAAAGGAAACACTAATCACAGTACTGGTGACTTCAAATGAACTCTTAACAAACACAAACTTAAGATTTAATGTGATACATTTTGTGATAAATGTCTATTTGACTTGTGAGACATCACATCAGAGAGAATATTTGTCTACTAAATCACGCGTGTGGATACTGGAATAGTTGAGCACTTGTATTTTGTTCTGACAGCTGTTTAGAAGTTAAACTTATCCATTTAGAAAATAACTCTGCAAGTTATCATTTTATTTTTCAAACAGAGATGCTGATAGAGAGGCAAACGTGAAAGATTGCAGCTCTTGGAGGCATACACCCAACAGTATTCATCTATTGCATTTAATAATTTGTCTTTCTTTATTATTTTAGTATTTTCTCCAGAAAACGAGTCATCAAAATAAAAATTTAGAGACAGGAAAATGTCCAAAATGTAATTGATTTGAATGACCAGCAGGTGTTCACCATTAATGTCTTAATCATCACTTCATTATCTCATTAACTTTAACACTGATTCAGAGTTATATTTTTAACACCAGTCTTTTTTAACACCGATCTTGGTGTGGATTATATAAACACCAAATAGTGTTGATTTAACACTGGTAGAGTTAATTTAACACTGGGGATTTTCCTGTGTGACAGCACATTATCCATTATCTGTTAGTTCATGTTGGTCCAGTTTAATTCAGGGTAATCCTTTAATAAAATGTAATTATAAAATATTTTATTGTTTTGTAATATTCACAGCGCACATTCTCTCAGATCGTTTTAAAATATTTTTAATTATTCTGCAAAATTCCGCATAGATTTTGCAAAAGAAATCCGCAGAAATAGCAAAAAATAACTCCTTACACTCCTTACACAGCTGTACTACTCTTGCAGCAATTAAAGCAGTTCAGATTTGTTTTAAATGGCAAAATAGTTATATTTCTTTTTTTATTTACATTTTAGAGTATTTTTGTTTGTTCCAACAAGCGGTTCGCAGCCGACAGCAAGTTGACAACATGTTTGATGAATTGAACTCTCAAATCAACACTTCACGTGTCTATAAGAATAACTATATAAAATAAATATTTTCAGCATATCACAGTGTTAGTTTAAACGTTTATTATCAACACACACTATTTTTAAAAAGCGGAGGCAGATTGCTCTGCTGCTCGCAGCTGCAACGGGTGCAGAAATAAAAAAATGAAAAGGGCTATAGCTGCAAAACGAAACGAAATAAACATGAAACGAATAAACATGCAACCTGCCTTATCTTACAACTTCGCTATGCATATATATATATGTATTATAGATTATGTCTTGGATGCTGTTTGCATAGATTATGCGCAGTATACAAGGTTTTAATCTAGTCCTCTATTAATATTTTTCCCGGTGCGCTGAAGGTCCTGCTGTTAAATAAGCAGCAGCTGCATTGTAAATGTGTGGCTGGCTGTGCTTATAGCGGACTCGTGCTATAGGTTAAAAGTCTTACTACGTTTGTTTTGCAATCATCGTCTGTCAAAATGTTATTTTAATTAAATTGAAAAATATAAAAAGATGGAGAAGCCTAAATAAGCCCGAGGTCCGCCCAGCTGTGACGTTAAAATTGGCCGAAACCCGACCTGAGGGGTGTAAAAAGGTCTGGTCGGGCTTGGGCTGAAATGCAGGGCTCTACCCTCAGTCGCATTCATTGAGAAAAATTTAATGCATGCTCATCATGAAAGCTCTTTACAAAATAATACCCCTCTGGGCTTTTGGTTCAAAGGCGTGCATGTTTGGAGAAATATTGATTGAGTTTATATGTTTACTTCAAATTTCTAAAGAGAGGAGTAATATTTATTCAATTTTTAGTCCAAACACGGCATAATATTAGCTGAAGTTGTTTTACTAATATTTCCAATAGTCTGTTCATAATTCATACGTGATTATGATATTTTGTGTCAGTATACAGCGTCAGTACACTGAAAAAAATGATTCATTGAATTTAATCAGTTTTTTTTTTTAAGGTAAGTGGTTGCAATCAATTTATTTAAGCAACATTTAAACAAAAGTTTTATATTTTATTTTACTTTACTGATCTTTTTGTTTAAATGTATATTAAATAAATTGATTGCAACAACTTACCTTAAAAAATTTATTAAATTCAATGAATCATTTTCTTCAGTGTACTACATTTAAAGGTGCAGTGTGTAAATTTTAGAAGCATCTAGTGGTGAGGTTGCAAATTGCAACCAACGGCTCAATCCACTGCTCCCCCCTCGCTTTTGAAACGCATAGAGAAGCTACAGTAAAACATGTCATCGTCATAGACAACTTAGTAAAAAAAGTTTGTCCGTTAAAGGTTTCTGTAGAAACATGGCGGCACAAAATGGCGACCTCCACGTAAGGGGACCCTCTGTGTATGTAGATAAAAACTTCTCATTCTAATGTAATAAAAACATAATGGTTCATTATAAAAAGGTCTTTATACACCCCTGATAATATAGTTTTGTATATTATTTTGCATTTCTGTCAAGAGATCCTTCTAAAAATTACGAACCTTTTACCTTTTACTAAATGTTTTATACAATGTATAATATGCAATATTCGTGGGTCCTGAATCTGATAATGCCAAATTTCTTGTTACCAGTAAAAAGTAAGGGGTTGGGGGCCTTCTAAGATTATCTTGTCCCGGGCCCAGGCAAGACTGTCAGCTGGCCTGCTAGTCTCAGTCTGTTTTATGTTTTAGAAAGTGTATTGTTAGTTTTGTTAAGTTTAGTGTTAGCTTAGTGTTGTTTTCCCTTGTCTTGTTTTGCCCCCTCGTGGGTTTTGTTTTTCTGTTTTACCCGGTTTGTCAATAAATTCCTTTGTTGTTTATGTCTGCATCTGGGTTCGTGTTTTGAGTGTGTCACGCACGCACGCACGCACGCACACACATTCTTGATTTCTTGACCAAGGTATAAACTGTCAATCTATCTGTTTCTCTTTTTATTGTCTAATGTAGTTGCATTTTAAACTGACTGTTGGCTATTTTTGACAGATGTCACCTAAGATCCTATGGCAGATCCTGATGGAGTAGTCAAGGTTAATGGCGATGTGGCTGTGTTGAGGCTTGCAATCAAATGCTAGATGTTTAGGGACATTGTCAGTGAGCCCAAATTTAAAGAACAGGCTCACTTTTTGTGGCTTGACAGTAAGTTCTTTAAATCCTTAATAATATGGAGTACTCTAAAAATTATTTAAGAAAACTCTTTGTCTGTCTACATCTTTATTCTCTGGTAGACTGTATTGCCTTCAAAACCTTTCAACTTTCAGCTAGAAAAGTACCTTGAACTTAAAATTGTACTAAGCATATCTTTGTCTATAGCAGGGGTGTCAAACATGCGGCCCGCGGGCCGGATACGGCCCGCAAAGGTGTCCAATCCGGCCCGCATGATGATTTATACAGTTTTATTAAATATTAAATACATATTTTAAAAACCCTTTTAGGCGGGTTGTCTAGTTCGTGTTTAATATGAGAGACTTGCGGAAAGCAGCAAAACGCGGAACATAGAGTAAACACGGTGCCCAAAAATCTTGCCGTTTTATTGTTACCGCTCCGCTAAAGATCCACCAATTCTTGTAATCCACTTCGTGTTTTCCCGCCCGCTCCGCAGCATCTCTGTGTCCACTCTCTGCCTGGAGAGCGAAGACGACAGTTTCCGAAGTTCGTTGCATTAACAGGTAGATTCATTACATTTTATCAGCTGTTAGACCACAGAATTAGTAATTTGTAAGTATGTTAATTAATTTCTTCCGGTAATGATTTGCTGTCAGTGTTCTAAAAGTGCTAACAACTTAGCAAGCAAACAACAACAAAATATCCACATTCTTATTAACGTTACAATGCTTGTCTAATCGATTTAATCTTCCCGATCAGATCTAAGTTAATATAAACACTAAATTTGCTGTTGTTGGCATACTTTGTAGACAAAAAATACAAAAAACACCAATTCATTCACAAAATAACGACAGAGAACGGAAAGAGAGGCTTTTAGCAGCAGTTCAACATTGCAAACATGGATTCAAAGCTCCATCAAGCTAGCAGGTAAATCATATTGAATATTTAGCAGATTGTCACACTTTAATTCTTGTTATTATATTTCCCATTATAATCACATGTCTAAGTTGATGCTAGTAATATAACACATTTATTTGACCTTTATTTAAGCAGGAAAATCTCTCTGAGATTCAAAATCTCTTTCACAGGAGAGTCCTGAAAATCAAAACACAATTATCAGCACACATAATATTTATAATACTTTATTAAAACCATAATAATAGTACCACCCCCCATAGTGCCATTTTTGGTTTGGGCCACTGCCCCATCTAGCATTTTCTAAATGACTGTTCTTATTACAAATATATTCCAAAGAAAAGTGAATGGTTTATAAATAATTTTGGCATTAAGGCAAAAGAAGTTAAATTAAAGCTTTTCAACCTATAAGGCCAGTGGGTTTTGTTCAGATGTAAATTTGTGTGTATAATATACAGTATGAGTGTGACCTTATGAAATTGTAGTTTTCACAGAGCTGTGTGTTTCTCTGGTTTTCTTGCTAAACAAACTAATTAATTGGTTTGTTTAGTTAATTTTAACACAATTATCAGCACACTGAGGTTTAAAAAAATTATCCGGCCCGCACTTCATGGCGTTATTTACCATCCGGCCCTCAGCCTAAAATGAGTTTGACACCCCTGGTCTATAGCATGTGTAAAGTAATCTCATTTAAAATGTTTTCCTTATATGACTATGTTAACATGACATGTTAATGCCGTTCTTTATAATAATTGAATCTGGTTTGATCTGTATTTTGTCTAAATTAGGTCATGAGAACTGGATTGTGTTCTACAGACAACAGTTTCGGATGCCCTACTGTCTGACTCGATGCTTCCACTGTGGAGAAATATTCAAAGACTCTCCACCTGGCAATGTTGGGGAAAAAATATTTACACAAGTTACATAATAATATACGAGCATATATTTGACATGACTTTAATTCTCCTGTTCATTAAAACTTGTAAGTATACAAGTATAGGTTTTGTCTTTATTTTACTTGATAGTACTTGATGCTAGTATGGCATCCCTAAGTTGATGTTTCGAATTAAAGTGCAGTTCACCTCACAGATCTTTCATATTATGATGCTAAACAGGCTCTTTAATAAGACTTAGGTCAGATGATGATGGGGTCACACATTGATTTCTTATTTTATGCCCATAATAATTAAAATAGTCAGTGATGCTTTTTGCAGTATGGGATGGTATATTATCCTCCATGAAAGTGTCACCACCAGGGGCTGGCTGGTTTAAACTAAAGCCACGCCCCTTTGCAACTCCCACCTCGAGGAGGTCCCCAAAGCCAACCCAATGACCAGACAAACACGGGAACAGGGAAGTAAAATTTAAAACAAACTTTATTTAGTTTAAATATTTAAAAGAACTGGGAATTTGGGGTAAGGGGAAATTAAAACTAATAGGTCTCTTCTTCTCCCTCCAGGGAAACTGCAGCCACGGGCAGACAGGCCAAGGACAACAGGGGTGCCAACCACCATAAGCCGGGGGAGAAAGGGAAACGTCAGGCTCCGGCCTGGACCCTGCTAACCGTGGCGCCCTCCTTCTTCCGTCCTGGAGGCAGAATAATTTTGGTGTGACTGGTAAGGAGGATCTCCACTGTCGATGTACCCTTCCTCGGGTCGGCAGGGGGTCCTCGCCCCACGTGCCTTTGCGTTCCCTGTCGTACGTCCGCCCACGTTCTCCTTGTGCCCCACAGATAGTCGCTGTGACACAAAAGCACTGTTAGCTTACACTTAGGGTGTTTCTCACCGGCTCTGCTGCTTGCAGCTCTCTGGGTAGGTATCACGTTCACAGTTTGCTCTTCAATGATTCACTCTCGTTCTGTTCTCTCTCCACAGGTGGCCGCTAGAACACAAAGGCACTGTTACTGAGACTTCGAGTAATTCTCACCGGCTCTGCTGCTTACAGCTTTCTGGGTAGGTATCACGTTCACAGTTTGCTCTTCAATGATTCACTCTCGTTCTGCTCTCTCTCCACAGGTGGCCGCTAGGACACAAAGACACTGTTACTGAGACTTCGAGTATTTCTCACCGGCTCTGCTGTTTACAGCTTTCAGGGTAGGTATCACGTTCACAGTTTGCTCTTCAATGATTCACTCTCGTTCTGCTCTCTCTCCACAGGTGGCCGCTAGAACACAAAGACACTGTCACTGAGACTTAGAGTATTTCTCACCGGCTCTGCTGTTTACAGCTTTCTGGGTAGGTATCACGTTCACAGGTTGCTCTTCAATGATTCACTCTCGTTCTGCTCTCTCTCCACAGGTGGCCGCTAGAACACGAAGACACTGTTACTGAGACTTCGAGTATTTCTCACCGGCTCTGCTGTTTACAGCTTTCAGGGTAGGTATCACGTTCACAGTTTGCTCTTCAATGATTCACTCTCGTTCTGCTCTCTCTCCACAGGTGGCCGCTAGAACACAAAGACACTGTCACTGAGACTTAGAGTATTTCTCACCGGCTCTGCTGTTTACAGCTTTCTGGGTAGGTATCACGTTCACAGGTTGCTCTTCAATGATTCACTCTCGTTCTGCTCTCTCTCCACAGGTGGCCGCTAGAACACAAAGACACTGTCACTGAGACTTAGAGTATTTCTCACCGGCTCTGCTGTTTACAGCTTTCTGGGTAGGTATCACGTTCACAGGTTGCTCTTCAATGATTCACTCTCGTTCTGCTCTCTCTCCACAGGTGGCCGCTAGAACACAAAGACACTGTTACTGAGACTTCGAGTATTTCTCACCGGCCCTGCTGTTTACAGCTTTCTGGGTAAGTATGGTTCTCCTCCGTAGGTCAGCAGAGGGGCGAAGGTCACACACCACCTCACCGGGTCGAGCGCTGCCCTATCTCCAATGCCCATAGGCCGATCGATTCCTAGACGGGGGCGCCCTTTTCGTAGAGACCACGGGGCGGCGGACCCTTTCGCCTCTGACTCTGCGACAAAACAGACACAGGTAAGTTCACACCACGAATGTTTCCAATGGTTTACTCACGGTCACGGACAGCTCTTAGTCTGCGTCTCCTCGTACTCCAAACAGCACACTATTTATAGTAACAGTGGTTTCTGTAGTCGTTGGCCTCTCCGTCCTCTGCCCAGTGGAAGAAAATGGATGATGCGGGGCTTCGTCTACAAGACACACAGCAACCCACAGCAATACACAGCACCACTCCAAACGTGAAAAAGATTTATTACACAGTCTCACTCACCACACTATAAGTGCACCACAACAAGGGAAGCGCCCGGTGTCCTCCACTGCGCTTGGGCTACGATAAGGCGATGGGAAATACGACCACAATAAGTCTCGTTGCGGTGGCTGTTTGAAGTTGGGCTTCTCACGGCTCGCCCACCACACTCTTATAGGGGTAGGGCCGCCCTCCTTCTCCTGGAGGTTTCCAATAGTTATACAAGTTAACTTTTGCCAGTTACTCCACACAAAAAGGGTATACTCACGGCGAATAGCCTTTGTTTACGTTGTACCAGAAGGTCAATTTTCTTCCTGCTTTACTCCTTCAGTATTGATTAGAACAAGTTCCTTTCGACCCATAGGATTTTCCTGTTTACTCCAGCAGCTCCACAATCAAGACTGCAACGAGAGAGAGAGAGAGAACCACAGACAGCCACCACGTCCAAAAACGAGCACAGCTCCGTTTCCCAGCACACACTAAGCACCTCTAACTGTGTTCTAACTGTGCTTTATATACTCCCCTTTGTACTATAATCATCCAATTGCCCGGCGATCTCTTCAACTAGGCGCAGCTGTGCCCAATCGGCTGATTACAGCCTCCGTGAATCTGCCGGATGTCCGGTGTTTCCGTTTTCCGGTCTGGACGGAAACATCCGGGCGGAACCAAAACTTCCTCAACTTTTGGTTCCGCCCTGAAAGATCGTCACCCCGTGACATCCTCCCCCGCCAATGCATTCCAGTCCCTGGAATGCCTTTGAGTAGTCCACTCACCGTAACGGGAAGGGGGTCGGCCTCGATTCTCCCGTTGGGAGCGCCTCACAGGGGAGTCAGGTTCGGCGGGCTCGGGCACAACCTCAGGTTGTCCTTGGGCGGCCGGGGGTTCGGCTGGCGCTGGTACCGGCTCTGCTTGTCTCTGGGCGGCCGGGGGTTCAACTGGCTCAGGTGCTAGCTCTGGCTCTCCTGGGGCGGCCGGGGGTGGTGCTGCCACGGGTAGGCCTGGTACCACAGCCCATCCTTCCATCCAGGGGGCCGTCGGTGCCGGTTCTGCCACTACCTCCTTCGCGACCTCGGGATAATTTGGGCAAGGGCGAATCATGTTTCGGTGCACCACACGTTCCGGGCCGGCCTTTCCTTCCGGCCGGATGGTATACACCGGCTGTCCCGGCCTCTGTTGCCTGCAGACTACGTACGGGATGGGCTCCCAACGGTCACTCAGCTTTCCTTTGCCTTGCCGCCGATTGTCTCGTACCAAGACTCTCTCTCCTGGCAACAAGGGGGCGTCCCGGGCCGTCCGGTCGTACAGCCGCTTGTTCTTTTCCCCTGTAGCCCGTATCTTCTGGGATACCTGCTCGTAAGCAAAGTGTAGCCGTTGGTGATGGCGCCCCGCCCATTCCGTCACGCTCCCTTCCTCTTGGCCAGCGGCCACTCCCAAGACCAGGTCCGTGGGCATCCGCACATGTCTGCCGAACATCAGATAAGTGGGGGCATACCCCGTCGTACTATGAACGCTGTTATTATAAGCTTGCAAAAGATTCGGTAGAGCACTCACCCAATCGCTCTGCTTCCGTTGGTCCAGGGTCCCGAGGAGCCCCAACAGGGTCTGATTAAACCTCTCACAACAGCCATTTCCTTGAGGGTGATACGACGTCGTATGGGTCTTCGTACACCCATACAGCTGGCATAATTCTCGGATCACCTTGGATTCGAAATTTGCCCCTTGGTCTGAGTGCAGGAACTCGGGACATCCGAACGTTTGGAAGACGTGCCGCCATAGAGCCGTTGCGGTGGTGTTTGCCGTCTGATCAAGGGTGGGAACTGCCCATGCGTATTTTGTAAACAGGTCGGTGATTACTAAGATGTTCGGATAGCGGTCCTGTGGCCGGCCCAGTGTCAGGAAATCCATTGCCATGATGTGGAGGGGGGCTTTGGCATGTATGGGCACCATCGGCGCTCGAGCCTCTCGTCGAGATTTAAACAACGTACACCTGGGGCAAGCTTGGACCAAGCTGCGTACTGACGCTTCCAGCCCCGGCCAGTAGAAAAACCTGCGCAGCAGCGATACTGTCCGTTCCTGTCCCTGGTGCCCCAGCTGATCATGATAGGCGGACACCAAGGCTGCTGCTTGATCGGCGGGCACCACGATCTGGCGCACCTCTTCGTCCAGTTTTGGGTCACTAACCTTCCGGCAAAGCACCCCCTCCTGTAGTTCCAACTTGTCCCACTGTCCCAGCAGTCTTTTTCCCGTCTCTGTTTGGGTCAGCCTCTCAGACGATGTCGGCCGTCGGCCCTGCTCCACCCACATCTTTACCTGACACACATCCTGATCCTGGGCCTGCCTCGCTTTCCACCGACAGGGGTCCCAGCCCCAATTCTCCGGTACCGCCTCCTGCTGGCCTCCGGGGGCCTCCACGGCCCCTATCAGATAGCCCTCCCTCTGGCTTTCTTCTTCCTTGCCTCCCCGGCAACCGGGGTGGTCCGCCTCTGGCAATCGGGACAAGGCGTCCGCGTTCGTGTGTTCTCGCCCAGGCCGATACTGCAGTCGATACTCGAAATTGGCAAGTTGTGCCACCCAGCGCTGCTCCACAGCTCCCAACTTCGCTGTCTGTAAATGTACCAAAGGATTATTGTCTGTAATCACCGTTACCTTAGCACCCCAGAGGTAGTCCTTAAACTTCTCGCTCAGGGCCCACTTCAGGGCCAGCAGTTCCAGTTTAAACGAGCTGTAGTTGGCATCGTTCTTCTCAGCTGGGTGGAGGCTTCGGCTTGCATAAGCAATCACCCGTTCTGTTCCCGCTTGTCGTTGGGCCAAGACCGCCCCCAACCCCAGGTTGCTAGCGTCTGTATACAAGACAAATGGTTGAGTAAAGTCTGCATAAGCTAAGATAGGAGCCTGTAACAATTCCTGTTTCAATCTCTGAAATGCCCCCTCACAGGACTCATCCCAGTCAATCGGGGGTGATCCCCGTCCCCGGTTCCGCCCTGTACCGACCAGCAGCTGGTTAAGTGGCTTAGCGATCTTGGAAAAATCTTTGATGAACCGTCTGTAGTATCCCACAAACCCCAGAAATGAACGTACTTGCCTCACAGTCTTGGGCGCACTCCAATCTCTCACTGCAGAGACTTTCCCAGGGTCTACAGCCACCCCAGCAGCGCTGACCACGTGACCCAGGAACTGGACCTCTCGCCTCAGCAGATGGCATTTATCGGGTTGCAACTTCAGCCCATATTTCTCCATTGCCTGGAAAACCTCCTCGAGGTGCCGGAGGTGGGAATCGAAATCTGGGGAGTACACAATTACATCATCTAGATATACCAAGACTGACTCCATTAACTGACCTCCCAAACAGCGCTGCATCAGGCGTTGGAACGTGGCTGGGGCGTTGCAGAGCCCGAAGGGCATCCGTTCCCACTCGAATAGTCCAAACGGGGTCGTGAAAGCGGTCTTCTCCCTATCGGCCTCGGCCACTGGCACCTGCCAATACCCACTGGCCAGATCCAGAGTGGAGTACCATGCAGACCGCGTGAGACCCGCAAGGGAGTCTTCGATCCGGGGTAGGGGAAAAGCGTCTTTCTTAGTCACCAGGTTGAGCTTACGATAGTCCACACAAAACCTCCAAGCGCCCGACTTCTTCTGCACCAGTACGATGGGGGCTGCCCATGGGCTACTGCTTTCCCGGACGATGCCCCGCCCCAGCATACCCTGCAATAGTGAGCGTACCTCTGTATACAAAGTGGGTGGGATCGGCCGGTACCTCTCCCTGCTGGGTCCTGCATCTCCAGTCGGGATATGATGTTCGACCACCTTAGTGCATCCGTAATCCTCCTCGTGTCTTGCAAACACATGTTGCCATTTCTGAAGGAGGGCTTGGAGTCTTTGTGTCTGTGCCTGTTCCAGCTTTTCCCCTTGCAGGGACTCACCTGCCAGATGTCTCGGCACGTCCCTCTCCCCGTTGTTCGAGGGGGCTTCCATCTGCGTCAGGGCCACCTCGATGACAGTGGGGCACACCTGACGGAACTTAACATCTCTCTCTTCCCTCACCTGATGGGGTGCAACCCCCGTGAGTCGGGCCAGCCGCTGGTGTCGGTGTAAGTGTACTGGGTAGGGATGGTCATTTTGAACCTTTACAGGGACCCTCCCCCGGTGGACCGCCGCTAGGCCTCGTGCTACTTCCACTTGGGGGCAATCAGCGTGGGGTTCAACCAATACCCACTCTTCGGGGCCAACTCCTCGGGGGGCCACTCTCACCCACACCATGGCCTCACTCCTAGGGGGGATAGATAAAGCATAGCGACACATCACTCTTCCTACCTCTTCCCGGCCTCTACGGACCTGGGTCATCTGGACCCGACGACAGTCGGCGACCACTCGCTCCCATAGGGGCCTCTCAACAGGGGAGATCCTAGGGCCGGGCCTAGCCCGAAATAACTCCTCCCAACACTCGGAGAGCACGTTCATCCCTAGTAGGGCTCGGTGGACTCCCAAACACCTGTCTTCCACGATGATCACCCCTTTTTGGGGAACTAACACCCCGTGCACTTCTAAGTCCGTCAGCCGATAGCCAATGTAAGGAATCTCTAAGCCGTTGGCGCCCCGCAACGTCAGCCAGGGGGCCTCTCCTCCTTGGGTTCTCTGCTTCCCGAATACTTCCTGCGAGAGACTTTCGGCAAACAATGTCACTTGAGAGCCTGTATCTACCAGGCACTGTACTGTCTTGCCACATACCTTCACCTCCGCCGTTGGGCTATGCCCCACCATCTGGCCTCTTGAATTATCACGTCTTTCCGGGTCTCCTCGAGGGGTCCCGGCCACACGACCCACTGTGGCCGGTCGTCCTAAAAACCCCCTTCCGATGCCCTGCGGGGCCCACACTGACGGCTATAATGCCCTGGTTCTCCACAACGATTGCAGATTGGCCGCCCTTGGTCACCCCACTCAAAGCGGGGCCGGTTAAAACGGTTCGGGCGCCCCGGTGGCTCTCGGCCCCTCTCAGAGTAGACTCGCTCTCGGGGTGCCGGCCTCGGTTCCTCTTGCGCCCTACCTTGACGAAGTTCTCCCAGAAGAGCCTTAGATAGTTCCGACATCTGCTCTCGGACATCTTTCAACAATTCTACTCTGAGGGCTTGCTTCCAATCTGCGTGTTCAGGTGGTGCTGCGGTGTTCCCACTTACGGCTGCACATACAGGGGTTCCACTTACTTCGACCTCATCGCCTTCCAAGGCCAGCGCCTCCTTCTTTAGGTCCTCAAAGGTGAGCCCGGAGTCCCGTCGAAACTGGACCCTCAGACTTTGTCTCACGGGGCCCTCTTTCATCCCCAGGAGGAACTGGTCGCGTAACAAGGTCTCTCCGTCTCCTAGCCCATGGTCTCGTCGGGCCTGCAGGCGAGTGAACTGCTCTCGCAGCCGGAGGGCAAAAGCTCTAATAGGTTGTCGGGGGCCTTGCTTACAATTAAAAAATTGTGAACGGAGGACAGCTACGGGGGTATGGTCGCCATATTGTTCAGTAAGGAACTGGAACACAGTCTGGGCGGTGGCTCGGATTGCTTCGGGGGCGGCTTGTACCTCTCGCCGTGCTTCTCCCTCTAGGGAGTTCAACACAAACTGGAGCCGCTGAGCGGCGCTAAGGCCCTGTAAGTCGGCCAAGTACTCTAATTGGGCCTTCCATTCGGTCAGTCGTACCTCCGACTCTGCTCCTCCGTATTTCTGGATCCATGGGCTTCCCATGATAATAGATGTGGCACGGGGTGGGGCTGCAGGCCCCGCGTTGTCAGTCATTGGGTGACCTTGGTTACTCAACTCGAGGTGGGATCCTGCCGACTACGCCAAAATCTGTCACCACCAGGGGCTGGCTGGTTTAAACTAAAGCCACGCCCCTTTGCAACTCCCACCTCGAGGAGGTCCCCAAAGCCAACCCAATGACCAGACAAACACGGGAACAGGGAAGTAAAATTTAAAACAAACTTTATTTAGTTTAAATATTTAAAAGAACTGGGAATTTGGGGTAAGGGGAAATTAAAACTAATAGGTCTCTTCTTCTCCCTCCAGGGAAACTGCAGCCACGGGCAGACAGGCCAAGGACAACAGGGGTGCCAACCACCATAAGCCGGGGGAGAAAGGGAAACGTCAGGCTCCGGCCTGGACCCTGCTAACCGTGGCGCCCTCCTTCTTCCGTCCTGGAGGCAGAATAATTTTGGTGTGACTGGTAAGGAGGATCTCCACTGTCGATGTACCCTTCCTCGGGTCGGCAGGGGGTCCTCGCCCCACGTGCCTTTGCGTTCCCTGTCGTACGTCCGCCCACGTTCTCCTTGTGCCCCACAGATAGTCGCTGTGACACAAAAGCACTGTTAGCTTACACTTAGGGTGTTTCTCACCGGCTCTGCTGCTTGCAGCTCTCTGGGTAGGTATCACGTTCACAGTTTGCTCTTCAATGATTCACTCTCGTTCTGTTCTCTCTCCACAGGTGGCCGCTAGAACACAAAGGCACTGTTACTGAGACTTCGAGTAATTCTCACCGGCTCTGCTGCTTACAGCTTTCTGGGTAGGTATCACGTTCACAGTTTGCTCTTCAATGATTCACTCTCGTTCTGCTCTCTCTCCACAGGTGGCCGCTAGGACACAAAGACACTGTTACTGAGACTTCGAGTATTTCTCACCGGCTCTGCTGTTTACAGCTTTCAGGGTAGGTATCACGTTCACAGTTTGCTCTTCAATGATTCACTCTCGTTCTGCTCTCTCTCCACAGGTGGCCGCTAGAACACAAAGACACTGTCACTGAGACTTAGAGTATTTCTCACCGGCTCTGCTGTTTACAGCTTTCTGGGTAGGTATCACGTTCACAGGTTGCTCTTCAATGATTCACTCTCGTTCTGCTCTCTCTCCACAGGTGGCCGCTAGAACACGAAGACACTGTTACTGAGACTTCGAGTATTTCTCACCGGCTCTGCTGTTTACAGCTTTCAGGGTAGGTATCACGTTCACAGTTTGCTCTTCAATGATTCACTCTCGTTCTGCTCTCTCTCCACAGGTGGCCGCTAGAACACAAAGACACTGTCACTGAGACTTAGAGTATTTCTCACCGGCTCTGCTGTTTACAGCTTTCTGGGTAGGTATCACGTTCACAGGTTGCTCTTCAATGATTCACTCTCGTTCTGCTCTCTCTCCACAGGTGGCCGCTAGAACACAAAGACACTGTCACTGAGACTTAGAGTATTTCTCACCGGCTCTGCTGTTTACAGCTTTCTGGGTAGGTATCACGTTCACAGGTTGCTCTTCAATGATTCACTCTCGTTCTGCTCTCTCTCCACAGGTGGCCGCTAGAACACAAAGACACTGTTACTGAGACTTCGAGTATTTCTCACCGGCCCTGCTGTTTACAGCTTTCTGGGTAAGTATGGTTCTCCTCCGTAGGTCAGCAGAGGGGCGAAGGTCACACACCACCTCACCGGGTCGAGCGCTGCCCTATCTCCAATGCCCATAGGCCGATCGATTCCTAGACGGGGGCGCCCTTTTCGTAGAGACCACGGGGCGGCGGACCCTTTCGCCTCTGACTCTGCGACAAAACAGACACAGGTAAGTTCACACCACGAATGTTTCCAATGGTTTACTCACGGTCACGGACAGCTCTTAGTCTGCGTCTCCTCGTACTCCAAACAGCACACTATTTATAGTAACAGTGGTTTCTGTAGTCGTTGGCCTCTCCGTCCTCTGCCCAGTGGAAGAAAATGGATGATGCGGGGCTTCGTCTACAAGACACACAGCAACCCACAGCAATACACAGCACCACTCCAAACGTGAAAAAGATTTATTACACAGTCTCACTCACCACACTATAAGTGCACCACAACAAGGGAAGCGCCCGGTGTCCTCCACTGCGCTTGGGCTACGATAAGGCGATGGGAAATACGACCACAATAAGTCTCGTTGCGGTGGCTGTTTGAAGTTGGGCTTCTCACGGCTCGCCCACCACACTCTTATAGGGGTAGGGCCGCCCTCCTTCTCCTGGAGGTTTCCAATAGTTATACAAGTTAACTTTTGCCAGTTACTCCACACAAAAAGGGTATACTCACGGCGAATAGCCTTTGTTTACGTTGTACCAGAAGGTCAATTTTCTTCCTGCTTTACTCCTTCAGTATTGATTAGAACAAGTTCCTTTCGACCCATAGGATTTTCCTGTTTACTCCAGCAGCTCCACAATCAAGACTGCAACGAGAGAGAGAGAGAGAACCACAGACAGCCACCACGTCCAAAAACGAGCACAGCTCCGTTTCCCAGCACACACTAAGCACCTCTAACTGTGTTCTAACTGTGCTTTATATACTCCCCTTTGTACTATAATCATCCAATTGCCCGGCGATCTCTTCAACTAGGCGCAGCTGTGCCCAATCGGCTGATTACAGCCTCCGTGAATCTGCCGGATGTCCGGTGTTTCCGTTTTCCGGTCTGGACGGAAACATCCGGGCGGAACCAAAACTTCCTCAACTTTTGGTTCCGCCCTGAAAGATCGTCACCCCGTGACAAAAGTAAATTTATTTCAGAAGACATAATTCCTTCTATCTCATAGTAAAAAACTATGTTTTAGGAACTCTACATATCTTCTAGATGTCTATTTGACCCCCTCCCCCCAGGGACCCTAAAGGGACCTACAATCTTACTTCCCAATATTCCAGTCAAAATCATTTGTTACAGTCTTGTTTGAACATAGTGGCTATTAACCAATAATCCAGAATGACATTAATCTATACTATTTAGTGTATTTTTGCATGTCAATAAATAAAACTGTTTAAAACAGTCTTTGTGTATTCTTAGCTCACATCAAATGTCTCATTTTTGCAAGTTTTGGTTTGGGGAGTTGTAGAAATACAGCTTTATGCACTGAAAGTTCCTGTATCGAGAGGTTCTTGGGATTCCAGAGACACCAGCAGGTTTAAGTACATGTTTGCTTCTTAACTGTGTTTTTTAATGATGCCTTTCTCTAATATTTTCCTAAAAATATATTTTAAAAAGCCTTATAGTCAAATCTTTCAGTACTGTGAATCACTCATGAATCTTATAAAAGTTCAATGATTTCTGTTTAGGTCCACCAAATATAAATTGTTATACGAAATAATTTGCTTTTTTACGATAATGCACACTTTTGTTTTTATACCATATTGTATGTGGACCACAACTTGCTCTATAATATGGAACAGCATATTTTTCAAAGTATTAAAATATCTTGACATTTTTATTTCATTTAAATATAACAGCATCCACACTGTCATAACTGTTGAGGGTGAAATACAATTTGAAAACTTACTGGTGTATTGGAAAAATAAACCAAAATGTCTGTGCATAATAATTTGGAACGCGGTGCATTATACCCTGTATATCGTTTCATGTGTCGTGTTTATAAAACGAAGCAACATTGTGTTATCATTGAGATTTTGATGTGTCTTCCAAAATAACGGATGCGGAGACTAAAAACATACTGTACAACGTTGACTGTATGTAGTTGATTTACCTTTAAAGTACTTTACCATAAATGTCTACTAAAAACTTTTTGTTGAAAGCAACAAATATGCCAACAAATATAAATCCCATAAAAGAACCATATGACAGAGGGAAGATTAAAATATATATAAGGTGTCATTAATGTGTTTTGTATACTGTTCCGGTATACAAAATAGAGTTTGCTCTGTACACACACGTTTAAAAAAGTAACTTCAAAAAACAACCGATAATGCTGAGTTTGCTCTGTAATTTCCTATAATTGTTTTTATGCGTCTCAAAGGCGTGTCACACGTCGTTAAAACACATGAATATTAAAGACATACCATGCGTCACTCTGCGCATGCGCACCGAAGACATACGTGACGTCAGTACGTGATGTCACCGCGCTACAGTCTGCAGCGAGGACTACTTGCCAGTATTAGCCACAAGTTTTTTGATTGCAATACCAGTTTTGGCCACAAACCTACATACTGTTCCTTTAAGTTCACTTGTTTATTCCTTGATATAGAGGAAAAACTTTTCATAGCATCTGAGGTTTAAAAAAAATTTAGTCATAAATAAATGCTGAAGAAAATAAAGCATATAGAAATAATGCTCTAAACATATGACACTGTTTTGAATAAGACTGCTTTAATGCTTAAAAAAAATTCTTTTGACCACCATTCTTGAGATTTGTATCAGAAGTCATGATGTCTCGCTTAAAGGGGTCATATTATGAGATATTTTTTAGATGAGTGAAAAACAATGGTCTCGAAACAGCTAATCTTGGTTGTAAGCTTAAACTTAAAACAAACTGTAAACTTATTTCTGAAATCTGATTGGTTGATTGAAATGTTGTCCCAGGGTCAACATAATGCTGCCCTGAGGACATCAACCACTTGGCAAAATCAGGAGAGCCAACCAAGTAGAGGTAGCTGCAGGCTGGAGCAATGGGCGTGGCAAGAGGTCGGAAAGAAATGGGGCGTGCCACGAGGAATGGGGCGTGCCGTAAGGTCTTTTCAATTGGACGCGAAAACCTTCCTGATCCGCATAAAAGCGAGCCATAAACTTAATCACTATATACTATGTTGCTTGCTGATGTATGTATATAAACAATTTTATCGTAACACATAGAGCAACACTCACACGCTGTTTGCTGATTCACTCACTTCTTTTACTGCTTTATTCAGTACAGAACTCACTCTAATATAGAACACTGTTGCCCCCTAATGACAACTCTTCATATAGCACAACATTTAGCTGCATATATAACACTATACAAAATACATTTCTTTCACTGTTAAAATAACAATAATGATATTGAGAATTCATTCAAAAGTACGTTACCTTCGACACCTTCTGTATGGCGCGGGTTACATGATGTCATCACCACCGCAACTTTTTCAGGATCAATCATTAAAAACATTTATAATGTTTGTGATAAATGCACTTTTTGTAAAACATCAATTAAAGATATTAAACATTTATTTTTGTATTGCCCTTTTTCTATTTCATTTTGGACTGACTTCAAAATAGATATTCCTAAAATAGAAATTCCCAGTATTAGAATTTAGAACCTCATGACATTTTACTTTGTTTCCAAAACCCATATTTTTCTGGAAAAAATTTATATAATTAAATTATTTTGTCGACGTTTTATATGCATAATACACAAATAAAAGAAACCCTCATATATTACCTTTTATAAGACCTAGCAGTATACTTTGAAACCCTTTCAAACATGAGATCACAAAACAAAAAGTTTTTGAAAATATCTATAACTACTTTGACTCATAAACTTTTATTTTTGTATTCGTTTGTATTTTTCATTTTATACTTGTTATTCTGCGATTTACACATTTTGAGCTGTATTTACATTGCTTTGTATTCATAATTTTTTATTGCATTATACTTGAAATGTCTGTATTTGAACTAAATAATACAATTAAAAAATCATTAAAAAACAAATTATTATTTTAAAGATAAAAATGTCTCTAAAAGTAATGTTATTTTTTATAAAAATGGTACAGCAAATGTTTTGGCTGTATAAAGGCATATACGTGTTTGATCAAACCATATAATTATTAAATGAAGTAAAAACGGTTTAATACACTTCTTTTAAGTGACATTAATCAATTAAGCAAAACAAACACCATTTTATCCAAAAAACATTTATTTAGTCATTTTTACAATAATTTTTTTGAAACGTCAATTGAAGTTGTCATCAAAGGCTTGTGTTCTTGTGTTCAAAACTCATTCCTTCGAACAGAAGCCATCAAACTCTCTATCTAAATAGAACGCACAATGACCCCCTTCATGGCGAACCGCGCGAAGTCTGTGGCTTTGCAAATGGCTTTGTATCTTGCGATATTCTAACAACACTGAGAGCACAGAACGGACATCGACATAAATCGCCGACTCGGATGTCTTCGATGCAAATGCAGTCATTAATTTTTCTCACTGTAACATGTATCTGTCAACAACAATTAAATAATCCCCGAAGCTGAAAAGACGTCAAGCAAAGAGACCATCAAATTATATCGCACATGTATTATATCCATCTTCTTCTTTCCATCAAAAGAAAATTACGATTTCTTTTTAGCTAAAGGAAATGACGTATAACTATGGTTACGGCTGATTGGTCAACGCAGTTGCAAGGAGGAAGCTCCTTTGACCAATGAGAAACCTCTTACCACGCCCCTACCTCCTGCCACGCCCCTACCTCTTGCCACGCCCATTGCTCCAGGCTGCAGCTACCCCTGTCTCGAGCCAACAGTAAATGATAAGAAAGTTGCACAATTGTCACGTTGCAATGCATGATGGGAGTTATGAATGAGTTTTATACAATCCTGGCACCCAGCATGCATTGCGGCATGAAGTTTTGTTGTTGATTGTCACTAGGGTTCTAAATTAACTTTTTTGATCACCAGCCAATGCAGCTGGTGCTAGCCAATTTTTTCCAGTGAAAAAAAGGAGAAATTATAAGTTCCACTGAATGCATTTGATAATTTTATTAACATTGATGACATGAAAAACACACATAAAGTAAGGCTTCTTCCAGCAAGGCTCTATTCAATACGACCTGTCTTCAAGTACTCCTCGCTGCAGACATCACGTACTGACATAACGTAAGGACGTCACGCATGTCTTCAGTGCACATGCGCAGAGTGCCGCATGGTAGGTCTTTAATATTCATGTCTCTTAACGACGTATGACTGACTGGTACTTTGACACGCATTAAAACAATTATAGGGAATTACAGAGCAAACTCAACATTATCAGTATTTTTTTGCGTGTGTGTACAGAGACAACTCTATTTTGTATACTGGAACAGTGAACATGAATGACACCTTATATATATTGATCTTCCCTTTGTCATGGTTCTTTTTTTGGGTTTTATATTTTTGTTGCTTTCAAAAAAGTAATTTGAGGTTAAATCAACTATGTGCAGTATGTTTTCAGTCTCTACATCATTTCTTTTGTTTGTTGATTAAAGTCAAGAGGCTTTGATGTTGTTGCCCTTTCTGATGGGTTTAAACAACTCACAACATCATCTTTATTTGAGTTGAATTTGTGAAGCTGTACACAGTCACCAATATAGGCCCCATATGGGCTTGCAATATGGGCCCCAAGTTGGTTTGTTCTCGGGTTCCATGCTGGCCCCATCTGACTTAGCCCACATGAACCTTACGTAGAAACGGAAGCCAATGTGGACTAAACCAAAGCCAAGTATGGGTGTGGTTGGGTTGAAGAAGTGATGAAGTTAATTAGATAATGAAGAGATGAATGAAGTGATGATTGACCATTAATGATAAACACCTGCAGTTAATAAACAGAATCACTAAAGAAAGATGAACAAGAAGAGAATAAAGAGAAAAGACCAGCAGAACCACAACAACTACAAACATTCTATAAAAATTATTGGTGGAGCCAATTTAGACAGCAAAATCTCCAATGTTATGAATGCTGCTCAGTATTTATTTAGGTCCACACAAATTAAATCGTGTGGAGTTAATATGTGACTTTATCTTCTCTATCACTATCTCTGTTTGATTCTTCTGTTTTTGATCTCGTTGATTTATTTAAAGTCACCATCATGGTGATCAGTGTTTGTTTTAGTTGGACTCTTGACTCTTGGGTTTTAGATTTTTTTTCTGGTTGCTATAACTTAAAGTGTTATATTTGTTATGGCAAAGAAGAGACCATATTGCAATTCTATTATGCTAGTTGATACGTAATGTTGAACATTATCATCTAGAAAATGTGTTTATTAATTTAGTGTTTGCTTATTTAGCAAATGTATCCTTCTCCCTCATTAATGTGATACTACAGTATGATAACTGGTGCTGTCAAAGCTGTTTGTCATTCTGAAACCATTAACCATGGTCTAATTTAAACACACAAACATCAAGTCTCAGAGTATGAATCTCAACAATGGTGACAAGAATGTTCGACGTGTCTCTGGGTCAACAAGGGAGTGGCTTTGAAAAAAACCTTTCAACCAATCAGCATGTTCTGAGAGCTCAAAAAATATGATTGGTTCACAAAAATGACCAATCAAAGTGCTCGTTACTGGTTTAAGCCTTCAACGTAGCCTTCAAGGCATTTTCTGCAGTGAAGCAGTTTGAGCTCACCGTTGGTCAGGTGAGTAGCGCAGATATGGTAAGACAGGAAAGAGACTCTTTTTGAATTCAGTTCGAAATGTGTCAAATATTTAAGTGACGTGTTTCTGCGCTAACACGCGTCTGTGGGACAAATTCTTTTTTGTGCCAGTTTCATGTACTGGTTACTCAATTTTTAATCCTTTTTCAGGCCATTGTTGCTTGGGATTGGGGTTAGATTTGTGGTTTTTATCAGATTTTTAACTGTTTTCACGCGAGGATAAGGGTGGGTTTGGGCTAGAATGTCATTTAGGGCGTTTTCACATTAGCACTTTTGGTGCGCACCCGGGTTCGATTGACATCAGAGTTCGGTACATTTGGATGATGTGAACGCTGTCTTCCGAACTCGGGTGCGCACCCGCGAAACGTACTCGAGTCCGCTTAAAAAGGGTGGTCTGGGGTCCAGTTCATGTGAACTCCAGATCGGTTCGCTGCTGATGTGAGCGCAATCGTACCAAATCGCGGAAGTGAACCGCTGTTAATTACGTATTATATGGAATGTCCCACCAAAACAGACGTGTGTGTTTGTGTGCGTGCACTTACCTTGACAACAAAATGCATAGAATGCTTGCTTGACTTTTGTTCTTATTTTTTAAACCTTTGTTTTTGTTTTCAAAGAAATAATACAGAAACGCACTTGCGTCTGTCTGCCCCAAACATACTAAAGTCGTTTCGATGACAACGGGCTGTCCGCCGACATCAATTTTTGCGGAGGCATTCAGAAATCATCCCTCTGCTTGCAGTTCGTCAATCACGCTTGTCGTCTTCTCATTTACAGCGGTTGCCAAGCAACATGAGAACACGCCGGCTGCAGCTTGATGATGCAAGCGTACCGCGGTTCGGATTCAAAAATAATATGTGAACACAGTCCATGGGGGACATGGGGAGGGGGGAGCAAACGAACTTGGGTTCAGACCAGGCAATCGCACCAAATGTGAAACCTACCTTAGACATTGGTTTGTACATTTATCTGTCAAAGAACTCTCTCTCTCTTTCTCTCTCTTTCTCTCTCTCGATTTCGATTTAAAGAACTTTATTGGCATGATTGTGTGTCACTTACAATATTGCCAAAGCATTGTACATAAAACAAGAAACATACAATAACACAATATTAACAAACATTAAGGTGCAATTAAGGTAAGGTACTCTCTATCATTCACTCTCCCTCCCTCACTTGCTCTCGCTGGATAATTGTTACATGTACATTCTCTAAAACAATGTCATCACCATTACAAACAGTTGTTTTAACAAAGCATTGTTTTGAAGTAGGACCATACTGACTAAACAAACCAAATTCACTTTATTTTTTTGTCATTTCTACCGCTCATTTTGAAAATTTACAAGATTCTGATGTTTTATTGAACATGTTTTGTCACCATGTTTTGTCACCATCATGATGATCAGTGTTTCCTTTAGTTGTGTAGTTTGACTCTTTCTTTTTATATTGTAGTGTGCGTGTTAGATGATGGTGTTTGTTAAAACGCATTATTATTGCACGAAGTGTTTGTTATCACTGAAAAGTGCACATTATTTACGTTGACGGTCAGAAGTGGTGGTACTGTATAATATAACTTTAACTACCCACACAAATGAAACATTATACATTTTGTTAAAAAGTAAACTTCTATCTCAGTTTTGTTTGGAGCTGCATTAAACATACTTCAGTGCATACTGCTGCCTACTGTATTGGAAAATGAAACCTCGTGGCTGTAATCAAAAATCTAAAGTCTAGAATTATTTGACACAGATGCAGACATAAAGAATCAGCCCATGAATCACAATAATGGTGACTTTTAAATTTATATAAGCGCTTCACAGTGGTGGTACGAACCTAAATTATAAGTTGGATGTGACACCTCAAATCAACTGAGAAATTGAGACAATACTACATAGTTTACAAAATGAATGTACAGACTCTACATATGTGGTATTACAGTTGGTTATAACTTTCAGTAACGTTGTAAAATCCACGTGAGTTTCGTTTATAACAAATTTTCTTTGCAACAAGTAACATGCTTTAACAAACACTCTTACAAAGACCAAACACTCACATGAAAAGTTAAAGACTCAAACTACCCAACTAAAGGAATCACTGATCGTTATTATGGTGAAAAACATTTTCAATAAAACGTCAGCATATAAATCTCTGTTAATTAGAGAGAGAGAGAGAATGAATGCCTCCATAAATGTATTTTTATTTTGTATTTTTATATTTCAAAGTCTACTTTATATTGTAAATATCCTTTGATTCTATTTTATTTTATTATATTTGCAGTAGTACTTAATCCATCACCCAGCACCTTAGCTTAATTGCACATTAATGTTTGTTATTGTGTTATTGTAGGTTCTTGTTTTATGTATAATGCTTTGGCAATATTGTAAGTGACACAATCATGCCAATAAAGTTCTTTAAATTGAAAATTGAGAGAGAGAGAGAGAGAGAGAGAGAGAGAGAGAGAGAGAGAGAGAGAGAGAGAGAGAGAGAGAGAGAGAGAGAGAGAGAGAGAGAGAGAGAGAGAGAGAGAGAGAGAGAGAGAGCATTTAAAGGGGTCATATGATGAAAATGTTAGCATTGCCACTTTGTAGGTGTGAGCAAAAATAGGTCATTGAAATTTGGCTTTCATTATGATGTCATAAGGATATCTTATTAGAATAATACCGCCTCCTTAATCTGAACTCTCCAACCACTGCACTGCCGTGTAGTGCAGAGAGAAAGAGAGAGAAAAGAAGGACTTGACAGCACAATTGAGTTTGAATTACAACAAACCACCATCATCGTGATCAGTGTTTGCACTTTATCCACTCATTTGCATTTTAAAAAACACACCCAAAACGACACATTTTTGGACTTGACAGCACAATAGAGTTTTAATTACAACAAACCACCATCATTGTGATCAGTGTTTGCACTTCATCCGCTCATTTGCATTTTAAAAAACACACCCAAAACGACACATTTTTTCTCAAACCTACAAAGTGGCAATGCTAACATTTTCATCATATGACCCCTTTAAGGTGGAACTTTATGAGCAGTGCTATGTTTTTGAACACTTATTCATCTATAAAGATTACATTATTTTATCAGCTTAACAAAATTTTTCTACAAAAATACACATTATGTTTATGTTTTTTGACTCAGAACTCATAGACCAAATTTGTATAAAATGTTTTTGTGTTGATTTCCGGAACCCCTTTTGGACGTCTACCTGACGTCCAAAAGGGGTCATAGTTAGACGTCCAGATGCTGTACCAGATCTGCACGTTGTATAGACATACAGATTAGGGCCTGGACCAACCAACCTAATATAGACATGATCTGCACGTCGGGGAGACGTCTCATGTTTGGTGGGGAGGGGCTGGTCTGGTCCAAAATGCCAGGGCTGATTTTTTGTCCCAGTCCGCCCATGACTATGGTGATAATATGGTGATGTTTCTTAAGTATTTGAAATACTCAATAAAAAACAAAAAAAAATTGTTACAAACAACATTTTATTTTTTCACACTGCAAAATACAAATTACAAGATACACTAAAGTAATTAAATACGTATTTAAAATACAATTAATTAAAATACTGCACATGTCTGCACGCAACACTGTGTTACTCTGGTAAAACAGCATAAAATTAGCCCATGAACATATAATTTGTATTTCACAAACACATAAATGTAATATCAGAAACTGTGTAGAGATTACACATTACAAATCTCAGAGATTAGGTTACTGACTGCAAATGATGGTTTATCCAGACATGTGAGCTAAGTCTCAGGGATGCACTTTTAATAAACTGTTGTACACTATCTAAAATCATGATACAGTTAACTTACACAGGAATAATTCACACTAGTACACAAGCTCCATATTTACAAGAGGAAAAATAAGAAAACCGCTGAAGCTGGTGTAGCTCATGTGATCATCAAAAACCCAAGTTTTATCCAATAGTTTGGTATAAACTTGATCACCAGGTTCCAGGGTAAGAATGACTCCATTGCTGGCATTACCATTGGTGACAGGTTTCCAAGAAAACACAGAGCATTGAGGTGCATCATTTTTATACAGAGTCACTGCCATTTTGGTTCCACCATGTGAATGAGCATAAAATCTGAAGTAATAGACTCCTTTTACTGGTGTTGTAAAAATACCTGTAAGGCACATAGTCATATGAACTCAAGAACTGAAAGGCAAATATTACATTTATAATTTTGTTATAACGAGTTTTGTTTTACAGTGCTTACCAGTATTTGAGTCATAGGCATTTCCGATGTTAGTAAACACTTTCTTGTAGACCAGAGTTAAACGATGATCAACAGGCCCGGTATGTCCTGATCCAGATGCTAGAAGTCCGGCTGAAAAGGCAATCTTTCGGGCTGTGAACGTGATAAGAATATGTCATAAAAATATAAAATCTTTCATTTTACATTAAATTAAAAAAATAAAAATGTACCTTCATTCTCTTTCTGGAAAGATTCAAGCTTATTTTTTGAATCTTGTACTAAACTTTTCAAAGCTGTGAGAAAAAATATATTTCAATGAAATGTAATGATCTCATAAAAGCATAAGTGCAAAATCATTAAAATCCACAAAAAACTCTTTCATAATGACAAATTATTGCGAGAGAAATATTTTTGTAACCTTACCTTCATTCTCTTTCTGGAAAGATTCAAGCTCATCTTGTAATTCTCGTACAGAACTTTTCAAAGCTGTGAAAAAAAACATTATTTCAATGAAATGCAATGATCTTATAAAAGTATCAGAGAAAAAATATTAAAAATGTATTGCAGTAAAACCTTTACCTTACCTTCATTATTAATAAATACGCTGTCTAATGTGTCTTGTAATGTTTGAATCGTTTTCTCCATCTTCTTCAGCTTCTCCAGCTCAGCAATAATGTTCACAGTTGGTGTGATTAAATCTTCTGAAACTGAGCTGCCAACACAGAGCAGTAATAACAGTTGTAACACCACCAACATCTTGCTTGCTAGATGACTACAGATGACTCCTGTAAATGCTCCACATTTAACTTTAAATCCCTGATGCCGGTCTTTATAAAGAAATGTAGACACAAACATTTGCACTTTAGACTCATGCTACACAAGCTATGTTTGTTCCTGTTTTAAGTAAGGGGACAACAAAACAACATGATGATCCAGTTAACAGACATATGTTTTAAGAAAGTTCCTTAAATTTATGCACACATTTTAAAAACGTCCAGTTTTTAATGTTTTAAGAATGTTTCTTGGTTATGATGTTTATGATGTTTTGTGTGCGTGCGTGCGCACGTGTGTGTGTGTGTGTATTTACAGCATGTTTGTCATGTCAGGTAATTTGATCATGTGATGTTGATTAGTTGCTTACAGTATTGTCATTGTTGTGCAGTTTGACTGATTGGTCCAGAGGTTACTCGCTTCAAGATTGCATTGTCAATTTTGTGATAAACGATAGATAACGATTAGATTTAGCTCGGATAGCAAGACTCGTCAAAATCTCCTCAAAGTTCAATGCAAATTCTTTTTAAAGAAGTTTGATTGTGTATATCAAAGGGCTTATCCTCTTGTTAGACAGTATGATTTACAGGTTTGTAAAAAGAGACGTATTCACATTCTAAATTACATTTGGTGTTTCTTATATAGTTCATCTTTATACATTTTGTTGTAAAGTTTTGGAGTATACTCTCAGGGAATCAGGAGATTTTATAATATGCTGGAAGTGCAATGTATTACGACATGCAGAAAACTCACCATTGTTGTGATTCATGGGCTGATTCTTGATGTCTGCATATGTGTAAAAAAAGTTTAAGACTTTTTAATTTTTAGTAGGTATAGCCATGAGGTTGCATTTCCCATTATCTACTGTAAAAGTATGCACTTAAACACATTGACTATAGCTACAAAGAACACTGAGTGAGAACATTTCTGACTTTATGTTTTATCTGTGGGATGCATTGTTAGTTAAAGGGGACATATTATGAGATTTTTTTTTAGATGTAAACTAAGTCTTAATCTAGGTCTGAGCAAAAGTGTGCCGTTTTGGGTGTGTCATTTAAAATGCAAATGAGCGGATGAAGTGCAACCACTGGTCACAATGATGGTGGTTTGTTGCAATTGAAACTCAATTGTGTTGTGAATTATTTTCTCTCTCTCTCTTGCTCTCCGTACTAAATGATAAATGATACTAAAAGATAAAGGGGGCGGTATTACCTTATTCTGACATCACAATAAGGGCCAAATTACAATGACCTATTTTTTCACATGCTTGCAGAAAATGGTTTACCAAAACTAAGTTACTGGGTTGATCTTTTTCACATTTTCTAGGTTGATAGAAGCACTGGGGGCACAATTATAGCAGTTAAACATGGAAAAAGTCAGATTTTCATAATATGTCCCCTTTAAATCTAAATTAAACTGCCTCTTCTAACATCAATGTAACTAACAATGACTTCTCAGGGATGTTGTGAGCCACAAGTTAACTGGGTTTGTGACAAACACTTTGTGCAATAATAATGTGTTTTAAAGGGCCCATGGCATACAGAGATTAGCATTGCTATTTTGTAGGTGTGAGCAAAAATGTGACATTTTGGGTGTGTCCTTTAAAATGCAAATGAGCTGATGAAAATCTGCATTATTTTCAGAAATAAGACATTTGGAAGACAAGTTTAGTGATGTAGATGGTAATGAAGTATATTTTAATTGAGAATGATTTAATAGTGTTGCATTATGAGTCATCTCCGAAATACAATGAAATAAAGGTGTTGAATGAGGCATTAGTGTCAAAATGTTCTTCTTCATATTTGCATTGATTAATTATTTTGCTGATAATAGACCAGATGAACCATTATGGTTTATCCAGACATGCAATTTTAAGACAACTAATATAAACTGTTGGTCTTCAGAGGACACCATCTAAAATCCTGATACAGTTACACAGGAATGATTCACAATACACAAGCTCCATATTCACAAGGGGAAAATGAGAAAACCTGTGAAGCTTGTGAAGCTATATTCGGTATCACAGCGTTTCTCCAGACTTTGATATAAACTTGATAACCAGGTTCTAGTGTAAGAACGACTACATTGCTGGTATTACTATTGGTTTGAGGTTGCTGAGTAAACACAGAGCATTGAGATACATTATTTTTAAATAAACCAGCTTCCATGTTCATTGGAGCACATGAATGAGCATAAAATCTGAAGTAATAGGCTCCTTTTACTGGTGCTGTGAAAATACCTTAAAGACACATGTATATCAAGAACTGCAAGGCAAATATAAATTATTTCTTTTTTATCATGAGGTTTTCATTACAGTGCTTACCAGTATTGGAGTCATAGGGATTTCCAATGTTACTAAACACTTTCTTGTAGACCACAGTTTGCCAATCAAAAAAAGGCCTGCTGTGTCATTCTCCAGATTCCACTAGTCCGGCTAAAAAGGCAATCTTTTGGGCTATGAATGTGGATACACTGTAAGCCCGGATAAGTTGAATATACTTAAAAAAATGAAGCAAACTTGTTGCCCTAAAAACTTTAAGTAATGATTACTTAAACATATAAACTGTTCTAACAACAATTTTAAGTTGAATAGACTTCTTCCAATATTCCTGCACTCTTAACCCAGATTAGTTGACATTACTAGAAATTTGTGAGGGAACCCCTTGCATATAGCTTTAGTTTTTATCACTTTATATTGCTTTTGATGTTATAAATGGTATTATAACACAGGATTGATGACTGATTTTAAGTCAGTCATTGAATAAACGTGATTCTCCACAGAAACACACACACAAAACTGTGTTTTTGACATGCATTGTCAGTACTGTGGAGAGAAATACAATAAAGTGTTCTGAACAGCATTCATGTATGGAAACACTGATCACCTGAACGGTGACTTTACAAAATTATAATTTACAACAAAACAACATCAATAATATAAGAGCTTAAACCTATATGACATTTTATTAACAAATATTTAAGTAGTGAAAGTTCTTATAAGTTTTTATTCTGTGAAAAAGCAGAAAATAATCAAAGTATTCAGGCGCAAAGGATTATGGGTATTCCTCACAACATGAACTAATAATTTTAAGTTCATTCTACTTGAATGTTTTAGTTTAATGGATTTTGTAAGCTTAAAAGTTAAATCAACTAAACTTTTTTAAGCTTTGGCTTCAAAACAGAAAATATTAAGTGATGTTTATTTGATTGTTTAAGTAAAGACAATATGAGGGTTAACAGTGTAGATGTTGTCAACAAAAATATAAAATCTTTCATTTTACAATAAATTTAAAAAAATTAAAATGTATCTTCATTCTCTTTCTGGAAAGATTCAAGCTTATTTTGTGAATTGACATTTTAAAAAATGTATCTCTATTCTCAATCTGGAAAATGTTGAGTTACTTTGTGAATCTTGTACTAAAATTTTTAAAGCTGTGAGGAAAAACATCATTTAAAGAAATGCAATGATGTTATAAAAGTCAAAAGCAAAATCACTAAAATCCACAAAAAACCCACACTTTCATAATGACAATTTATTGCAGTAAAACCTCCCAGATAGCAAGCATATGTGGGCCACATGTGGATTTCAGCTGTCACATTTGGTCAAGATATGGCATGGCTGAACATATATGGGCCAAATGGTAACCATATCTGTTTTGCCGTAGCTTCAGAAATGGCGGGAATGTTCTTTTGGTTCACATGTCATTTTGAGGTATGTGGCCCACATAACAAAAAATACATGAGAACCACATCTGTTTTAGATATGGCACGCCGTAGAAAACAACGAGTTCTGGTTGACATTTGGGTTGCACTCAGAGGTGTAAAATCCATGTGCCAGGAGTAAAAGTCCTCCCCAGTATTTTGTTCCAATCACCTGGATTTGCTAATTAGCACAGTTTTTCAGCAGGAGGTGACCTCCTGGCTCGTTGGTGTTTTAAGCCCTCAACGAAGCCTTCAAGGCAGCGCTGCCTGGAAGGCGCTCCCCATCCTCCGAGTGTTTCAGCCAATCACAGCACTGGTGCTAGATATTGCGCCTTTCACCAGCTTCTGGCAGTTTGAGCTCACCATTGGTCAGGTGAGTAGCGCAGATATGGTAAGATAGGAATGTGACTGTGTTTGAATTCAGCTCGAAATGTTTCGAGCGTTTAAGGGACGTGTTACCGTGTTTTCACTTGTCTGTGGCACAATTTTTTTTGTGGCACTTTCACGCATTGGTTGCTCAATTCTTTTTCGTATTTTCTTACCATTGTTGCTTGTGATTGGGGTTAGAACAACTTTCTGTTACATAAAATGACATCCTCACCTTAACCCCAACTTCTGGGTTATTCTGATAAATAAACATATACACCAATGCTTAAAACGACATCTGCATTTATGCCAAACGCAACTTAATCCTCGCACGAAAACATTTTAAAAATCAGACGAAAGCCACAAATCTAAGACCAAAGAAACAATGTTAAGAAAATAGGAAAAACAATTGCGCATCCAATACGTGAAACTGGCACGAAAAAATTTGTGCTACGGACACGTGAAAACGCGGGTAACACGTTCCTTAAACGCTCGAAACATTTCGAGCTGAGTTCAAAAACAGTCACATTCCTATCTTACCATATCTGCGCTACTCACCTGACCAACGGTGAGCTCAAACTGCCAGAAGCTGGCGGAAGGCTTGATATCTAGCACCAGTGCTGTGATTGGCTGAAACATTCGGGGGACGGGGAGTGCCTTCCAGGCAGCGTTGCTTTGAAGGCTTCATTGAGGGCTTTAAACACCAACGAGTCAGGAGGTTACCTCCTGCTGAAAAACTGTGCTAATTAGCAAATCCAGGTGATTGGAACTAGTGATGGGGAAATGAAGCTTCGAATGAAGCACCGATACTTCTCTTACTGTTTCGAACCATGATTCGAAGCCTCAACGAGGGTGTCGAAAACAGCGACATCTTTTGACTAATAAAACATATAGCAGTTGCTTCTGGAAAAAGCTCCGTCAATGAAGCAACAAGCTGATGAAATTCAGATGAATATTAATATTATGTGTACAAATAAAGCTTAGACAACATGTGTGTGAATGGTCAATATAATAAATGTATTTACTTATTAAAGTGTGGCAATAAAGTATGAGTATTAGTTAATATTCATATGATTCAATATTGTATTGTACAAAATAATGTTCACACGCACATAATAACACACGCGCACACAAGTATAAGTAAATGCAATACTATATATACAGTATAATGTGGGACCAAAATGTTATAAGGCAAATAACTCATAAAAAACCTCTGGGGTTCGAACCTTCTGACACGCAAAGCGAAGCTCGCACGTGACTGTGCAGAAAGTGAAGCTTCGTTTGTCACTGGTCACGTGATTTCAACGTAAACAACACAAGCTTCGAATCAAAGCTTCATCTGGCACGCCCACTTTTGCTCGACACAAGCTCCGAAGCCTCGCTTCAAATGTAACATCACTAATTGGAACAAAATACTGGAGAGGACTTTTACTCCTGAAACATTGATTTTACACCTCTTGTTTAGATTTGGTTCTGATGTGAATAAAAAGATTTGGGCCAGATATGGGCCAGGGAATACTTTCTTAAGTGGGCCACAGGCCAGCTGTTTATTTGGGCCAGGTCTTTGCCAAAGGAAATTTGCTGACTGGGCTTTACCTTACCTTCATTATTACTTAAAGGTATAGTGGAAGATTTTCCCGAATTATTTAAAAGAACGGCCCCTCCACTTTTTTTAAAAAAAATGCACGTGTGCAACGTGTGTACCTCAGTGTTCTTCACTCCCAACCCTGGAGAGCCGGTGCCCTGCAGAGTTTAGCTCCAACCTTAATCAAACACACCTGCAAGCTAATCAATGTCTTCATGATCACTAGAAAATCACAGGTAGGTGTGTTTGATTAAGGTTGGAGCTAAACTCTGCAGGGCACCGGCTCTCCAGGAATGGGAGTGAAGAACACTGTTCTACCTTTTCCCGAGAGGGAACGCCTATTAAACGTGTGCACGAGACAGAGAGAGAGCATGCAGGAGCCTAGTTCTTCTCTTCGCTCTGTTTACAAGTTGCTGTCGATATGTTTACCGTGTCTGTGTGGTTTGTGACTTGTGCCAGGGCTAGCATCGCTAATCATAGCTTACATCAAACTTTTACTAGCAGTGATTTTAAATGGATTTCTCCAAATAGCATGACAAAATGTACCTTTCAAGTAGAAACTTTGCATGGGAAGCCCAACATGGCCTATTAGCTCACGCCAGTGTGTGAAATAGTCTCCCATAAACACTCTTGTTTCTTTCTTTTTAGCCCTTTCTCTTCTTGTCATACAATTCGTAGACGCTTTTTCTTTTGCGAGCCTCAGACATTTTGGGAAAAAAAACAGTGAGAACGCGAGCTTCAATGAATAGTTGAAACTGTAGCCCACCACACATATACACCTGAAAGTGCGCATGTGCAAAAAGCGAATCTAGGGACGAGCACGTACGAAAGTTATACGTCAACATATCATCAGAATGATTGACATCTGGGATGACCAATAATCTAGATAATCCACCCGGAAAAAGAAAATCTCTCGCTATACCTTTAATACACTGTCTAATTTTTCTTGTAATGTTTGAATCTTTTCCTCCATCTTCTTCAGCTTCTCCAGCTCAGCAAAAATGTTAACAGTTGGTGTCATTAAATCTTCTGAAACTGAGCTGCCAACACAGAGCAGTAATAACAGTTGTAACACCACCAACATCTCGCTTGCTAGACGACTACAGATGACTCCTGTGAATGCTCCACACTTCAGCTTTAAATCTCTGATGCTGTGGGCCGTTTCAATAAGGAGGATCAACCAAAGTGAGAGGAGAGGTTCCGCCCGGACCGGATTTCACAAACACTCCTCACTTCCTGAAACTCCTGGCAGCTGAAAATCAAACTTATTGACAACAGGTGTGGTGATGAAGGCGGCGATTCACGATTGGGTGATTAAATGAAGAGGAGGAATATAAATGGGGCAGTGAGAGACCAGAAGTGCGGTTGACTTCGGTGCGAGTTCATTTCCGCCAAAGGCGGACCAAGCCACACACCCTTGCGAAGAGTCGGAAGGCCCGCTGATCCGGGAATCGCTGGAACGCGAGCGGAAAGAGTGCGGGGCTAGAAAAGACGAAAGTAAGCTTGTGTTGTTGTTTCGGGGAAGAACGCCACAAGTGATCGCATGTTTTGGGGAAAAAGCGCCACGGGCGAAGCGGTGAGTTAAACACCCGGAAGTAAACATTTATGTTGCAAAGTAAGGCTGTTGTCTAAGACTGCCCCACCATGTATGTGGATATTCTGTGGAGGAGTGGAAGTGGTAAAGTGAAGCCCTGTGGTCTTGCAGCTTAACCCGACTGGACGGCTACTGTGTGCGTAACAGTAAATCCAAGTTTCCCCAGGACGGGCCTCAACTCGGTGCGAAGTGCGGACCTTATTGAATCACTGGAATGTGTTTGGAGTGCTGTGGGTGAGCTTTTCTATGACGTGTGTGCACTTGAAGCTTTGCAGAGTTGTGCCGTCTCTTTGTTGTCTGTACTCGCCCTCAGGTCCGGAGAGCCCCTGTTGGAACGAGTGAGAGCGGTTGCCACCAGTAATCGCCCAAACCTTACTACTGCCCGCTGCCAGAGACCTAGAGTGGAGGAACACAACAACGACCCTTGTTATTTACCTATACTCCCGGTCCATGTCCATTCATCTTGGATATTTGGAAGGCTCCACGTACAAGGGAAATTACGACAACCAATCCTTACCACAATCCCAAGCAGGAGCACAAGGTCGCTGGAGACAGCCTGATGAAGCTCAGTTGTGCAGTGGATCCAGGTAGTGCTGTTCACCCTTTCCCCAAATTCATAGTGTGTTTATTTCTGCCTTCAGGAAGAAGAGAAGGGTGCCACGGGAGCAATAATACAAATCGCAGGAGGTGTGACAGGGACGAAGGAGCTTTGCCCTGTCCTTCCCCTGTGGGCACTTACCCTTGTTGGCGGGTCGTCTCCCCCTCCCCTTCTCTGAACCCCCATCTCTCCCTGGAGGAGAAAGAGAGACCATATTTTAGCTTTCCCTTTCCCCAAATTCATTTTAAATAATTTAAATAAAGCTTGTTTTAATTTTACTTATCTGTTCTCGTGTGTTTGGTCATTGGGGTGCTTTTGGGGACCTCCTCGAGGTGGAACTTACGGAGGGACGTTAGTGGTCCGCTCCGACTGGTAACACAACTCTGAGTTAAAACTTGAACTGTGAGTTGACTTACTCTGAGATTGGAAACTCTGAAGCCGTTTCTCAATGTCAAGGATACTTCCTTGGCAGGACTAGTCCTTACAAGTCACTTCCTTCAGAGGCGAGGCGAGGCTCCTTTTAAGCATTCGGAGAACACGTTAAATGGAACAGGCTAGCAAGTGCACGTCATTACGTCATTACGTGATTGAGAGGTGTGCTTTCGGTGCTGCGCGCAGAGGATTGTGGGTGATTTCAGCGCGTGAAGACCGCGAAGGATACAAATTTGCATCCTTTCCTGTATATGGGATATTTGTCGAACGAAGGACTCAGTCCTTGGCTGAAATTTCGAGGATCCTCGACATTGGAACAGTCCTTCGACGGACGTCGATGACGTAGCATCCTCGAAATTCTAGGTTCCGAGGATCCTTCCTTGACATTGGGAAACGGCTAGTGTTTTCGGTTACAGAACAGCTGATCTGAGTTAGTTCAATCGACTCTGAATTGGTTGACTCTGAGTTAAGCGCGTGCACAACCACTATGAAAAGCCATCATCAATGGATCTAAGATATTACAATTCACCATGGCAACAACACCTGACAAAAGAGGTCTTAATCCTTTTTACTCCTAAAACTGAAAGTGTTGCTGCAAGTGTACAGCAACTAAGAGCATGTTTTTTAAAGAAAAAAATATTTGTTGGATATTTCTACTGTAGTAATTGTGTACATTTAATTTTTCATCACGGTAAAAATATCAGAAGTAAATAAACTAAGGACTGTACGTTATTATATTCATTTTCATGCAGATGCAATCCCATGGACAAAAAGTTGACAGCAGCTCAGCTAAAAATGAAATTAGGCATAATACTTGGGCATAAAAAGGCTACAAACCTTACAAATGTTTGTCATGAATAAAACAGAATATACGCCAAGCCAGTATTCAAACTCATGTCGTTGACGGTACCCAAACCACTGCGCAGAGCACTACCCACTAGACCAGCGATAATGATGAGGAGATTTATAAGAAATGTAAAGGCAACTATTCAGATGTAAGAGCACGGCCACAAAGACTGATATTAGTCATGTAAGGATATTTATATATTTAAAATGACTGCAAAGAAAAATAATAGGCGAAGGTAGTTCCGCCCGGACGAGTTTAAAGCAACACTGTAGTTTCCATGTAAAAATGACTTACAGCTCCCCCATGTGGTTGAAAAGCGCAACAGTGCCTGGTATCAGACACTCTTCTGCTGGCAGGGGGAGGGGCGGGGCTGTGTTTCCTACCCTCCACCGCCACTTTCAGAGTGTGCTTGTAGCAGCTAGGAGGCGGCTCAGGTTGCAGCAACAGTACAATTTGTCCAGTTAAAAGTTGTTCTATCACTGAAATAATTTTAGAGACATTATTTAAAGGTAAAAAACTACATACTGTTGCTTTAATAAAAAAACAGGCCGGCTCCGGTCGACTCCGGGCAGAAGATGCACAAGAGGGGAAATTCAATAGAACGTTCCATTGCAACAACAGCGCCAAGCAGCAGCCAAACAAATCCGCCATTTTGGAATGAAAGCGACTCGGGAGTCAACTAGAAGTGATGGCAATATCAGCTACTTTGTACATTACAAGATCAAATTCAAACTGAATGATGATAAAACAGAATAACATACAATCAGACCAGTGATCATTAATCCATTTTTACAGCTTATTTTCAGATATTTAGACAAGTCTTCCACTTTTATATAGGCTAACTTTACATAGATACATACCGACATAAACTCATCCACACATAATATTTTGGCTCCATATACATACACATATACACAAATATACATTAGAATTGCTCAAAATGGATTAAGTAAAAAAAAACACAGCCACTGTCCAAAAGTGTCAATTATAGGATAACAGACAGAGCAATGCATCATGTTCTATAAGATTATCATGTTTGTAGCGGGATCCAGGGGATTAATATGTACAAAATATATTTCATACCTAGTGGAGTTGGTAACTAATAATAGTAAATTTGTAAAGTAGCATAAATTAGAATTACATAATAAAGCAAGAAAAAACTACCTCAAATGTGTATCTATTGACTGGATTCCACAACTGATAACAACAACAAATCTACACATACATACAAGACAATACAGCATTTCATGTAGGTGTAGCAAGTGAACAAAATTTTAAGCCCGCTGGGTTGCTGTGAAAGGGGGACGGGTGAGGGGAAGCCAGAAACCGAAACCAAAACCAAGAGTATAGATGAGCGTCTGGATAAAAGGAGGCGGATGGAAATTAACCTTCAAAGAAGGAGTTGAAAAGCCACGTTGTTCGCGGTGTTCGCGTAGAAGCGAAGCGGAGAGATTACGGGGTTGAAGAGACGCGTCTAAGGACAAGTTTATTCCGGCAAGAGCTGTGGGTGAGACGGAAGTGGTTGGTGTGAAACAAAGACAGAGCTAATGTCAATCATTAGCCGCTTTTGCACTATCGGGCCTGTGCGAGCCAGGGCTTCAAACGGGCCTCACGGAGCCAATAGCCTCAGACCTCCAGCTGTGTAGCCAAAATCACGACACGTTTGCATTGTCAAGCCATTAGCACCGCGGCGCTTTAGAAAACCCCGCCCTTAATACGCCTACCTGGATGTAACGTCACACAACTCCGCCTGTTTTATCGTGAGGAAGTCACTTCAATCTGACAGGAGACGGGAGTGAGATCGCATCATCATACAACAAACATAAAGAACATAACTGAGGCAGCTGTTTGCATGGTGAAAGCCAAGATGAGAAGATAGAGATGTTTGCTCCATCCGCGGTGTTACTCTTGAAGTTTATGTTGGCTTCACACAAGCGATCTCACGACGAGACAATATCAGATCAATAAGCAATAGTAAACTTTATGAAGTAGGATAATTACAAATAAAGCGTTCATCTACCTAATGTGCCATTATACTATATACACAATATTTTAAAGGGGACATATTATGAGATTTTTTTAAAGATGTAAACTAAGTCTTAAACTAAGTCTTAATCTAGGTCTGAACAAAAGTGTGCCGTTTTGGGTGTGTCATTTAAAATGCAAATAAGCGGCTGAAGTGCAAACACTGATCACAATGATGGTGGTTTGTTGTAATTGAAACTCAATTGTGCTGTCAAGTCCTTCTTTTCTCTCTCTTTCTCTCTGAACTAAATGGCAGTGCTGTGTTTGGATAGTGCAAATAAAAGGGGGCGGTATAACCATATTCTGACATCACAATAGGAGCCAAATTACAATGACCTATTTTTCACATGCTTGCAGAGAATGGTTTACCAAAACTAAGTTACTGGGTTGATCTTTTTCACATTTTCTAGGTTGATAGAAGCACTGGGGACACAATTATAGCAGTTAAACATGGAAAAAGTCAGATTTTCATATTATGTCCCCTTTAAAGAATATAACGAATCCTAGTTTTACATTTATGTAAAATAATTTTATTTTAAAATACAGGTATGCATGTGTGTCTAAATTTGTAACGTTAAGTTTGTATTTATAGTTCTATGGCGATGTAAACATACTTACACATTATAAGAGGTGTGATATCTTTAATCATGAAAACGTTAATAGTTGAGCATCACATGAAACACAAGGTAACTGTCTAATAGCTATTTCAATAATGTGTCAATCAATAAATACTTTTGTCTATTAAGAACTGCCTCGAATAGCTGAATAGGACTGAAAATCACTTTACTTGCATCTCAAAAATAAAAACGTTTGAGAAATCATTAGAAAATGTACTCGTTAAGAATCAACTCTGAATATACACAAGTATTTAAAAAGCTATATTACAGTGGTTAAGTTAATGATGGTTATATTTACCATTTTGTTGCATCTTACCATTTCTGTGTTTCAGATGTGATCCTTATTAAGCAATCATTTTCAATAAACTGACAAGCAGCCGCAGTAATAATAGTGCGGTACTTTATTTACATATGAAGTTTATATCAGTGCACAAACAGGTGTATTTAAAGACATCTCCTCCGGACGGATTTTAAGATCCATGGCTCCTGTCGTCTCATCATCATCATCATCTTCGTTTCATCTCCTGCTCTTGCATTTGTTGCTGTGTCATCTCTCATATACTAAATAAAAACTCCTGGATGACAAACTGAAAGCTTTACGTTGGCATTTTTCTGTAAAACGGACACAAAAGAAAGCAGCACATGTGATGTTTTGTATAAAGGGTTTGTAAATACACATACAGTATACCAACATATAAAGTTTGCTACATTCATATAAGAGTCAAATTAATCTCCAAAATGCCAGAAAGCATGGCTATGACTAATATAATAAAACCATGGTTACTTTTTCTAAGGGCTGACTAAAAAATTCAACATGAGATGACAATATACCACAAAAAAACACAATAAACACCCATGCAAGACACTTATGCAATCTTTATTTGTATTCCCATTTTAAGTTTTTTGTATGCAAACGTTATGTAGCATGTTAACTCACCGACTATACTATCGTCACTCGAGTGATCGCTTCTTTAATACATGGACGATGAAATTATGATCCAACACACATCTTTAATTTCTCATCACTGTTGCACTTTCAACACTTTGTTCTGTGCCCGAAACTTTATAAACTTCTCCCGAACCGGTAGCGGTGTGCGCCGGATCCTTAGCATGGCGAGTTCGGCGTCGTAACGCATCTTTGTTTTTTTCATATGCAGATAATTTTCTTCCGTCCGAAGTATAAACATAGCAGGCATCTTCCGTTAAACAGTAAATTACTGGTGATCCCGATTATTTTTAAAGTTTTAAATCTGCAGACAAATGGATGCGCATCTTGCCAGAGACTCAGATAAACTCCGCCTTTGACCTTTACCACTCCCCTAGCCCCGAGAAGCCCGCTCTGGCCCAAGGAATTCGGCGGGCCAGAAAAGCCGGGCCTTAAGCCCCAACGAAGCACCAGTGAAGCACGATCATGCCCCGGAAGTGACAATGCAAACGCCACAGGCCTCGGCAGGCACTGGCACGCCCGCTTGAAGCCCGATAGTGCAAACACGGCTATTCATTCTGAAGTAATTGGTACTGATTTCACTGTGTATCTTGAAGACATCATGTACGTTCGAAGGACACAGGAAATGGATCTAAGCTGAGAAATTAGCAACTAAAGGAGATGGAGAATTTGATGTAATCGAGGCCCCGGATGCATGGGACACCTGCAGGAAAGAGGGAAGTACTCAGTAGTAGGGCTGTCACTTTTGAGAAAAATCAAATTCGAACGAATATCGAATATCATGCAATGTATCCGAATATATTCGAATATCTAGGTCTAAAAAAAAAAACGTAATGGAGATTCAATTTATTAACAGTGACAGAGTCATAAACGGGGCTGTCTGCATTACTTTTTTTACTTAATGTTTTAAACAGCAGGTTATCAACTTATGAATAGCAATGACTCAAAACAGGTGACAACTTAAACAGCAGCAGGAGTAAGGCATACTGT
Organism: Paramisgurnus dabryanus; assembly: GCF_030506205.2. Classification (NCBI taxonomy): domain Eukaryota; kingdom Metazoa; phylum Chordata; class Actinopteri; order Cypriniformes; family Cobitidae; genus Paramisgurnus; species Paramisgurnus dabryanus. Next base: position 36,024,250 of record NC_133342.1, on the reverse strand, counting down.
ATAGCCAAGCCCAAACGAAATTCGCGCCCGCAGATTTCGGCGGAAAACTCAGCTGAATTCCGCGGATATAAAGCCCTTCATTGACAAGCACACATATCCCGCGCTTGAGCCTGTTTCTGAGAAGAAATCTCATTGACAACAAGCACACACCCAGCTAACAGAAAAAAGTTCTAAGAACGTTCCCTGCAAGTTCCCAAGGTTCCCAAAAACGTTCTGCCAACGGAAAAAGTGTCCAGTTTTCTTGACGTTCTAAGAACGTGTTTGTGTTGTCTCAACGTTAGAGGAATGTTATATTTGACCATTTTTAAACGTTATGACAATGTCATGTTTTAATGTTCACACAATGTTTAAAACAACAACTGTTTATTATATTGACTTGTTTAATTGTTATGTAAATGATAGAGAAACATTGCATTTTATTATTTTATAAAACATTATTTCTGAATGTTCAGTAAATATATTGCTGTAGAAAACACAATTCACTTATTAGGCTTAGATGTTGATGTTTTGTTTAGTTTTAAGTCACCATTATTGTGATTAGTGTTTGTTTTAGTTGGACTCTTGACTCTTGACTCTTTGCTTGCTAGGTTTTGTGTTAACTTTGTGTTAATACACCACATATGTTATGAACATGTAATGTTAATAGTGTAATTCTGTGGTAGTTGATACATAATGGTAAAGATCATCACCTAGTTAATTTACTAATCAAAAGTTTATTTTCTGTCAATGATGTAAATGAGATCCAGCACTTTCACAGTAGTTTGTCATTAAGGAGTTTTAGAAACTTTGGACAAAAAATATCCGCTGTAAAATTTGGATGCACAAACATCAAGAATCAGAGTATGAATCTCAACCATGGTGACAAATAAATGAAAAACTTTATGCTGCAATGCATGCTGGGTATCAACAAATTACAAATCTCATTCAGGACTCCCAGCATGCACTGCAGCATGGATAAATAATGTTTTTTTTTACAATTTTATTTGTCACCATGGCTGAGATTCATACTCTGATTCTTGAGGTTTGTGTGTCCCAATTATGTAGCAGATATTTTTTGTGTTAAGTTCCTAAAACTCCTTAATGACAAACTGCTGTGAAAGTGCTGGATCTCATTTACATCATTGACAGAAAATACACTTTTGATTAGTAAATTAATTAGGTGATGATCTTTACCATTATGTACCAACCACCACAGAATTACACTATTAACTTCACATGTTCATAACAAATGTGGTGTATTAACACAAAGTTAACACAACCAGGGAAAAACAAGCAAACAAAAAGTCATGAGACAAGAGTCCAACTAAAACAAACACTAATCACAATAATGGTGACTTAAAATTAATTCAATTCAATTCAAATTTATTTATATAGCGCTTTTCACAAAAGTCAATTGTTTCAAAGCAGCTTTACATAAATAGAAGCAGTGAAAAGCACAGAAAAACGACAGATAGCACAACAAAATACATGATAGCATGAGCAGTTAAATTTGCTGCGGCTATGACTCAATATTATAAGTGCACGTAGTACTAAAGCAACGTATAGAAGAGGAAGCTAGGTAAAGCCCAAAAAGGCTGCCTCCCCGGGGTGAAAAACCCCCTAGGAGAAAAAAACCCCGGGCTTTTATCCGAGGAAAAATAAGTCCTAGGAGGGAAAAACCCTTGGGAGAACGGTTAAGGAGATTTGGCGGAGATTAAGCGGTTCTGCCGGTGATCGTTGGTCAGGCATCAGCTGGGCATAACGTTGAAGGATGACCAGTAGATCAGAGGTGTGCCGACTTTCACATCTACCGGGACTGGGTCTGTTTGTCTCGTTGTCCTCGGGTCGAGGACGAGACAGGGAGAGAAAAACAAAATCGTATTAGCGTAGCGGCCGTTCATATGTATTGAAGTGTCACACAGTGATGTGGTTTAACTCAGCTTAGTTCCAGACAGACTAACTATTGCGGCATAATTATATTATCCACAGTTGAGGATTTAGCAAATTGGGGGCCCAATGCGAGGGTATATATGGTAAATAAAGGTCACCTTCCGATCTTTAAGAGAAAATAAAACCTGACGACCCGTTTGATTAAGGCCTAAAGCCCCACTGTCGTCGTTAATGCAGGTTCAGTGGCAAACGGGTCTATATTGTATACCATTTACAGGACCAGGAGAAAACGCAAAAAAAACAACATCGCAACCCGACCATACGTGCTAACCCGTTTGACTAAGGCCGGAAGCCCCACTGTCGTCGTTAATGCAGGTTCAGTGGCAAACGGGTCTGTATGGCATACTATTCACAAGACACACGAAAGCGCGAAAAACGCAACCCGACCATACATACCAACCCGTTTGACTAAGGCTGGAGGCCCCACTGTCGTCGTTAATGCAGGTTCAGTGGCAAACGGGTCTGTAGGGCATACTATTCACAAGACTTACGATAGTGCCAAACTCGCAACCCGACCTTATGTACCAACCCGTTTGACTAAGGCTGGAGGCCCCACTGTCGTCGTTAATGCAGGTTCAGTGGCAAACGGGTCGGTATGGCATACTATTCACAAGACACACGAAAGCGCGAAAAACGCAACCCGACCATACATACCAACCCGTTTGACTAAGGCTGGAGGCCCCACTGTCGTCGTTAATGCAGGTTCAGTGGCAAACGGGTCTGTATGGCATACTATTCATAAGACTTACGATAGCGCCAAAATCGCAACCTGACCATACGTGCCAACCCGTTTGACTAAGGCTGGAGGCCCCACTGTCGTTGTTAATGCAGGTTCAGTGGCAAACGGGTCTGTATGGCATACTATTCACAAGACACACGAAAGCGCGAAAAACGCAACCCGACCATACATACCAACCCGTTTGACTAAGGCTGGAGGCCCCACTGTCGTCGTTAATGCAGGTTCAGTGGCAAACGGGTCTGTATGGCATACTATTCACAAGACACACGAAAGCACCAAAATCGCAACCCAACCATACGTGCCAAACCGTTTGACTAAGGCCGGAAGCCCCACTGTCGTCGTTAATGCAGGTTCAGTGGCAAACGGTGGCGAACTATTTAATGCAATTCATTTTAAGTGTTCATGCAGAAAAGGTTTTTATTTATTTATTTGGTTGGTCTGTGTTATGACCGTGAGTGCTTTGTTCCGTGAAAATAACTATTGCGAGTTAAGAACCTTTACTAGACAAATTATGCGAATGCTTTGTTGAAGAGAAAAGTTTTAAGTCTAGATTTAAAATGATCGACTGTGTCTGATTCTCGTACATCGGTTGGTAAATCATTCCAGAGCTTAGGGGCTAAGTAGGAAAATGATCTTCCACTTTTAGACACTTTTGATAGTCTAGGGATAATCAATATGCCAGAATTTTGCGACCGTAGTGTGCGTGATGGATTGTATTCTGATAGTAATTCTCTAAGATATGAGGGTGCTAAGCCATTTAAAGCTTTGTAGGTGATTAGTGATATTTTAAATTGGATGCGATATTTAACTGGTAGCCAGTGTAAAGATGCCAGAATTGGGCTTATGTGGTCATACTTCTTAGATCGAGTAAGTACCCTTGCAGAAGCGTTTTGAACTAGCTGAAGCTTGTTGACCTGATTTGAATGGCATCCCCCGAGTAGCGAGTTACAATAGTCTATTCTAGAGGTCATAAAAGCATGATTAAGCTTCTCTGCGTCAGATGTAGACAGTATATTTTTGTGATATTTCTAAGATGGAAGAATGCTGTGCGGCAGACGTTGGCGATATGACTATCAAAGGATAAGTTGCTGTCGAACATCACACCTAAGTTCCTAACCGTGGAAGATGGCACCACAGTACAGCCATCTATGTGCAATTTGTAATCTGACATATTATGTTTGTAGCGATTTGGTTCAATAATAAGTACCTCTGTCTTACTGGAGTTGAGCTTAAGAAAGTTATGTGTCATCCAGTCACTAACATCGCTAATGCAGTCTTTTAGCTTAGAAAACGTGTGTGTTTCGCTGGGATGCGAGGAGATGTAAAGCTGGGTATCATCCGCATAGCAGTGAAAACTTATGTTATGTTTCCTGATAATGTCTCCTAGGGGTAACATGTATAACGAGAACAGGATAGGACCTAAAACTGATCCCTGCGGTACACCGTATTTAACCAGGGAGTGATATGACTCTTCCTCATTTACATAAACAAAGTGATAGCGATTGGTTAGATATGACCTAAACCAGGCTAGCGCCTGACCACTGATACCAACATAGTTTTCTAGTCTATTGAGTAAGATTCTGTGATCTATTGTGTCAAAGGCTGCACTAAGGTCTAGTAATATAAGAATTGAGATTTCACCACGATCGGATGTTAATAGGAGGTCATTTGTAACTCTAAGCAACGCTGTCTCTGTGCTATGGTGGGGCCTGAATCCTGATTGGAACTTTTCATATGTACTATTATTTGTCAAGAATGTGCGTAACTGGCTTGCCACTACCTTTTCTAATATTTTCGAAAGAAAAGGGAGATTTGAGATTGGTCTTAAGTTATTAAGTTCTCCTTGGTCAAGCTGTGGTTTTTTAATCAGCGGTTTAATAACTGCTAGTTTGAAAGCTGTTGGAACGTATCCTATTTCTAGCGATGAGTTAAAGATATTTAGAACCGGGGTTGACACTACAGGGAATACTTCTTTAAGTAGTTTTGTGGGAACGGGGTCTAATATACAGGACAATGATTTGGATGATGTGACTAGTTTAGAGAGCTCATCTATTGTAGTAGGTTTAAATGAATCAAGATGTTCGTATGGTAGTCTAGTGTTAAGTGAACTAATGGGTAGAGTGGTGGCTGCCTGGGTAGCTACGATGTTTTCCCTAATAGCCGAAATTTTGTTAGAAAAGAAGTTCATGAAGTCGTTACTATTGTGTTGAAGTTTACTATTGGTTTCTGTTTGTTCTTTGTTTCTAGTCAGTTTCGCAACTGTGCTAAAGAGGAAACGAGGGTTATTATGATTCTCATTTATAAGCTTGCTAAGATATGTAGATCTGGCGGTTTTAATAGCATGTCTGTAGTGTTTAACACTCTGTTTCCATGCTGCGCGCCATACTTCTAACTTTGTGCTTCTATAATTTCTTTCCATTTTTCTAGCTGCCTTTTTAAGGGCTGCGGTGTGATGGTCATACCATGGAGCTGGCGGTTTTTCTTTGAATCTCTTTTTTCGAAGGGGAGCAACGGCATCCAATGTGTTAGAACAGACATTGTTTAGGTTTTCTATTTCAATATCTAGATCGTCACAGTTATCTGCTACATGTTTCATTTGGGACAGGTCTGGAAGAGTGCTAATAAAGCTATCTTTAGTGGTGGAAATTATTGTTCTGGCTAGTCGGTAGCATGTTGTGGATTGAGTGATCCTATCTAGAAGTACAGTGTATGACACAAGGTAATGGTCAGAAACTGCATCACTCTGAGGTGATATTTCGACGTCATTAATATTGAGTCCGAGTGACAGAATTAAGTCTAATGTGTGCTTACGAGTATGCGTTGGCCCTGTCACGTTTTGTCTAATATTGAGAGAATTTAGAACATCTATAAACGCACGTCCTAATGCGTCTTTGGGGTTATCCACATGGACATTAAAATCACCAACAATAAGAGCTTTATCTACAGTGACTACAAGCTCAGATAGGAAATCTGCTATTTCATTAAGGAAATCTGCATGGTGGCCCGGTGGTCTATAGATTGTCGCTAAAGCAAAAGAAAGCTGTTTGTGGTTACGATCAGTTATTTCCATATTTAACAACATTACTTCAAATGATTTAAATTTTAGCTCAGATTTTTGGTTTACTTTAAAAATTGTGTTGTATATTGTAGCTACACCACCCCCTCTCCCCTTTAATCGAGGTTCGTGTTTATAATAATAGTCTTGTGGGGTGGATTCATTTAAACTAATGTAGTCGTCTGCTTTAAGCCAGGTTTCTGTTAAACAGAGTACATCTAAGTTTTGGTCTGTAATTATTTCATTGACAATAGGTTCTTTATTGGTAAGCGATCTAATGTTAAGAAGGCCGAATTTTAACATTCGAGATTCATCTCTTAATGTATTGTTTTCTAATTTTATTTTAATCAGATTTGTACCAGATGTAACAAGCGGTGCCCTGTATTTATTTGTTCGGGGAGCAGATACAGTTGAGCTGATATTTCGGTAAGATTGATTCGAAGTGCTGGGATATAAGTGGTCTTGACATATCACGGCAGCTAACAGACGGACGGTTAAGCCGATCCGTCTGTTTCCTGACCTGGGCCCTGGATAGTCAGACTATATCAGAATTAAGACTATTGATCAGATTTCTAGTGAGTATAGCACTTCCTTCCGATGACGGATGAAGGCCATCTCGGGTTAGGAGGAATGGTCTTCCCCAGAAATGCTTCCAATTGTCTATAAACCCTACATTATGCTGAGGGCACCACTTTGACATCCATCCATTGAGAGACACTAGTCTACTATGTGTTTCATCTCCCAGGTAGGCGGGGAGGGGACCAGAGCATATTACATTGTCTGACATTGTTTTTGCAATTTCACACATCTCCTTAATAGTATCTTTGGTGATTTCCGACTGGCGGAGCCTGGTGTCATTCGTGCCGGCGTGAATAACAATCTTAGAAAACTTCCGCTTAGCATTAGCCAGCACTTTAAGTTTGGATCTAATGTCAGACGTTCTGGCTCCCGGTATACAGTCGACAATGGTGTTTGGTGCCTCAATGTTAGTGTTCCTGAGTATAGAATCTCCAATGACCAGGGCACTTTTAAAAGGTGTTTCAGCTGGTATACTCCTAAGGGGATTGAATCTGTTAGAAATTACCGTAACGTTATGGGTCTTAGAAGGACGCCTTATATGACTATGCCGCCTGACAGTCACCCAGTTTGACCGCCGACTTGACTCTGATGACGGAACCGAGCCATGTGTATTTTGATAAACACTATGTGCGCTCGATACAGTATTTGTAATATTTACATTAGCATCTGATGTCGGAACCGAGCCATTAGTCTTTTCGCTCGATAGATTATTTGCGACAGTAACATTAGCGGTTTTGCTATCCTCAACTAGCGTTCGGATGCGCGATTCTAGTTCAGCAACCTTCTCAGTTAACCTTAATACTTCAATACACTTAGTGCATGTAAACCCCTCTATGCTAACAGCAGAAGCTAAACTATACATGTGGCAAGTAGTACATGTTACAATAACAAGCGGAGTCTTACCGCTTTCATGCTGGGCGATGGCGTCTTCGTTTACCCGAACGCGGTCCCCGGAGCTGCATCGCGTGGGGTGTTCGGTTGTGACACGCCTCGGTCGCCTGCGAACGTCTGGGGCCAGGGTGATGTTTGGCTTGCTGAATCTGCGAAGGCCGGGCAGCGGTTCCTCCACAGCTTCCCGATCGCTTTCATGTCGTTCACGGTCCGTGAAGCTGCATCGCGTGGAATGCTCGTTTGTTGCGCGCCTCGATCGCTTGTGGACGTCGGAAGGCAGGGTGAAGTGGGCGCTGTAAGTAGTTGTAGTGGACCGGCATTCGTCAAACTTTTATGACCCCCTCCCCCACCCGGTGACAGTTGCTGTCTGACAGGTCGTTTTTATGACCCCTTGACAGATGGCGTTTTATGACCCCTTGACAGATGGTGTTTTATGACCCCATGACAGATGGTGTTTTGACAGGTTGTGTTTTATGACCCTTAACAGATGGTTTTATGACAGTTTGTGTTTTATGACTCCTTAACAGATGGTGTTTTGACAGTTTGTGTTTTTATGACTTGTTTGACAGGGGGCGGGACCATCAATCAAAATCTGTACAAGTTGTCAACTTTAGACAGAAAGTATTTAATGGTTTTATGGCCGGTCATTTAGAGTGATTGTTTTTCCTGAGTGTATTTTATGTCAAGCCTATGCTGATATGTTTAATGACGGCTCGTGTGTGACAGCTCGTGTTTCGACATTTGATGTCAGCTCTCACCCTTCCTCCCTCCTTTCTCACAAGACCTGCATTCTTTCACAGGGGTGCGTGTTGTAAAGCGATTAAAGATTTCAAAAACTCAATGTTGGTAAAACAATCCCCCATTACGGTGTCAAAAAGTAAATGTTTATTTTAGATTTAGACAAATCATGAACAATGCTACGATTAAAACTTTTGATTGTAACATCACAAGTTATTTAATTAAATATTCCGTATATGGGTATAGTTTAAGCAATGATCTGAGCCAATACTACAATCTTTAGACGATAGTCTAAACTAAATAAATTTTTAAACGGTTCAGGAATTCCGTGAATCTTTTCATAACCTGCACTATAGTTTCACGCGTATTAAAGATCCGGCGGTGCCTGACAAAGCGCCGGGTGAGTGTTCATATCTGCCATTTTAAAATAATGTTAATAAATGTAATTATGTCCACTATGGCAAAATAGGATTTTATTTTAGATTTAGTGGAATCTTTAACCAAGTCTCTGATTAAGACATGTGTATACGTGCACAGATGGTGACAGAGAAACTTATATATGACGTTAATAATCTTTTAAATGTTTTTAAGACGTATTCACCCCATTTAGGGGTTTTATTTTTAATTAAAGGCTTCTTAAAACATGTGTGAATATGTGTATATTATACAAAGAGTCTTATATTGTCTGCTCTGACAAAAATAAAGTATTTTTTTAGGTTTAGGGGAATTGACTGCGTGTGTCTTATAAATACAACTTGATAATACGTTTGTTTTGTAAAGAGACTTCTTTAAAGTCACGCAAGAATAAAATATTTTAGTTGTAACTGGTTAAACTTAAAGCCGATATTTTCTATCGAACTAGTCTATTTTCTGTTCAGACACAAAGTTTTCTGATGCTGATATTATGTCAGTGTGTGTTTGTGTGGGGGTCGTGTGATGTAATCTTTGAAAGTTTATGACCGAACCTTTATTGGGGAGCGACAAGAGATCTCCCGGAATCAGTTTGGATGGAGCAGAGCTGTTATACTCAAGTCTATTGGTATGTATGTGTTTCGCTGTGTTCGTTCCAGTATTTTGTATGATTTATTTAAAAACTAAAAATTCGATCTCTGGTATTGCAGCGAAATTGTCTAAACTGGTATTAACTATTCCTGGTAAATCGCGGAGAAGAGTGGCCTGAACAAAAAAGTCAGACCGAGACTAGAACCTCCCGCAGCGTAACACGGAAATCTTGGAACAAAAGAGACGCCGACTGGCTCGTGTTGTCCGGTGTGTTTTTATTTAATCCTGTTACAATAGATTTAAACAAACTGGTTTGGTTTAATATTTTCTAATAACATGTGTTATCTGTTTTAAAGGTTTGGATATCAGAGGCAAAGCGAACGTTGTGTGTACTATTGCAAAATATATAGCGGATCTCCACGGTACGTTTATCTTGCATAAGAAAATTGTTTTATTTAGATATTTGTCCTAATAACTTGTTTTTATCTGTTTACAGGTTAGGATACAGACCACAACGCTTTGGACGTATCTTTAAAAAAGATTAAAATCAGAGACTTTTTGGATTTGTCTGGGGACATTTTAAACATTTTGTGGCAAATTGGATTTAAAACATTTCGGATACTGGATACCTAGTTTGATTTGTCCACAGAGCTTGTTTAAGACGTTTTCACCGCATTTTAGGGTTTATTTTTAATTAAAGGCTTCTTAAAACATGTGTGAAAATGTGTATATTATACAATGAGTCTTATATTGTCTGCTCTGACATAAATAAATTTTTATTTTAGATTTTAGATCAATTGACTGTGTGTGTTTTATGTCAAGCGTATGCTGTTATGTTTAATGACGGCTCGTGTGACAGCTTGTGTTTAGGCATTTGATGTCAGATATCACACTTCCTCCATCCTTATTCACAAGCCATGCATTCTTTCACAGGGGTGCGTGTTGTAAAGCGACTAAAGATTTCTAAAACTCAACGTTGGTAAAATAATTACCCATTACGGTATCAAAAAAGTAAATGTTTATTTTAGATTTAGACAAATCATGATCAATGCTACGATTAAAACTTTTGTTTGTAACATCACAAGTTATTTAATTAAATATTCCGTATACGTGTATAGTTTAAGCAATGACCTGAGCCATATCCTTCGGCGCCATCAATACTACAATATTTAGACGATAGTCTAAACTAAATAAAATTTTAAACGGTTTCAGGAACTCCGTGAATCTTTTCATAACCTGCTCTATAGTTTCACGCGTATTAAAGATCCGGCGGTGCCTGACAAAGCGCAGGGTGTGTGTTCATATATACCGTTTTAAATTAACCTTAATAAAATGTAATTCTGTCCACTATGGCAAAATAGTGGGTTTATTTTAGATTTAGGGGATTCTTTAACCAAGGCTCTGATTAAGACATATGTATACGTGCACCGATGGTGACAGAGAACTTATGTATGCCGTTAATAAACTTTTAAAAATGTTTTTAAGACGTCTTCAACTCATTTAGGGGTTTATTTTTAATTAAACGCTTCTTAAAACATGTGTTAATATGTGTATATTATACAAAGAGTCTTATAGTGTCTGCTCTGACAAAAATAAATTATTATTTTAGATTTTAGGACAAATGACTGCGTCTATCTTATAAATACAACTTGATATATACGTTTGTTTTGTCAATAGACTTCTTTAAAGTCACGCAAGAATAAAATATTTTAGTTGTAACTGGTTAAACTTAAATGTACTATTATCTATTTAACTATAAGCTATATTTTCTGAGCAGATATTTTTCTGTTTCTGATGCTGGTCTTATAACAGTGTGTGGGAGATGATGGCTGTTCACAGCAGGTGGCGGGTTGTAAACTAGGGTCTTTTTAAAACTGTAGTGGTAAAAAATGTAATAGCACATTGACAAAAATAAAGCATTTGGTTGTAACAAATTATTTAATGAAATATTCAGTATGTGTATAGCGATGAACGGTGTCAAAATCACCGGGGTCCCAACAATACTATAGTCTTTAGACTAAAGGGTATTTATTTTAATATAAATAAAATCTTAATCTTTTCGTGCACAATATTCTGATCACGCCATTAGATTGTGTACCAGCGTTTACAATAGAGAACATACGCGGCGGATGAGTGTTCATATACACCGTTAAGAAACTTTTTTTTAAACGATTAAAGACATTTTCAAATCATCTTCTGGGGTTTGTTTTAAATTAATGACATCTTAAAACCAACTGGGAATATGTGTTTATTACACAATAAAATGTAATTCTGGCCGCTCTGACAAAATAAGGGTTTAATTTTAGATTTAGTGAATTCTTTAATCAAGGCTCTGATTAAAACACATGAATGCGCGAACCACAGTTGCCAGAGAACGTACGCTGAGGCGCTCTTATGGCGTTAAGAACCTTTTTATTGTTTAAGACATTTTGACCCCATTTCCTGGTTTTGTGTCCGCTGTGGATCCCAACCTCTATGTGTTTATTATACAACAAATGCAATTCTGTCAGCATTTCTAGTTTAGAACGCCTTTGATTTAAACATGCGGGTTTTAAAATGAAACGGCCATGTGACTTTTATGACAAAAGCTATTCGATCTTAATTTTTTGTTTTAACATCCAAAAGTTTTATACACAGTCCATAATTAAACAACTAGGTGTGTATGAGTAAGATTATATCTAATGTCACACGAGCAGCACCAAATCGCGCATGTGTCTGTGTGTGTGTGTGTGTGTGCATCCAGGCTGTTTATGTGTGGGCGTGTTTATGAGCCCGTGTCTTTGCAAGGTGTGTGTGCGTGTGTGTGTGTGTGTGTGTGTGTGTGTGTGTTTGCATGGGGGTCTATGATGTCTCTGTTTGTTACTAAAGTTTTGATATTAAGTCTGTGTCCTCATTGACAATAAGTAAGGGTTTTTAGATGTAGGCTTTATTACACAGATACTGATTAAATCATGTTATCCATTATTTGCGATTTAAAGAAACTTAAAAGGTTTAAGACATTTTATCTCACATTGTGGTGTTGTTTTTTAATTAATGTAACCTTAAAACCCTCTGTTATCCATTTAGGGAACAATAAAATGTTAGCAAATATTATTTATCAAAGTTGACGATGTTATAAGCCAGGATGTCACTAACGTGACAACAAACATTTATTTAAAGACAAAACATTTTAACAAAATTGCCATGGCTTACAGAGACACACTAGACTTAATAATAAAAATAAAAATATACTATTCGAACATCCTAACCTGGTATTAGGTTAGATTAGGTTTTAAGGTCAATCAGCGTCTTTAGCTTTACAACTTACAGCACAAAACCCCCAATGACAGGATTTTTATGAAGTGGAGCAGACCCTTGGTATGCCTGTGGGGTTAGGTACAACTAAGGTCAACATCTATCAGTGCATAATAAGCAAACATGAAATTATATTTTAACTATGGTTTGTTAATGATGTTGCTAGGTTCGCGTATTTTTTCTGAAACAAACTTTTCTTTTCAAACTTAGTTAGGATACACACGTTTGTCGCCTCAAACACCTGATCAAAGTTTTTCTTCGCTAGCGACAACTAATGTCTGAGATTTTGTAAATTCATCAGATGGTTTTACGTGTGTATTTCTTAAACAAACATGTTGCTTTTCAATCTTAGGCAGAGTTCATACGTTTTGTCGCCTCAAACACTTGATCAAAGTTTTTTCTTCGCTAGTGTCAACTTATGTCTGAGATTTTGTAAATTCATCAGATGTTTCTTACTTGTGTATTTTCTTAAACAAACTTTTCTTTTCAATCTTAGACAGTCTTCATACGTTTGTCTTTCGATAAGTTGTTCATAGTTTTTTTTCGCTAGTGTCAACTCATGTCTGAGATTTGTAAATTTCATCAGATGTTCTTACATGTGTATTTTCTGAAACAAATTTATGCTTTTCAAACTTAGTTAGGATACACACTTTTGTCGCCTCAAACACTTGATCAAAGTTTTTCTTCGCTAGTGTCAACTAATGTCTGAGATTTTGTAAATTCATCAGATGTTTCTTACTTGTGTATTTTCTTAAACAAACTTTTTCTTTTCAATCTTAGACAGTCTTCATACGTTTGTCTTTCGATAAGTTGTTCATAGTTTTTCTTCGCTAGTGTCAACTCATGTATGAGATTTGTAAATTTCATCATATGTTCTTACATGTGTATTTTCTGAAACAAATTTATGCTTTTCAAACTCAGGTAGTCATCATACTTTTGTCTCTACATACATTTGTTCAAAGTTTCTTGTAGCTAGTGTCAACTGATGTCTGAGATTTTGTAAATTCAACAGATGGTCTTACGTGTGTATTTCTTAAACAAACATGTTGCTGTTCAAACTTAGGCAGTGTTCATACGTTTGTCTTTTCATAAGTTGTTCATAGTTTTTATTTGTTAGCGTCAACTAATGACAGAGATTTTGTAAACTCATCAGATTCAAACAAAACTCATTCATTTCTGTAGTTTATGTAACACCTTGTCAAACTCTTAAAGGTAGTACTATCTGTTTAAAACAACAATGCAAAGTATTTTAGAATTACTTGATAAATCTTTTACATCAAAACAAACTAGGATAGCAATATGTTTGAATCTGTAACAGGTGATACCACCAATAGCGTGTTGTACATAACAAAGTCTGTAAAATAATAAAGATTGATTAGGTTTTTATTTAGTAAACCTTTTAACACAAAGTGTAGAGTCTTTTGTATGTAACAACAAAGATGCGATGAAACAACGCAAAACAAGAGAGGATGCGTTTGTTAAAACACATATAAATTAAGATGCATACATCTACAAATGGGGCAATGTCTTTAATCTATTGGTCCCGAATTTAGAGGCTATACGGCCAAACTATTTCAAACATTGCCCCATTTGTAGATGTATGCATCTTAATTTATATGTGTTTTAACAAACGCATCCTCTCTTGTTTTGCGTTGTTTCATCGCATCTTTGTTGTTACATACAAAAGACTCTACACTTTGTGTTAAAAGGTTTACTAAATAAAAACCTAATCAATCTTTATTATTTTACAGACTTTGTTATGTACAACACGCTATTGGTGGTATCACCTGTTACAGATTCAAACATATTGCTATCCTAGTTTGTTTTGATGTAAAAGATTTATCAAGTAATTCTAAAATACTTTGCATTGTTGTTTTAAACAGATAGTACTACCTTTAAGAGTTTGACAAGGTGTTACATAAACTACAGAAATGAATGAGTTTTGTTTGAATCTGATGAGTTTACAAAATCTCTGTCATTAGTTGACGCTAACAAATAAAAACTATGAACAACTTATGAAAAGACAAACGTATGAACACTGCCTAAGTTTGAACAGCAACATGTTTGTTTAAGAAATACACACGTAAGACCATCTGTTGAATTTACAAAATCTCAGACATCAGTTGACACTAGCTACAAGAAACTTTGAACAAATGTATGTAGAGACAAAAGTATGATGACTACCTGAGTTTGAAAAGCATAAATTTGTTTCAGAAAATACACATGTAAGAACATATGATGAAATTTACAAATCTCATACATGAGTTGACACTAGCGAAGAAAAACTATGAACAACTTATCGAAAGACAAACGTATGAAGACTGTCTAAGATTGAAAAGAAAAAGTTTGTTTAAGAAAATACACAAGTAAGAAACATCTGATGAATTTACAAAATCTCAGACATTAGTTGACACTAGCGAAGAAAAACTTTGATCAAGTGTTTGAGGCGACAAAAGTGTGTATCCTAACTAAGTTTGAAAAGCATAAATTTGTTTCAGAAAATACACATGTAAGAACATCTGATGAAATTTACAAATCTCAGACATGAGTTGACACTAGCGAAGAAAAACTATGAACAACTTATCGAAAGACAAACGTATGAAGACTGTCTAAGATTGAAAAGAAAAGTTTGTTTAAGAAAATACACAAGTAAGAAACATCTGATGAATTTACAAAATCTCAGACATAAGTTGACACTAGCGAAGAAAAAACTTTGATCAAGTGTTTGAGGCGACAAAACGTATGAACTCTGCCTAAGATTGAAAAGCAACATGTTTGTTTAAGAAATACACACGTAAAACCATCTGATGAATTTACAAAATCTCAGACATTAGTTGTCGCTAGCGAAGAAAAACTTTGATCAGGTGTTTGAGGCGACAAACGTGTGTATCCTAACTAAGTTTGAAAAGAAAAGTTTGTTTCAGAAAAAATACGCGAACCTAGCAACATCATTAACAAACCATAGTTAAAATATAATTTCATGTTTGCTTATTATGCACTGATAGATGTTGACCTTAGTTGTACCTAACCCCACAGGCATACCAAGGGTCTGCTCCACTTCATAAAAATCCTGTCATTGGGGGTTTTGTGCTGTAAGTTGTAAAGCTAAAGACGCTGATTGACCTTAAAACCTAATCTAACCTAATACCAGGTTAGGATGTTCGAATAGTATATTTTTATTTTTATTATTAAGTCTAGTGTGTCTCTGTAAGCCATGGCAATTTTGTTAAAATGTTTTGTCTTTAAATAAATGTTTGTTGTCACGTTAGTGACATCCTGGCTTATAACATCGTCAACTTTGATAAATAATATTTGCTAACATTTTATTGTTCCCTAAATGGATAACAGAGGGTTTTAAGGTTACATTAATTAAAAAACAACACCACAATGTGAGATAAAATGTCTTAAACCTTTTAAGTTTCTTTAAATCGCAAATAATGGATAACATGATTTAATCAGTATCTGTGTAATAAAGCCTACATCTAAAAACCCTTACTTATTGTCAATGAGGACACAGACTTAATATCAAAACTTTAGTAACAAACAGAGACATCATAGACCCCCATGCAAACACACACACACACACACACACACACACGCACACACACCTTGCAAAGACACGGGCTCATAAACACGCCCACACATAAACAGCCTGGATGCACACACACACACACACACAGACACATGCGCGATTTGGTGCTGCTCGTGTGACATTAGATATAATCTTACTCATACACACCTAGTTGTTTAATTATGGACTGTGTATAAAACTTTTGGATGTTAAAACAAAAAATTAAGATCGAATAGCTTTTGTCATAAAAGTCACATGGCCGTTTCATTTTAAAACCCGCATGTTTAAATCAAAGGCGTTCTAAACTAGAAATGCTGACAGAATTGCATTTGTTGTATAATAAACACATAGAGGTTGGGATCCACAGCGGACACAAAACCAGGAAATGGGGTCAAAATGTCTTAAACAATAAAAAGGTTCTTAACGCCATAAGAGCGCCTCAGCGTACGTTCTCTGGCAACTGTGGTTCGCGCATTCATGTGTTTTAATCAGAGCCTTGATTAAAGAATTCACTAAATCTAAAATTAAACCCTTATTTTGTCAGAGCGGCCAGAATTACATTTTATTGTGTAATAAACACATATTCCCAGTTGGTTTTAAGATGTCATTAATTTAAAACAAACCCCAGAAGATGATTTGAAAATGTCTTTAATCGTTTAAAAAAAAGTTTCTTAACGGTGTATATGAACACTCATCCGCCGCGTATGTTCTCTATTGTAAACGCTGGTACACAATCTAATGGCGTGATCAGAATATTGTGCACGAAAAGATTAAGATTTTATTTATATTAAAATAAATACCCTTTAGTCTAAAGACTATAGTATTGTTGGGACCCCGGTGATTTTGACACCGTTCATCGCTATACACATACTGAATATTTCATTAAATAATTTGTTACAACCAAATGCTTTATTTTTGTCAATGTGCTATTACATTTTTTACCACTACAGTTTTAAAAAGACCCTAGTTTACAACCCGCCACCTGCTGTGAACAGCCATCATCTCCCACACACTGTTATAAGACCAGCATCAGAAACAGAAAAATATCTGCTCAGAAAATATAGCTTATAGTTAAATAGATAATAGTACATTTAAGTTTAACCAGTTACAACTAAAATATTTTATTCTTGCGTGACTTTAAAGAAGTCTATTGACAAAACAAACGTATATATCAAGTTGTATTTATAAGATAGACGCAGTCATTTGTCCTAAAATCTAAAATAATAATTTATTTTTGTCAGAGCAGACACTATAAGACTCTTTGTATAATATACACATATTAACACATGTTTTAAGAAGCGTTTAATTAAAAATAAACCCCTAAATGAGTTGAAGACGTCTTAAAAACATTTTTAAAAGTTTATTAACGGCATACATAAGTTCTCTGTCACCATCGGTGCACGTATACATATGTCTTAATCAGAGCCTTGGTTAAAGAATCCCCTAAATCTATAATAAACCCACTATTTTGCCATAGTGGACAGAATTACATTTTATTAAGGTTAATTTAAAACGGTATATATGAACACACACCCTGCGCTTTGTCAGGCACCGCCGGATCTTTAATACGCGTGAAACTATAGAGCAGGTTATGAAAAGATTCACGGAGTTCCTGAAACCGTTTAAAATTTTATTTAGTTTAGACTATCGTCTAAATATTGTAGTATTGATGGCGCCGAAGGATATGGCTCAGGTCATTGCTTAAACTATACACGTATACGGAATATTTAATTAAATAACTTGTGATGTTACAAACAAAAGTTTTAATCGTAGCATTGATCATGATTTGTCTAAATCTAAAATAAACATTTACTTTTTTGATACCGTAATGGGTAATTATTTTACCAACGTTGAGTTTTAGAAATCTTTAGTCGCTTTACAACACGCACCCCTGTGAAAGAATGCATGGCTTGTGAATAAGGATGGAGGAAGTGTGATATCTGACATCAAATGCCTAAACACAAGCTGTCACACGAGCCGTCATTAAACATAACAGCATACGCTTGACATAAAACACACACAGTCAATTGATCTAAAATCTAAAATAAAAATTTATTTATGTCAGAGCAGACAATATAAGACTCATTGTATAATATACACATTTTCACACATGTTTTAAGAAGCCTTTAATTAAAAATAAACCCTAAAATGCGGTGAAAACGTCTTAAACAAGCTCTGTGGACAAATCAAACTAGGTATCCAGTATCCGAAATGTTTTAAATCCAATTTGCCACAAAATGTTTAAAATGTCCCCAGACAAATCCAAAAAGTCTCTGATTTTAATCTTTTTTAAAGATACGTCCAAAGCGTTGTGGTCTGTATCCTAACCTGTAAACAGATAAAAACAAGTTATTAGGACAAATATCTAAATAAAACAATTTTCTTATGCAAGATAAACGTACCGTGGAGATCCGCTATATATTTTGCAATAGTACACACAACGTTCGCTTTGCCTCTGATATCCAAACCTTTAAAACAGATAACACATGTTATTAGAAAATATTAAACCAAACCAGTTTGTTTAAATCTATTGTAACAGGATTAAATAAAAACACACCGGACAACACGAGCCAGTCGGCGTCTCTTTTGTTCCAAGATTTCCGTGTTACGCTGCGGGAGGTTCTAGTCTCGGTCTGACTTTTTTGTTCAGGCCACTCTTCTCCGCGATTTACCAGGAATAGTTAATACCAGTTTAGACAATTTCGCTGCAATACCAGAGATCGAATTTTTAGTTTTTAAATAAATCATACAAAATACTGGAACGAACACAGCGAAACACATACATACCAATAGACTTGAGTATAACAGCTCTGCTCCATCCAAACTGATTCCGGGAGATCTCTTGTCGCTCCCCAATAAAGGTTCGGTCATAAACTTTCAAAGATTACATCACACGACCCCCACACAAACACACACTGACATAATATCAGCATCAGAAAACTTTGTGTCTGAACAGAAAATAGACTAGTTCGATAGAAAATATCGGCTTTAAGTTTAACCAGTTACAACTAAAATATTTTATTCTTGCGTGACTTTAAAGAAGTCTCTTTACAAAACAAACGTATTATCAAGTTGTATTTATAAGACACACGCAGTCAATTCCCCTAAACCTAAAAAAATACTTTATTTTTGTCAGAGCAGACAATATAAGACTCTTTGTATAATATACACATATTCACACATGTTTTAAGAAGCCTTTAATTAAAAATAAAACCCCTAAATGGGGTGAATACGTCTTAAAAACATTTAAAAGATTATTAACGTCATATATAAGTTTCTCTGTCACCATCTGTGCACGTATACACATGTCTTAATCAGAGACTTGGTTAAAGATTCCACTAAATCTAAAATAAAATCCTATTTTGCCATAGTGGACATAATTACATTTATTAACATTATTTTAAAATGGCAGATATGAACACTCACCCGGCGCTTTGTCAGGCACCGCCGGATCTTTAATACGCGTGAAACTATAGTGCAGGTTATGAAAAGATTCACGGAATTCCTGAACCGTTTAAAAATTTATTTAGTTTAGACTATCGTCTAAAGATTGTAGTATTGGCTCAGATCATTGCTTAAACTATACCCATATACGGAATATTTAATTAAATAACTTGTGATGTTACAATCAAAAGTTTTAATCGTAGCATTGTTCATGATTTGTCTAAATCTAAAATAAACATTTACTTTTTGACACCGTAATGGGGGATTGTTTTACCAACATTGAGTTTTTGAAATCTTTAATCGCTTTACAACACGCACCCCTGTGAAAGAATGCAGGTCTTGTGAGAAAGGAGGGAGGAAGGGTGAGAGCTGACATCAAATGTCGAAACACGAGCTGTCACACACGAGCCGTCATTAAACATATCAGCATAGGCTTGACATAAAATACACTCAGGAAAAACAATCACTCTAAATGACCGGCCATAAAACCATTAAATACTTTCTGTCTAAAGTTGACAACTTGTACAGATTTTGATTGATGGTCCCGCCCCCTGTCAAACAAGTCATAAAAACACAAACTGTCAAAACACCATCTGTTAAGGAGTCATAAAACACAAACTGTCATAAAACCATCTGTTAAGGGTCATAAAACACAACCTGTCAAAACACCATCTGTCATGGGGTCATAAAACACCATCTGTCAAGGGGTCATAAAACGCCATCTGTCAAGGGGTCATAAAAACGACCTGTCAGACAGCAACTGTCACCGGGTGGGGGAGGGGGTCATAAAAGTTTGACGAATGCCGGTCCACTACAACTACTGCTGTACCTCGCCTTGGATCTGCTAAAACCGGGAAACAACTCCTCCACAGCTTCCCGCTCAGGTGAGGACAGGTCAGAAAAGCATATATCAGATGAATCCGCCATTAGATCGGAAAATGCTAGCTTCAGCCTCCACCGTTTGTGGATGCTAGCGGGCTATATGCTAACACTGGGTGTTTATTAGTGATAAATAGTTTCACGTGGTAGTACTGCTCAATAATCGTCACGGTAAAGTATTCCTATGTAAAACTAATAAGTTATATTATATAAATAGGAATAAGATGGTAAAAAAAGCTTTTAGATGATGAACTCGACGGAGCTACGATGCACGATCTGTTCAGCGTGACGTCACAAACCGTATGTCACGATGATTTCAGATCATCGCAATGATTCTCTTTAAAAATTAAACAAAACATCAACATCTAAGCCTAATAAGTGAATTGCGTTTTCTACAGCAATATATTTACTGAACATTCAGAAATAATGTTTTATAAAATAATAAAATGCAATGTTTCTCTATCATTTACATAATAGTCAAACAAGTCAGCATAATAAACAGTATTGTTTTAAACATTGTGTGAACATTAAAACATGACATTGTCATAACGTTTAAAAATGGTAAAATGTAACATTCCTCTAACGTTGAGACAACACAAAAACGTTCTTAGAATGTCAAGAAAACTGGACACTTTTTCCGTTGGCAGAATGTTTTTGGGAACCTTGGGAACTTTCAGGGAACGTTCTTAGAACTTTTTTCTGTTAGCTGGGCATACAAATACTATCTTGCGCGTTTGTGAGCCGTCATTGACAAGTGCATTATCTCTGCGCGTGCTGTTTGCTTGACCGTTTTTAATGATAGAGAGCGCAAACAATTTGATATTTGAGATTAAATAAAACTTACCGCTGAGTTAAGCAGAGCTGATGTCACGGGGTGACGATCTTTCAGGGCGGAACCAAAAGTTGAGGAAGTTTTGGTTCCGCCCGGATGTTTCCGTCCAGACCGGAAAACGGAAACACCAGACATCCGGCAGATTCACGGAGGCTGTAATCAGCCGATTGGGCACAGCTGCGCCTAGTTGAAGAGATCGCCGGGCAATTGGATGATTATAGTACAAAGGGGAGTATATAAAGCACAGTTAGAACACAGTTAGAGGTGCTTAGTGTGTGCTGGGAAACGGAGCTGTGCTCGTTTTTGGACGTGGTGGCTGTCTGGGGTTCTCTCTCTCTCTCTCGTTGCAGTCTTGATTGTGGAGCTGCTGGAGTAAACAGGAAAATCCTATGGGTCGAAAGGAACTTGTTCTAATCAATACTGAAGGAGTAAAGCAGGAAGAAAATTGACCTTCTGGTACAACGTAAACAAAGGCTATTCGCCGTGAGTATACCCTTTTTGTGTGGAGTAACTGGCAAAAGTTAACTTGTATGACTATTGGAAACCTCCAGGAGAAGGAGGGCGGCCCTACCCCTATAAGAGTGTGGTGGGCGAGCCGTGAGAAGCCCAACTTCAAACAGCCACCGCAACGAGACTTATTGTGGTCGTATTTCCCATAGCCTTATCGTAGCCCAAGCGCAGTGGAGGACACCGGGCGCTTCCCTTGTTGTGGTGCACTTATAGTGTGGTGAGTGAGACTGTGTAATAAATCTTTTTCACGTTTGGAGTGGTGCTGTGTATTGCTGTGGGTTGCTGTGTGTCTTGTAGACGAAGCCCCGCATCATCCATTTTCTTCCACTGGGCAGAGGACGGAGAGGCCAACGACTACAGAAACCACTGTTACTATAAATAGTGTGCTGTTTGGAGTACGAGGAGACGCAGACTAAGAGCTGTCCGTGACCGTGAGTAAACCATTGGAAACATTCGTGGTGTGAACTTACCTGTGTCTGTTTTGTCGCAGAGTCAGAGGCGAAAGGGTCCGCCGCCCCGTGGTCTCTACGAAAAGGGCGCCCCCGTCTAGGAATCGATCGGCCTATGGGCATTGGAGATAGGGCAGCGCTCGACCCGGTGAGGTGGTGTGTGACCTTCGCCCCTCTGCTGACCTACGGAGGAGAACCATACTTACCCAGAAAGCTGTAAACAGCAGGGCCGGTGAGAAATACTCGAAGTCTCAGTAACAGTGTCTTCGTGTTCTAGCGGCCACCTGTGGAGAGAGAGCAGAAACGAGAGTGAATCATTGAAGAGCAACCTGTGAACGTGATACCTACCCAGAAAGCTGTAAACAGCAGAGCCGGTGAGAAATACTCTAAGTCTCAGTGACAGTGTCTTTGTGTTCTAGCGGCCACCTGTGGAGAGAGAGCAGAACGAGAGTGAATCATTGAAGAGCAACCTGTGAACGTGATACCTACCCAGAAAGCTGTAAACAGCAGAGCCGGTGAGAAATACTCTAAGTCTCAGTGACAGTGTCTTTGTGTTCTAGCGGCCACCTGTGGAGAGAGAGCAGAACGAGAGTGAATCATTGAAGAGCAAACTGTGAACGTGATACCTACCCTGAAAGCTGTAAACAGCAGAGCCGGTGAGAAATACTCGAAGTCTCAGTAACAGTGTCTTCGTGTTCTAGCGGCCACCTGTGGAGAGAGAGCAGAACGAGAGTGAATCATTGAAGAGCAACCTGTGAACGTGATACCTACCCAGAAAGCTGTAAACAGCAGAGCCGGTGAGAAATACTCTAAGTCTCAGTGACAGTGTCTTTGTGTTCTAGCGGCCACCTGTGGAGAGAGAGCAGAACGAGAGTGAATCATTGAAGAGCAAACTGTGAACGTGATACCTACCCTGAAAGCTGTAAACAGCAGGGCCGGTGAGAAATACTCGAAGTCTCAGTAACAGTGTCTTTGTGTCCTAGCGGCCACCTGTGGAGAGAGAGCAGAACGAGAGTGAATCATTGAAGAGCAAACTGTGAACGTGATACCTACCCAGAAAGCTGTAAGCAGCAGAGCCGGTGAGAATTACTCGAAGTCTCAGTAACAGTGCCTTTGTGTTCTAGCGGCCACCTGTGGAGAGAGAACAGAACGAGAGTGAATCATTGAAGAGCAAACTGTGAACGTGATACCTACCCAGAGAGCTGCAAGCAGCAGAGCCGGTGAGAAACACCCTAAGTGTAAGCTAACAGTGCTTTTGTGTCACAGCGACTATCTGTGGGGCACAAGGAGAACGTGGGCGGACGTACGACAGGGAACGCAAAGGCACGTGGGGCGAGGACCCCCTGCCGACCCGAGGAAGGGTACATCGACAGTGGAGATCCTCCTTACCAGTCACACCAAAATTATTCTGCCTCCAGGACGGAAGAAGGAGGGCGCCACGGTTAGCAGGGTCCAGGCCGGAGCCTGACGTTTCCCTTTCTCCCCCGGCTTATGGTGGTTGGCACCCCTGTTGTCCTTGGCCTGTCTGCCCGTGGCTGCAGTTTCCCTGGAGGGAGAAGAAGAGACCTATTAGTTTTAATTTCCCCTTACCCCAAATTCCCAGTTCTTTTAAATATTTAAACTAAATAAAGTTTGTTTTAAATTTTACTTCCCTGTTCCCGTGTTTGTCTGGTCATTGGGTTGGCTTTGGGGACCTCCTCGAGGTGGGAGTTGCAAAGGGGCGTGGCTTTAGTTTAAACCAGCCAGCCCCTGGTGGTGACAGATTTTGGCGTAGTCGGCAGGGCCCCACCTCGAGTTGAGTAACCAAGGTCACCCAATGACTGACAACGCGGGGCCTGCAGCCCCACCCCGTGCCACATCTATTATCATGGGAAGCCCATGGATCCAGAAATACGGAGGAGCAGAGTCGGAGGTACGACTGACCGAATGGAAGGCCCAATTAGAGTACTTGGCCGACTTACAGGGCCTTAGCGCCGCTCAGCGGCTCCAGTTTGTGTTGAACTCCCTAGAGGGAGAAGCACGGCGAGAGGTACAAGCCGCCCCCGAAGCAATCCGAGCCACCGCCCAGACTGTGTTCCAGTTCCTTACTGAACAATATGGCGACCATACCCCCGTAGCTGTCCTCCGTTCACAATTTTTTAATTGTAAGCAAGGCCCCCGACAACCTATTAGAGCTTTTGCCCTCCGGCTGCGAGAGCAGTTCACTCGCCTGCAGGCCCGACGAGACCATGGGCTAGGAGACGGAGAGACCTTGTTACGCGACCAGTTCCTCCTGGGGATGAAAGAGGGCCCCGTGAGACAAAGTCTGAGGGTCCAGTTTCGACGGGACTCCGGGCTCACCTTTGAGGACCTAAAGAAGGAGGCGCTGGCCTTGGAAGGCGATGAGGTCGAAGTAAGTGGAACCCCTGTATGTGCAGCCGTAAGTGGGAACACCGCAGCACCACCTGAACACGCAGATTGGAAGCAAGCCCTCAGAGTAGAATTGTTGAAAGATGTCCGAGAGCAGATGTCGGAACTATCTAAGGCTCTTCTGGGAGAACTTCGTCAAGGTAGGGCGCAAGAGGAACCGAGGCCGGCACCCCGAGAGCGAGTCTACTCTGAGAGGGGCCGAGAGCCACCGGGGCGCCCGAACCGTTTTAACCGGCCCCGCTTTGAGTGGGATGACCAAGGGCGGCCAATCTGCAATCGTTGTGGAGAACCAGGGCATTATAGCCGTCAGTGTGGGCCCCGCAGGGCATCGGAAGGGGGTTTTTAGGACGACCGGCCACAGTGGGTCGTGTGGCCGGGACCCCTCGAGGAGACCCGGAAAGACGTGATAATTCAAGAGGCCAGATGGTGGGGCATAGCCCAACGGCGGAGGTGAAGGTATGTGGCAAGACAGTACAGTGCCTGGTAGATACAGGCTCTCAAGTGACATTGTTTGCCGAAAGTCTCTCGCAGGAAGTATTCGGGAAGCAGAGAACCCAAGGAGGAGAGGCCCCCTGGCTGACGTTGCGGGGCGCCAACGGCTTAGAGATTCCTTACATTGGCTATCGGCTGACGGACTTAGAAGTGCACGGGGTGTTAGTTCCCCAAAAAGGGGTGATCATCGTGGAAGACAGGTGTTTGGGAGTCCACCGAGCCCTACTAGGGATGAACGTGCTCTCCGAGTGTTGGGAGGAGTTATTTCGGGCTAGGCCCGGCCCTAGGATCTCCCCTGTTGAGAGGCCCCTATGGGAGCGAGTGGTCGCCGACTGTCGTCGGGTCCAGATGACCCAGGTCCGTAGAGGCCGGGAAGAGGTAGGAAGAGTGATGTGTCGCTATGCTTTATCTATCCCCCCTAGGAGTGAGGCCATGGTGTGGGTGAGAGTGGCCCCCCGAGGAGTTGGCCCCGAAGAGTGGGTATTGGTTGAACCCCACGCTGATTGCCCCCAAGTGGAAGTAGCACGAGGCCTAGCGGCGGTCCACCGGGGGAGGGTCCCTGTAAAGGTTCGAAATGACCATCCCTACCCAGTACACTTACACCGACACCAGCGGCTGGCCCGACTCACGGGGGTTGCACCCCATCAGGTGAGGGAAGAGAGAGATGTTAAGTTCCGTCAGGTGTGCCCCACTGTCATCGAGGTGGCCCTGACGCAGATGGAAGCCCCCTCGAACAACGGGGAGAGGGACGTGCCGAGACACCTGGCAGGTGAGTCCCTGCAAGGGGAAAAGCTGGAACAGGCACAGACACAAAGACTCCAAGCCCTCCTTCAGAAATGGCAACATGTGTTTGCAAGACACGAGGAGGATTACGGATGCACTAAGGTGGTCGAACATCATATCCCGACTGGAGATGCAGGACCCAGCAGGGAGAGGTACCGGCCGATCCCACCCACTTTGTATACAGAGGTACGCTCACTATTGCAGGGTATGCTGGGGCGGGGCATCGTCCGGGAAAGCAGTAGCCCATGGGCAGCCCCCATCGTACTGGTGCAGAAGAAGTCGGGCGCTTGGAGGTTTTGTGTGGACTATCGTAAGCTCAACCTGGTGACTAAGAAAGACGCTTTTCCCCTACCCCGGATCGAAGACTCCCTTGCGGGTCTCACGCGGTCTGCATGGTACTCCACTCTGGATCTGGCCAGTGGGTATTGGCAGGTGCCAGTGGCCGAGGCCGATAGGGAGAAGACCGCTTTCACGACCCCGTTTGGACTATTCGAGTGGGAACGGATGCCCTTCGGGCTCTGCAACGCCCCAGCCACGTTCCAACGCCTGATGCAGCGCTGTTTGGGAGGTCAGTTAATGGAGTCAGTCTTGGTATATCTAGATGATGTAATTGTGTACTCCCCAGATTTCGATTCCCACCTCCGGCACCTCGAGGAGGTTTTCCAGGCAATGGAGAAATATGGGCTGAAGTTGCAACCCGATAAATGCCATCTGCTGAGGCGAGAGGTCCAGTTCCTGGGTCACGTGGTCAGCGCTGCTGGGGTGGCTGTAGACCCTGGGAAAGTCTCTGCAGTGAGAGATTGGAGTGCGCCCAAGACTGTGAGGCAAGTACGTTCATTTCTGGGGTTTGTGGGATACTACAGACGGTTCATCAAAGATTTTTCCAAGATCGCTAAGCCACTTAACCAGCTGCTGGTCGGTACAGGGCGGAACCGGGGACGGGGATCACCCCCGATTGACTGGGATGAGTCCTGTGAGGGGGCATTTCAGAGATTGAAACAGGAATTGTTACAGGCTCCTATCTTAGCTTATGCAGACTTTACTCAACCATTTGTCTTGTATACAGACGCTAGCAACCTGGGGTTGGGGGCGGTCTTGGCCCAACGACAAGCGGGAACAGAACGGGTGATTGCTTATGCAAGCCGAAGCCTCCACCCAGCTGAGAAGAACGATGCCAACTACAGCTCGTTTAAACTGGAACTGCTGGCCCTGAAGTGGGCCCTGAGCGAGAAGTTTAAGGACTACCTCTGGGGTGCTAAGGTAACGGTGATTACAGACAATAATCCTTTGGTACATTTACAGACAGCGAAGTTGGGAGCTGTGGAGCAGCGCTGGGTGGCACAACTTGCCAATTTCGAGTATCGACTGCAGTATCGGCCTGGGCGAGAACACACGAACGCGGACGCCTTGTCCCGATTGCCAGAGGCGGACCACCCCGGTTGCCGGGGAGGCAAGGAAGAAGAAAGCCAGAGGGAGGGCTATCTGATAGGGGCCGTGGAGGCCCCCGGAGGCCAGCAGGAGGCGGTACCGGAGAATTGGGGCTGGGACCCCTGTCGGTGGAAAGCGAGGCAGGCCCAGGATCAGGATGTGTGTCAGGTAAAGATGTGGGTGGAGCAGGGCCGACGGCCGACATCGTCTGAGAGGCTGACCCAAACAGAGACGGGAAAAAGACTGCTGGGACAGTGGGACAAGTTGGAACTACAGGAGGGGGTGCTTTGCCGGAAGGTTAGTGACCCAAAACTGGACGAAGAGGTGCGCCAGATCGTGGTGCCCGCCGATCAAGCAGCAGCCTTGGTGTCCGCCTATCATGATCAGCTGGGGCACCAGGGACAGGAACGGACAGTATCGCTGCTGCGCAGGTTTTTCTACTGGCCGGGGCTGGAAGCGTCAGTACGCAGCTTGGTCCAAGCTTGCCCCAGGTGTACGTTGTTTAAATCTCGACGAGAGGCTCGAGCGCCGATGGTGCCCATACATGCCAAAGCCCCCCTCCACATCATGGCAATGGATTTCCTGACACTGGGCCGGCCACAGGACCGCTATCCGAACATCTTAGTAATCACCGACCTGTTTACAAAATACGCATGGGCAGTTCCCACCCTTGATCAGACGGCAAACACCACCGCAACGGCTCTATGGCGGCACGTCTTCCAAACGTTCGGATGTCCCGAGTTCCTGCACTCAGACCAAGGGGCAAATTTCGAATCCAAGGTGATCCGAGAATTATGCCAGCTGTATGGGTGTACGAAGACCCATACGACGTCGTATCACCCTCAAGGAAATGGCTGTTGTGAGAGGTTTAATCAGACCCTGTTGGGGCTCCTCGGGACCCTGGACCAACGGAAGCAGAGCGATTGGGTGAGTGCTCTACCGAATCTTTTGCAAGCTTATAATAACAGCGTTCATAGTACGACGGGGTATGCCCCCACTTATCTGATGTTCGGCAGACATGTGCGGATGCCCACGGACCTGGTCTTGGGAGTGGCCGCTGGCCAAGAGGAAGGGAGCGTGACGGAATGGGCGGGGCGCCATCACCAACGGCTACACTTTGCTTACGAGCAGGTATCCCAGAAGATACGGGCTACAGGGGAAAAGAACAAGCGGCTGTACGACCGGACGGCCCGGGACGCCCCCTTGTTGCCAGGAGAGAGAGTCTTGGTACGAGACAATCGGCGGCAAGGCAAAGGAAAGCTGAGTGACCGTTGGGAGCCCATCCCGTACGTAGTCTGCAGGCAACAGAGGCCGGGACAGCCGGTGTATACCATCCGGCCGGAAGGAAAGGCCGGCCCGGAACGTGTGGTGCACCGAAACATGATTCGCCCTTGCCCAAATTATCCCGAGGTCGCGAAGGAGGTAGTGGCAGAACCGGCACCGACGGCCCCCTGGATGGAAGGATGGGCTGTGGTACCAGGCCTACCCGTGGCAGCACCACCCCCGGCCGCCCCAGGAGAGCCAGAGCTAGCACCTGAGCCAGTTGAACCCCCGGCCGCCCAGAGACAAGCAGAGCCGGTACCAGCGCCAGCCGAACCCCCGGCCGCCCAAGGACAACCTGAGGTTGTGCCCGAGCCCGCCGAACCTGACTCCCCTGTGAGGCGCTCCCAACGGGAGAATCGAGGCCGACCCCCTTCCCGTTACGGTGAGTGGACTACTCAAAGGCATTCCAGGGACTGGAATGCATTGGCGGGGGAGGATGTCACGGGGTGACGATCTTTCAGGGCGGAACCAAAAGTTGAGGAAGTTTTGGTTCCGCCCGGATGTTTCCGTCCAGACCGGAAAACGGAAACACCGGACATCCGGCAGATTCACGGAGGCTGTAATCAGCCGATTGGGCACAGCTGCGCCTAGTTGAAGAGATCGCCGGGCAATTGGATGATTATAGTACAAAGGGGAGTATATAAAGCACAGTTAGAACACAGTTAGAGGTGCTTAGTGTGTGCTGGGAAACGGAGCTGTGCTCGTTTTTGGACGTGGTGGCTGTCTGGGGTTCTCTCTCTCTCTCTCGTTGCAGTCTTGATTGTGGAGCTGCTGGAGTAAACAGGAAAATCCTATGGGTCGAAAGGAACTTGTTCTAATCAATACTGAAGGAGTAAAGCAGGAAGAAAATTGACCTTCTGGTACAACGTAAACAAAGGCTATTCGCCGTGAGTATACCCTTTTTGTGTGGAGTAACTGGCAAAAGTTAACTTGTATGACTATTGGAAACCTCCAGGAGAAGGAGGGCGGCCCTACCCCTATAAGAGTGTGGTGGGCGAGCCGTGAGAAGCCCAACTTCAAACAGCCACCGCAACGAGACTTATTGTGGTCGTATTTCCCATAGCCTTATCGTAGCCCAAGCGCAGTGGAGGACACCGGGCGCTTCCCTTGTTGTGGTGCACTTATAGTGTGGTGAGTGAGACTGTGTAATAAATCTTTTTCACGTTTGGAGTGGTGCTGTGTATTGCTGTGGGTTGCTGTGTGTCTTGTAGACGAAGCCCCGCATCATCCATTTTCTTCCACTGGGCAGAGGACGGAGAGGCCAACGACTACAGAAACCACTGTTACTATAAATAGTGTGCTGTTTGGAGTACGAGGAGACGCAGACTAAGAGCTGTCCGTGACCGTGAGTAAACCATTGGAAACATTCGTGGTGTGAACTTACCTGTGTCTGTTTTGTCGCAGAGTCAGAGGCGAAAGGGTCCGCCGCCCCGTGGTCTCTACGAAAAGGGCGCCCCCGTCTAGGAATCGATCGGCCTATGGGCATTGGAGATAGGGCAGCGCTCGACCCGGTGAGGTGGTGTGTGACCTTCGCCCCTCTGCTGACCTACGGAGGAGAACCATACTTACCCAGAAAGCTGTAAACAGCAGGGCCGGTGAGAAATACTCGAAGTCTCAGTAACAGTGTCTTCGTGTTCTAGCGGCCACCTGTGGAGAGAGAGCAGAAACGAGAGTGAATCATTGAAGAGCAACCTGTGAACGTGATACCTACCCAGAAAGCTGTAAACAGCAGAGCCGGTGAGAAATACTCTAAGTCTCAGTGACAGTGTCTTTGTGTTCTAGCGGCCACCTGTGGAGAGAGAGCAGAACGAGAGTGAATCATTGAAGAGCAACCTGTGAACGTGATACCTACCCAGAAAGCTGTAAACAGCAGAGCCGGTGAGAAATACTCTAAGTCTCAGTGACAGTGTCTTTGTGTTCTAGCGGCCACCTGTGGAGAGAGAGCAGAACGAGAGTGAATCATTGAAGAGCAAACTGTGAACGTGATACCTACCCTGAAAGCTGTAAACAGCAGAGCCGGTGAGAAATACTCGAAGTCTCAGTAACAGTGTCTTCGTGTTCTAGCGGCCACCTGTGGAGAGAGAGCAGAACGAGAGTGAATCATTGAAGAGCAACCTGTGAACGTGATACCTACCCAGAAAGCTGTAAACAGCAGAGCCGGTGAGAAATACTCTAAGTCTCAGTGACAGTGTCTTTGTGTTCTAGCGGCCACCTGTGGAGAGAGAGCAGAACGAGAGTGAATCATTGAAGAGCAAACTGTGAACGTGATACCTACCCTGAAAGCTGTAAACAGCAGGGCCGGTGAGAAATACTCGAAGTCTCAGTAACAGTGTCTTTGTGTCCTAGCGGCCACCTGTGGAGAGAGAGCAGAACGAGAGTGAATCATTGAAGAGCAAACTGTGAACGTGATACCTACCCAGAAAGCTGTAAGCAGCAGAGCCGGTGAGAATTACTCGAAGTCTCAGTAACAGTGCCTTTGTGTTCTAGCGGCCACCTGTGGAGAGAGAACAGAACGAGAGTGAATCATTGAAGAGCAAACTGTGAACGTGATACCTACCCAGAGAGCTGCAAGCAGCAGAGCCGGTGAGAAACACCCTAAGTGTAAGCTAACAGTGCTTTTGTGTCACAGCGACTATCTGTGGGGCACAAGGAGAACGTGGGCGGACGTACGACAGGGAACGCAAAGGCACGTGGGGCGAGGACCCCCTGCCGACCCGAGGAAGGGTACATCGACAGTGGAGATCCTCCTTACCAGTCACACCAAAATTATTCTGCCTCCAGGACGGAAGAAGGAGGGCGCCACGGTTAGCAGGGTCCAGGCCGGAGCCTGACGTTTCCCTTTCTCCCCCGGCTTATGGTGGTTGGCACCCCTGTTGTCCTTGGCCTGTCTGCCCGTGGCTGCAGTTTCCCTGGAGGGAGAAGAAGAGACCTATTAGTTTTAATTTCCCCTTACCCCAAATTCCCAGTTCTTTTAAATATTTAAACTAAATAAAGTTTGTTTTAAATTTTACTTCCCTGTTCCCGTGTTTGTCTGGTCATTGGGTTGGCTTTGGGGACCTCCTCGAGGTGGGAGTTGCAAAGGGGCGTGGCTTTAGTTTAAACCAGCCAGCCCCTGGTGGTGACACTCACTTGACTCTGTCGTCTATGTGACGCGCGACAGTCAGCACATGATCATTTCAAATCCGTTTACAAGACAAATTCTGTTGTTGTTTAATATAAAGTTTACATTGCGTTGTAAACATGATGAAAAAATGCTAATTTCATAATGCGAACGTATTAACACAAGCTTTTTATTCTGCTATAATAATTAACATTATAAACAATAATATGTAAAACTATACAAACTATAATTCTATCTTGACATGCACATTAGGTTTCAATTTGATTCCCTCTCTTGTGCACAGTTGTCGTCGTCGGTCTCACTCTCAGCCTCCTTCCTATTATGGGGTGTTACTGTAAAAAATCCGCTAAATATGGGATTTTAAAAACCGGATGGTTTATTTATAGTTCGAATACGGATATTTCACGTCATGTTCAAATGCATATTCGAATATCGAATAAAAAGTGACAGCCCTACTCAGTAGTTAAAGGGACAGTGTGTTACGTTGGAATTCGTCTTGCTGTTGCCTTGCCATTTGCACAATTGCTAATACTGTTACCCCAGTTATCTCTGTCTATTGATTAAGTGTGTGAGCCGCCCCATTCGTGTTGAGGATCTGTGGTCGTGCTGGAACCGGCTGAGAAGAGGAAGGAGCTCAAGGATCGTGGCCTCAATGTTTCGCATGTGTTTGTCCTCTGCCCCAGTCATTCGACTATTCAGGACTACAAACCCGGCCAAATGTTGTGACGCTCACCATATATCACTGTGAGTGTGTGGAGTGCTGTGGTTGAGTCTTTTTGAAGTGTGTACACTTGGACAATTGTAGTTCTGTGCTGTTGTCAGTGTTGTCAGTGATCACCTCCTAGGGTGAAGAAGGAACCCTGCGTTAGAAGAGTGGAGTGGTGGCGTTGGGCGGCTGCTTTATACAGTCTTGTTCAAAATAATAACAGTACAATGTGACTACCAGAATAATCAAGGTTTTTAGTATATTTTTTATTGCTACGTGGCAAACAAGTTACCAGTAGGTTCAGTAGAAAACAAATGAGACCCAGCATTCATGATATGCACGCTCTTAAGCCTGTGCAATTGGGCAATTAGTTGAATTAGTTGAAAGGGGTGTGTTCAAAAAAAATAGCAGTGTGGCATTCAATCACTGAGGTCATCAATTTTGTGAAGAAACAGGTGTGAATCAGGTGGCCCCTATTTAAGGATGAAGCCAACACTTGTTGAACATGCATTTGAAAGCTGAGGAAAATGGGTCGTTCAAGACATTGTTCAGAAGAACAGCGTACTTTGATTAAAAAGTTGATTGGAGAGGGGAAAATCTATAAAGAGGTGCAAAAAATGATAGGCTGTTCAGCTAAAATGATCTCCAATGCCTTAAAATGGAGAGCAAAACCAGAGAGACGTGGAAGAAAACGGAAGACAACCATCAAAATGGATAGAAGAATAACCAGAATGGCAAAGGCTCAGCCAATGATCACCTCCAGGATGATCAAAGACAGTCTGGAGTAACCTGTAAGTACTGTGACAGTTAGAAGACGTCTGTGTGAAGCTAATCTATTTTCAAGAATCCCCCGCAAAGTCCCTCTGTTGAAAAAAAGGCATGTGCAGAAGAGGTTACAATTTGCCAAAGAACACATCAACTGGCCTAAAGAGAAATGGAGGAACATTTTGTGGACTGATGAGAGTAAAATTGTTCTTTTTGGGTCCAAGGGCCACAGGCAGTTTGTGAGACGACCCCCAAACTCTGAATTCAAGCCACAGTACACAGTGAAGACAGTGAAGCATGGAGCATGATATGGGCATGTTTCTCCTACTATGGTGTTGGGCCTATTTATCGCATACCAGGGATCATGGATCAGTTTGCATATGTTAAAATACTTGAAGAGGTCATGTTGCCCTATGCTGAAGAGGACATGCCCTTGAAATGGTTGTTTCAACAAGACAATGACCCAAAACACACTAGTAAACGGGCAAAGTCTTGGTTCCAAACCAACAAAATTAATGTTATGGAGTGGCCAGCCCAATCTCTAGACCTTAATCCAATTGAGAACTTGTGGGGTGATATCAAAAATGCTGTTTCTGAAGCAAAACCAAGAAATGTGAATGAATTGTGGAATGTTGTTAAAGAATCATGGAGTGGAATAACAGCTGAGAGGTGCCACAAGTTGGTTGACTCCATGCCACACAGATGTCAAGCAGTTTTAAAAAACTGTGGTCATACAACTAAATATTAGTTTAGTGATTCACAGGATTGCTAAATCCCAGAAAAAATTTGTTTTGTACAAAATAGTTTTGAGTTTGTACAGTCAAAGGTAGACACTGCTATTTTTTTGAACACACCCCTTTCAACTAATTGCCCAATTGCACAGCCTTAAGAGCGTTCATATCATGAATGCTGGGTCTTGTTTGTTTTCTGAGAATCTACTGAACCTACTGGTAACTTGTTTGCCACGTAGCAATAAAAAATATACTAAAAACCTTAATTATTCTGGTTAGTCACATTGTAATGCTATTATTTTGAACAAGACTATATATATACACGACTGAGACCTGCTAACCTCCTTCCCGGCCTGGTGGTGGCGTTGTGGCTGTGGAGAGTGCCAGCCTATGCCCAGTTTATGCTTCTGCCCATTCACTCACCTGTATGCATCTCTGTACGCCCAAAGCTAAAAGCTCAGTGTATTCACCTGTATGCATCCCTGTACGCCCAAAGCTAAAAGCTCAGTGTATTCACCTGTATGCATCTCTGTACGGCCAAAGCTAAAAGCCCAGTGTACTCACTTGAATACATCCCTGTACGTCCAAAGCTACGAGCCCGGTGTACGCTCCTGTATAACGACCTGAATTTTTAAATTCCCCCTCTGTTGTTTTAATATTTAATAAAGACTGTTAAATTTTATTTCCCTCGTCTGTCTGGTCATCGGGGTGTTTTGGGACCTCCTCGGGGTGAAAATAGAAGGAGGAGCGTGACCCGCAACAGCGGCGGTCCTCTCCCACCTGTGACATTTTTATTAGGGTTTGAAAAATATTTGTCGAAAGAAATGTAAACACATACATTTGCACTTTAGACTCATGCTGCACAAGCTTTGTTTGTTCCTGTTTTAGGAAAGTGAAATAAAACAAAACAAAATATTGATCGCTCACTCCTCATTCAGACAGCCAGTGACCAGCAGTAGCAGAGCGACGCGATCTCATTAATTTCAATGAAAACCGGGGGGACTTCCGGCGGCAAGAGCAAAAGTGACCGTTGGCGACCGTAGAGAAAGTTAAGAAAAGTTTAACTTTATGCAAATGTCGAGCGAATTTTGGGAGAGCGACTACCAGTGAGAACGAAGCTGTGGATTTCAAGTCATCCTTTTCTCGTCAGTTACTGCCATGGATGGTACTCATTTGTTTATGACAAGCAGATTTAGAAACACCTCAAGCCGCATTCAGAAAGCTGGCGATGTTATCGCTGTGTGTCGCCCATCTCTTTCAATGAGGTGTTTCTAAATTTCATAATTTTTTATGAAAAGTTTTTGGTTTATATTTAATATTCAAGTACATTAAACATCTAGTACATTTTTACTTTTACTTAAGTACTCAAGAAAAGTAAAAGTACACAATTTTTATGTAATTAGGTATTAAATAAATTTTAATATGCAATATAAAAGAAATACACATTATGATTCTATGCTTTAGAATGTAGTGAATTTTTTTTGTAAAGTAAAGTAATTTTTTTCCCAAGACAAACACTCTGATAAATCACAGACACTTGGAAAATATAACTAAAATACTCAAGTAGTGTCCACATCGGCATATGTTAAATTTTTACTACTCTCGCTGGTATGGTTAATCTTAACTGCTGTATTCTGCTGTTTATGTTTTATGATTTTTCTGTGTTTTTTTCTGCATCTATTAATGTAAAGCTGCTTTGAAACAATTAAACAATTGTGAAAAGCGCTATAAAAAATAATATAAAATTGATTTCATTTGTCAATTTTGTCATGAAATAATTGCAGGCAGCAAGTATTAACATTTTTACCAGTTGTCTCCACCTGCATCATATTGTTGCTGTAAATGGCTGTTCTGTTTGTATTCACATCCTCAAACCTGCACTCCCTAATGCTGCGTTCACACCAGCCGTGGTAGAGGTGTTGCTATGTCAAACCCCCAAGTTGAAAAATTTGAACTTTGGCAGAAAAACGTGCCGCGTTAACCAGTCAGGAGCTTGCTCTAGTAGTAATGTGATTACAGGATGCGAGCGGAGTCGCAGAAGCCCCTCCCATGATGCAAATATCCGTGTGAATGTCTCGATGACTAATGTTGCATTTACACCAGCCGCGGTATAGGCGGCAAAAAACGCGCTATTCGCGTGTAGTTGGACATTCAACATTTAAGTTCACTCGCTTCATTTGCGCATGAAAGCCGCGCGTGAAATTCTAGTCATTCGAGAAATTCACGCGGAAATTATCGTCATGGGAGGGGCTTCTGCGACTGCGCTGAGACTCTGCCATTCCGCTCGCTTCCTGTTATCACGTCACTATAACAGCAAGGTCCTGATTGGTTAACGCTGCACGGAAATCCGCCGAAGTTCAGATTTCTTAACTCGCCCGTTTCGCGCAGCAACGCTCAAACCGCCTGGTGCGCGCCATCCGCACTGCGTGTTCCGCGCCATTCACGCCACGCTTACCGCGTGTACCGCGCAGCAGGATAATAATCTGCATGTAATCTCGTCTTTGCATTGACTTAACATGTAAATCACCTGCGCTTGCCGCCTCTTCCACGACTGGTGTAAACTCAGCATAAAATTTCATGCGCGAATGAAGCGAGTAAACTCAAAACGTTCAAGCGGCAAACTAGACGTGGTAGACGCGAATTTGACGCCTCAAAAGCGGCTGGTGTGAACCCATGGTTACTCTACCTGATGGTCATGGCAAACAAACATTATCACTATGTAATGATGGATTATGCTAAATGGGCTGATGTATTTGACACAGTCAACATTGCATATGCAATTACATCTCCTCTACTTGCGAGGTTCTTTCATCACATCATCTCTAACACACACACAGCTTTGCTTTATCATTAACTACCAGCTGATGACTAAATAGGCATTAACCCCACAGCCCTACTAAATAAAGAGAAACATGAGAACATGTAAGATCATATTTTTATTAATAACTCACTTCTCGCCTTTCAACTTGTAATATAATCTTCAGATATTCTGCTACCCCAAAACGCACATAATCTTTAACATGTGCATGCATAAACCAAAGTCCCCCTACCAAATTTAAGCACGTAGGCCATAAAAGCATGAGCGTGTTTGTGTCACGTATCATACGTCCCATTCTGGATCAGTATCTCTTTCTCGTGGGTCCCAGACAGACGTACCATCCAGAAGCAAACTGACATCTGTGAAACCCAAGGAGGTGCACCAGCCTTGTCCCTCCATCTTGTCCTGGAGTGACCTAGTGCTAAATTCTAGCACAACAGATGAGCCAAGTGCAGCAAACAAGACACCCCCCAACACCACCCTCTCTTGGTGTCCGTCTTGTATTTTTAGCCAAGATCTGAGCTTTGTAGAGCTCAATATCGTAGAAAAATTCTAAGGTCATCACAAAACTTTCATCATCACCCATTTTGCCATTTCATACACTGTCTTGAGTCTTTGACCAATTCAAACACTTTCCTTTAATTAAAGTTCTGTAGGTCTGTAGGTTTCGCTCTACCTCCCCCTGTCTGGCTCACCCACTTCATGCCTGCAAAAAAAATGTCTCAGTCTTTTTTAGTAGCCCACTCCCATCTTACTGTCAATCGATCTTAGCTTCTCTCTCTCTCATACACACACATAATCCCACCCCCTAAATGTCCCTCGACCCCACTACTCTTCTCTTTTAGCCGCGTGTAGGGGTTTCACACAGGGGCCTCAGGACTTGGTCTTGTCTGTTCTGGGTGGCGGGGATCATAGGTCCTTTCCGATTTAATTTTATGAAGTAACTAGTCAAGTTGTTTTAAAAATTCATTGGAGTTTAATACATCTCCCTACTTAAGCATTGAATCATGAAGTGGAACCTGGTGTTCCTCGGGTTCCTTCTGACCTTCGGGCAACTGTCATGGGGCCAGAAAGGTATGGACTTCCCTGAGTACGATGGAAAGGACCGCGTTCACGACCTTAACTCCAAGAATTACAAGTCTGTGATGAAGAAATATGACGTGATGGTGGTGTACTACCATGAGCACGTTGGATCCAGCAAAGCAGCCCAGAAACAGTTTCAGATTGAGGAGCTTGCCCTTGAGGTGGGTTTGACCCAGAATTGGCCGATCTGGGGAAAAGTGGAGGGGTAGTTATTGGTAGCACCTAGTTTTCGTATAACAGTGGAATATTAAAAAACCATGGATAGTAATGAAGATCCTTCCCAGTGGACGTCTGCATGGCATTCAGGAAAGTCAAAATGTGTCAGAATGATCTATAGTAACACACAAGATGCACACAAGGTAACAAGTGTCCCAATCATAGTGTCCTAATAGGTGGAATGTTGTACATTATTTTTATCGGAGCAAGATGGATGTACACCTGACAAGTAGTTTTTAAAACCAGATATAATTAAGTATTGGTGTTGCACGGTTGTATTTACAGTCATTCGTTAGGCTTTGTGATTTTATCCTCTAGCTGTTGCATTGATTTGCTTGGCATCGCCTCCAGATTTAGTTTTGTCTGGGGAAAGTTATTGCCACCAATCTGATCAAGATAGTTTGGTGCTTGACAGGGACTGAGTGAGGGAAAAGAATCAAAACGTGAAGGACTCTCAAGAAGCATAGCAGTATGATGGTGCAGGTTTGCTGACTTTGTGAACAGGCAAGTTAAGCTCAATGGGAAGATCTGGATAGTTATTTATAGACTTCCTTTTTGCTCTTACACCATGTCTACATAGGACACAAGTGGCTTAAAGACACAGTGTTTATGGTTTATGAAAAGTTGTTAGTAATGCCAATTATAACTGCAAACACTTGAACTTGACCAAAATGAAGTAAGCTGGTGTGTGTTAACCTGCAAGTGGCTTAAACAGTAATGACTCTGTTGACTGCAGCTTAACTTATTTGACCTTTTTGGAAAACAATTAATTAACAATACCGATCTTTTCGTGGTTTTCTGAATGAGAAGAAAAGTAAGTTCAGTCAGATCAGGGGAATGCAGGACATGTCACATCAGTGATGTCAACACTGTAGACTATGGCATCTAAGTACAGAAAAGTGCTGATGCACCTCCCAATGCATCCGAATATGCCTACGCC
The DNA here is from genome assembly GCF_030506205.2 of Paramisgurnus dabryanus. NCBI lineage: Eukaryota > Metazoa > Chordata > Actinopteri > Cypriniformes > Cobitidae > Paramisgurnus > Paramisgurnus dabryanus. Next base: position 35,985,523 of record NC_133342.1, on the reverse strand, counting down.
CCTATAATATAGTATATGAAAATCATTATGTGAAAGGTGTAGAATATCCAAAACCTCAATATGCAAAAATCAGTATGTGAAAAATACCTGCATGGTCTCCTACTTCAACTAACATTTTTCGGTATGCTTTTCTATCCCATAAGTAAATACATAATTAAAAGGATAGTTCACAAAATAATAAAAATGCATCATTTACTTAACCTCAAGTTGTTTCAAACCTGTATACATTTATTTGTTCTGCTAAACACAAAGGAATATATTTTAACCAAACAGATCAGGGGCACCATTCACTTCAATAGTAGGAAAAACTAATACTATGGAAGTGCAGAGGTGGACAGTGAAGTATTTTACATTTTTCAAGTATTCATATTTTATTAGTATTTTTCTTTGGAAAACATACATTTCAAAGCATAATATAATAATTTTACTCCAATTTCATAAATACAAGTTTTTGTTTTACATTTAATATTTAAGTACATTAAATATTCAGTACTTTCTAATCTTTACTTAAGTACAAAGTACTTCAATTATTAATTAAATAAAATTAAGAAATTTTTATAATTACAATTAAAAAATAGTTTTTAGTAAAAAAGTAATTACAAATTTAATGTTATTAAATACATTTGATAGGGGTGGTTTCCCGAACAGGGATTAGCTTAAGCCAGGACTACCTTAAGTAAACTATAACTAGTTTTAACAAACATTCCTTATTAAGAAAAATACTTTTTTTGAGGCAAAACAAAGGGCACTGATGTATTTTAAGATATGTCAGTGTAGGTTGTTTTCAGTTTGGACAGCTCTTACATTTATTTTAGTCTAGGACTAGTCTAATCCCTGTCCGAGAAACCACCCCAATATGTAATACAAAGGAATAATGTGATTCTATGCTTTAAAATGTGTGAAGTCAAATTTTTCCAAAAACAAACACTCTGATAAAGTACAGATGCTTGAAAAATGGAAATTATAATACTTAAGTACTGTTCACCTCTGTGGAAGTGAATGGTGCCTATAAAACAAAGTAATTTATTGCTATTGTGTTGTTTTTCTTTGTTTGGTCATAAGACAATAAAAGCATAGTTGTTTAACCCCATAATTTAATGGTTAAAAATATTTAATATCTAATGCAGTGCATACTGACACACATTAGGTCAAAGGGATAGAGATCTTTTCACTTCAGGAAATTGTTTCCCAGTTTCTGAGATATGAACTCTTTAGGTGAAAAATTGTACTTTTTTTAAATGGTATCACCCCAGTGACAGCTAGCAAAAACATGTTGTGACCCATTTTCTGACAGTGTACAAAACTTGTTCCTTACTTTAATCTATTGTACATTCTCTTGCAATAGATTAAAGCTATTCCTAAGTAGAACAAACCTGTTTTTGAAAAGTTACCTGTCATCGTTTACTAATAGACTTTGTAGCAAAGTCTCTTTGTAAACAGTATACTTGTAATGCCAGTGTACTAGGCTCATAGGTCAAGTCGGATTATTATAGGCATTAATGACAAATTTCTTAAACAACATCTGCAATTATATACATTTGCATTTATTAATTTAGCCGACAAAAAAGCATACACTCTACAGTCCAGATTTACTAACCACTTCCCCAAGCGCAAATCACCATTTTTGCATTAAATTCCGACTGTTGGGATTTACTAAAGACGCGCAGTGGATCATTGGCGCTGTGGTCTAGTTTTTTTGCGACATAAGCATTTCTAAGAGTTTCCCTTTCAAACTGTAAGGGACAAATTTAACCATCCATTGGCCCAATGGTGGAAACCAGTCGGCAGGGCGAAGAATTTTAGCCTGTTCAGTTTTTTTTTACAAAACGCAAAATCTATGGGAGGAGAATATTTAAAAGATTTATGCAACGTGATTTACTAATGTTTGCGTGTGTGATATTACTGGTATATTGAGCTTGAAATGGCTGATATTGTCACAGAGATCAGAGAGCGCTTGGTACAAGGCAGAGGATTTTTTTTAACATGTAACCGTTTATTTGGAATGCCAGAGGAACATATTATTAAAAAATATTGTTTGCCAAGCCATGCTATTTTTTATTTGCAGGATGAAATAAAAGAAGTTACTATGATAAGTCACACAATACCAGGCATTTCAAAACCTCTTAACCCTTCATGTTTGTTCTTTTCAGTGTATTATGGCTTTGTAAGCTGAGATTTCATATCCCAAATTTTTCGCTGCGATGTCTGTGGTGCTGAACTCAAGCGCATCAGGCGTTAGTAGATCACTAGCACCTCATCAGCTCTGCTTATTTGCGAACCTGAACTAATTTGTGCTGCTCTTAGTAAATTGCATAGGTCATTATGGCTTTTTTAGATTTGCGCTCTAACGCTTATTTGCTCAGTTAAATAAATCTGGCCCTTAAAAATGGCTGGGTTATTTTTAAACCATAATGGGTAAATATTGGATATAACACATGCTGGGTTAAAAATTACCCCATGTTGTGCAGAACTACAGTTAAATCATACATAAATACAGCAGATGTGGATTTATAGAAGCTTGTGAAGTATCAGCAAACATCAGCTGTCATGTGAACAAGGCACGAAATATTACTATCATCTCCCTGAACTCTCTTAAGAAACAATAATTACATGTGGTCAACAGATTACACCAACATGTTATCACCTTTACTTTAAAAAGTGAAAGTTAAAAAGTTAAGATTGATAAGATTTTATTAATTTAAAAATGTCTTCAATTAGTAACAGCTAAAACAGATTTTTTCAACTTAATTTAAGTTAAAAGTTAAGATTGATAAAGCTTAATTTCTGTAAAAAGTAAAAGTTGGATTAACTTAAAAATGACTTCAATTGCTAATACCTAAAAAATGTGAATTTTTTTCAACTAAAAATCAACGGAGCCCCTAAGGAGACATGGAGCAAAAATTAAATGAAGTTTATTTTCACGTGTGCACGTGAAACTATCGCTTGCTCACCTGAAACTATCGCGTTTAGTTTCGCGTGCTCACATGAAATGTGAAACTATCGCATGTGATATCGCATGTGATAGTTTGCGCATGCACAAGTGAAACTAAACTTCATTTATTTTTGCTCCATGTCTCCTTAGGGGCTCCGTAGATTTAAGTTGAAAAAAAATCACATTTTATGTTGGCACGCAATAGTTTCATGTGAGCACGCAAAACTAAAGTAAAAAAAAAATCTGCACATAAAGGTTTTGCGTGAACACATGAAAATTTCATGTGAGCACATGAAACTAAACTTTAGATTTTTTTTACTCCAATGTCATATATGTCTTTTGTTAGTTGAAGTATGTTTTTTAAGCAGAGCATCTTTTAACTTTTTACAGTGTACCAACTGAATTGTTTTTCCAAAGGTTTTTCAACTTAAAATTTTCACTTGAAGTGAGAACATTTAAGCTGATAAAACTTCCATTTTTAAGTGTTACCAATTGAAGTAATTTCAGTAGATTCAACTTTCACTTTTTACAGTATTCTGGATACAGCAGTGTGTCTCAGAGCGCAACCCTCTTTAGAGATATTGATTTATTTAGCATACTTCAGAAATTAGCTGGGATGATTTTAATGTTTTTAGATTTAGATTGCCCGTATTTTGTAGGATGGACTCAAAAGTGCATCTGAGTTTGTGTTGGCTATTGTTTTAGGATCACAGACCCAGAAAAAATTCCTAAAAATCCTTAAAGGTATAGTCTATCCATTTTCCATATTAAACTATGTTATTACCTTAACTAAGAAGAGTAACTAAGAACTCTATCATCTTAGGGCGTGTACGTAAGCACTGTGGCGCGCGGCGACACTTTAATAGCATTTAGCTTAGCCCCATTCATTCAATGGTATCAAACAGAGATAAAGTTAGAAGTGACCAAACACATCACAGATTTAAAAGGGTAACTACATTGTATGGCAGAATAGCACTTTTGGGAGTACTTCGACTAGGCGCAGTAACACTCTCCCTCTCCCATTATGAGAGGGAGAAGGGGAGCGGATTTTTCAGGCGAGTTGAAGTACTCCCAAAAGTGCTGTTCCGCCATACAATATAGTTCCTCTTTTAAATACGCTCAGAAAAGCGCTACGTTTTATTTTGTACCACCAAACTTGCTCGTATAACTACTCGTCTTAAATAGGAAAAACGTTGATGTGTTTGGTCACTTCTAACTTTATCTCTAAATGGCAGCATTGAATGAATGGGGCTAAGCTAAATGCTATCGAAGTGTCGCAGCCCCAGCGCTTACGTGCACGCACACAGATGATAGAGGGATGTATCAACTCTTCTTAGTTAAGTTAATAACATAGTTTAATATGGAAAATGGATAGACTATTCCTTTAAAGGGGACATTTCAAGAAAATCTGTCTTTTTCATGTTTAAGTGCTATAATTGGGTCCTCAGTTCTCTGATTAACCTAGAAAATGAACAACCCAGTGACTTTGTTTTGGTAAACCAGTCTCTGCAAGCATGTGGAAAAATTTGGCTCCCTTTTGATGTCAGAAGGGGATAATACCGCCCCTTAATCTGCACTATCCAACCACGGCACTGCCATTTTAGTGCAGAGATCAGCTCATTTGCATTTAAAAGGACACAACCGAAAACGGCACATTTTTGCTCACACTAACAAAGTGGCAATTTTAACATGCTTTAATATATGATATTTTGAGCTAAAACTTCACATATGCACTCTGGGGACACCAAAGATTTATTTTACATCTTAAAAAAGTCTTACATGTCCTCTTTACATATTTATAATAAATAATTAGATTTTATGGATTTGATAGAACAACATTTTATACATTTTTAATTTCTTCAGGTTTTTTGATGTACCCTTATCAAAATGTACAATATTAGGAAGATAAGAGTTGTACTCTGTATGAACAGAAAAGGTGCCCAGCGAGATGATTTTTCTCCTGTCTGATTCAAAGTCTTATGGCCGTAATCGCAATAATTTTGAAATTCTTACAAATGTACATATCATACAAAAATCAGTGCTGCGATTAAGCAGTTTCAATGTATTTCAGAGCCCCAGCCCTTGATAGGCCTATCATTACATAAAAATAGCTCAATTGTAATATAAACAAACTAATTGGTTATTTATTACCCCAGCAGCTGTGGGTATTGTGTATGTGCTGCTGAACCCGCAGTAGTCCAGTGCTGATGTAATGCTACAAGAGTTATAACAACTCTTATAACAGTTTCTGGCTGCTCTCAGAACAGATGGGAGTACAGGAGGATTAAGCATGAAATCTGCAGTGTCGACTGAGAAGACGCTGGGTGCATTACTGTACCTGTCAGCGGATCCTTGGAACTGAACGTCACCGCCGCCTTGCCAAAATAGTCCTGGTTGGTCTCAGCAGTAGCACTAATAATAGATCCTTCTGCTGTCATAGCTGAGACTGCTATAATACAGTTCATCTGCTTTCTGCCCATATAAAAACACTTGTATGGCGTCTGCAACTAGTTTCCTGTTTGAACACCTTAACCAAAGAAAAAAAGATTGACATTTGGCAAAAAATACCAAGTGGGTCTATAAGTGATTCGATTTTATTAATCGTTACATTTTACAACTTTTACACTAATATAGCTAACATTTAAATTTATGTCAATCTTTGACTAATGGCCATACTCTATCCAAGGTTCATATTTTGAAGTGATCCTTGAGATTCACTTTCCTAAAGAGTTTAGCTCTGAAACTCACCTGTCTGTAACTTTCCAGTTTGGACTCTTAAGTCTGCAGGAAACTGAACCCTTAAGAACCTCTGCTAAATTAACAATAGCACCTCATGTGAATACTAAACAAAAATTGTCCCATTAGACTCATATTACAATGTTTTCTTTGACATTTCCCGGAGAGTCCTGCATAGGAAGGTCAACATGTTGCTGATCAGCGTGGCAAATAATTATTTTAATATTCTTATTTGTCAGACTCTCCACTTTAGTTTCATTGCAAAGGTCCACTCCTGTTGACTCATGACTTCTTCCAGGTTACCTTATATAGATGGGGTCCATTTGGCTATAAGCCTTTAGCTGAGTTTAGCTTAAGATTTGTTTAACAGATAGATATCGCACGCACCTTCCTATTAGATGCTAGTAGCTTATGTTGCATTCATTTATAGCACAAAAACCCTGAAATGTAAAAGAAAACACCAGACTCTGACCATTATTGTATCAGAGACACTAAAATGTTTAACTTCAATCAAACAATGATCTTCAACTCATGAAACAGACAACACAACTGATTTCATAAAAGAGCTCCAACTTCCACAACATGCCAGACATCAAACTGTATCTGTCCATAACCTTTGAATGAACTCCTTTCGGAAGGGATTGAATTATTTAAATAATGATACATTTAATGATTATAGTTGCAAACTTTGTGTATTTATATTAAGTTAAAGACGTGAGTTTATTCGGTCTTGAGAAAAGTGTGTATGGTTGTGTGCGCCTTTCAGCGACTCAGACACTCAGAGACTCCAGCCGAGCAGGCAGAGCATTTCTCCATGCCAACCTCTTCTTATGAAGCGCTGCGATTGGTGGAGGCAGCCGTCCATCATATGGGTCAAGTTTCACACCGATTTAGAAAGTGCAGGAGCAGCGCTCTTGATGACGGGCTTTTATGGATGTAAGACTGAAGGAACACTGTCTACAGTTCTTACAACATGGCCTGAAATATCTGCACGGCAGAAAAACAAAATGTGTTGTGACTGTTCATGTCTAACAGGATGATGTTTGCACTGCATTTGAAGGGTTTACAGATGTAAAAATGAGTTTCCAATTTAATACAGTCCAACAATTAAATAACAAAAAGGCATAAAAGTTGAAAGCAGTATGTTTTGTCTGACAGCTTGCTGCTCAAGTCCTGGAGGACCTGGACGATGAGGACATTGGCATCGGCCTTCTCGATGAGAAGAAAGACAGTGCTGTTGCAAAGAAACTTGGTATGTCCATGCCAAAACAAACCTCTTTTAAACACCTGGATCACGACCCCCCAAAAAATGGGTCACATGTTTGTGGATGATTATGCATGAAATAATTGTCAAACATTGCACTGTAAAAAACATATTGTGAAATTCACAGTAATTAACTGGCAGCAATTGACAAGTAACTTACTTTAGAAAAAGCACAGTAAGTTACTTGTCAATTGCTGCCAGTTAACTACTGTGTTTTTTTTCTATAGTAAGTTACTTGTCAATTGCTGCCAGTTAAATACTGCGATTTAGCCGTACTGTAAGTTACTTGTCAATGGCTGCCAGTTAACTACTGTGATTTTTCCGTAAAGTAAGTTACTTGTCAATTGCTGCCAGTTAACTACTGTGATTTTTCCGTACAGTAAGTTACTTGTCAATTGCTGCCAGTTAACTACTGTGATTTTTCCGTACAGTAAGTTACTTGTCAATTGCTGCCAGTTAACTACTGTGATTTTTCCGTACAGTAAGTTACTTGTCAATGGCTGCCAGTTAAATACTGTGATTTCTTTTCCACAGTAAGTTACTTGTCAATGGCTGCCAGTTAACTACTGTGATTTCTTTTCTACAGTAAATTACTATTGTCAATGGCCGCCAGGTAACTACTGTGATTTTTTTCCACAGTAATTTACTGGCAGTCATTGACAAGTAACTAAGCAGAGATTATATGTTTTTAATATATAGTTCATTTTGGTTTTCCCTACAGCATTCGATTGGTTAGTTATTTTCTGTAAACATTCATCAATGTTAAAATAAAGTTGTAACGGCCAGCCTTAAAGGTTGAGTTACAATTATTTAAAAACTCAAGACTGTTAAAAGAAGGAAATACAAAAAAGCAAATCTAAAACAATATAAAAGTCCAAGCGTGTTAAAAGTCCAAATGTGCAAAGTTTCCACTGTGTATATAAAATCCAAGAAAGTGATATCCAAAGTCCATAAAACGTAACTGGACAGGTAAGCCCAAATACACAAACTCCACAACCCAGCAACCGCTTGTTTTAGCTATAGCGTCAGCTAACCATGTGCTCCTGCTCCTTCCTTTTATACAAAGTTCCATGTCATGTGACCCCTCACATGACAGGCAGACGAAGCAAAATAAAAGACATACACACATAAAATAGCAAAAGGATAAAATGGCTAAGAAAACATATAAAACTAATTTAAACTCAAATATACATAAGTCACAATATAATGAGTGGTAAAACATGTATCTTGTGTGATCATGTCACAACGTTAATTATATAATTTAAATATGCTAAATTACAAAACAATACAATAAGTTTTCTGATTTGAGGGAAAATGCTACTATTTCACAGATATGTACTAAATTAAAAAATTTTTTTTACAGTCAAATACATTCAATAAATGCATGCTAACATTTGTAAAATAACATTTTAATTTGGATGAAAAAGTATGAATTCCCAAGAAATGTATCTTAAAACATCTTAAACTTTTGTTACAATCTAAAAATATCTAAATATAATTCAGTACAATCTGTAAATAAAACAAAATCATTAATTATAAATCAAAAGTACACTTCAAGTTTCCTCCAATTTTTATTAAACACAATATTACTGTGAAGTATAATAACTGAAATGCAAAACAAATTTATGTCTACAATATTTTCACTCCAAAATAAATAGTTCTAGTGCACAACACAACCATTGATTCTAAAAATGATTCTAAATTCAGAATCCTAATTTTACAGTGTATAAGTAACATTAAAATATGCCCAAAAAGGTCAGTGAAACCATACCACAACAGACAATGTTAAGAGATTGAAAAGCTGTTTTCATTTAAATTGCTAGTAATCTACTGGATCCTACAGTATGAATAAACATATTTACAAGATTTACTAAAAGTTAGAATTTATGTTTAATTCTTTTCAACATGCTTAAACACATTATTGTTTAATTTACATTAAACGTGCCTGTATTGACATTTAAGTACGAAATAATATCAGCTTTGAGTGGACTAGTTATCAGATGTTTAAGTGAATCACCAAAACATGACTCCAAACAATAGACCTTTTCCTATAGATTATGTATCATATATGTGAAAAAAGTTATTTATTAAGTTATTTATACACACTTCACTTTGATGAAACTGTGCAATTTTATTTCCTGTGTGCAGGTTTAGCCACTGGTAAAACTCTAATGGGACTGCTCTCCATTCAGATGGCTTATGTGTTTTCATGTCTCACCAGCATATGGCCAAGATGATTTCAGTGTAATACTGTTTAAAGTATCTATTAGCCTACCATGTGTATTTTCTCTAAAATTAAATATTTTAGCAGCAAAAGAAGTCACAGAAGAAGAAGCTAAGCAAGTTAACCCACAAACGAAGGAAGAAACAGCAACTTGTTGTGTATAATTTGAGAAGACCAGTAATGATGGAAGTAAATAAACATCGACTTTTGATGCAGTTTGAGTTAAATCACTCCTCAACTTGGCTCATTTTTGTTTTCACCGTCACAAACGGAAATACCTATGACACATTTTTTTTTACCTGACGGGGAGGGGTTCTGGTGGACCAATCTGACGCGCTGTAGATAGACGCGCGTCAGTAGATCTGATGCGCTGTTAAAAATTTTGTGAGGTGCGCGTCAGGCTACGCAGAGCTATGCACAGGCTACAGACCTATGCACGACTATAAATCGCCCTTTAAACTGACATACTGGGTGCATCCCAATTCAGGGGCTGTGGCCTTCCAAGGCCGTATCTGAAGGCAAATGACATCACCGGGCTGTGACGAAGGCTGTCACAATTCGAAGGCTCATTCATATAAAAGCCTCTTACTGTGGCCTTTTCCCCACTGATTCCGAGTTAGGGCTGTAACGCTATAGCTTGTCCCATTATAAAGACCTGCCTGATTATGCATCAAAAATCATAATCATTCAAAATATTCTTTATTATCATGAAAATACCTGAAACTATTTGAAGAACAGCAATATAAATATTCTTGTAGACATTTCCTGGAACAGCGTTTGCAATGCTAGCCTACTTCTTCTGTGGCACAAAGTTAGTTTCTGCACGAGAGCGCCCCCTGGCTTTTGGATGTGGCGGCATTTCACCGTAATTCATGCAAATTCATTAATTGAGAAAACGCGCATTTGCACGATAAATCGTTACAGCCCTACCGAGGATCCATAGATGTATCCTTCACAGCCTTGGCTATCCCAAAATTCAATATGAAGTCTGGGTATTTTGAAATAAACATTCAAAACTGTAGTTAAATAAAATTGTATATTTTGCTAATTAAAGGTCCTTGTGTCTGTTTTACTATTATAAATGATGTTTAAGTGATGTAAATTAATATTATTGCTGCAATGTTGTGTGTTGCATTTTGCTTTTGTATATTTCTAAGGTTGGTGAATTTTACATACTGTTGGATAGTTTAATCTGCATCAATGTGTTATATTTTCTAAAGTATACAAAGAACAATTCCCGCACACTATCTGCTTGCTGAAAAAAATGTATTTAATGAAAGTTGCGTTGCAACGTTTCGATCAACTGATCTTCATCAGGCAACTGATGAAGATCATGTTGCTCTTCATGTTGCCTGATGAAGATCAGTTGATTGAAATGTTGCAACGCAACTTTCATTAAATACATTTTTTCAGCAAGCAGATAGTGTGCGGGAATTGTTCTTTGTATATTTTGAGACTTTTTGTCGTCTTATCCTACGCACCCATCTATTGACTTCAGGTGTGCGACGCTAATTTGTTTGAATATTTTCTAAAGTAAAATAAAAAAATCTGCCACCATATTTATTTTTAAAAGTCTGATAGGTCTCAGCTTTTGTTTCCCAGTGACAAGCGTAGTGGGCGGGAAAAGCAAGTGATGCCCCCGTAGGCTAGACCGTCTCATTTCATTTCACTCCGTGGCGTTTAGAGGCTGCTGCCTTCAAATATTGAGCCTTGCCTTCAAAGTCCGCGGCCTTAAAAGGATCCAGACCCTGAATTGGGATGCACCCTTAGTTTGTTCAAACTAAACCAGTGCTCACATAGCAGTCATTGGCCAGTTTACTGAATGACAGTCATATTAACCAATTATACTCAAAGCAACATGACGAGTCAGCCAATACAATTTGGTAACACTTTTTTTCGATAGTCCACTTTAGACATTTTACTAATTATAAGTAACTTTGCAACTATTTATCCTACCAATCTTTACCGTATTAGTAGACTGTCTGCTTAATATCTATTCACACTTTATTGTGATGATATTGTGATAAGTATCTTTGCAGGTGCATGTCAACTTATTCCACTAACCCTAACCTCGTCCCTAACCCTAACAGTCTACTAATACTCTAAGGACAGTTAGACAGTTAGTTGAGATATAGTTGCAAATTAGTGAAAGTTGGTTCACATAGTTGAAAACTTATTTATAGTTGTATAAGTATTAAGTGTAACCTACAATTTATTTCAGTGTGGTAGCATATTTAATGGAATGTTGTGTGTACCATATTGTAGACAAAACAATAATCATAGTGACTTTCTCCTTTAAAGAAATAGAAAATAAATCTAATTTGTCATTACTAGCATAATACTCAAATATAATATAATAAATATACTTTAAAAAGGAATTCCCAACAAAGATTATTGAAGAAATAATTTTCTTCAGTTTATTTTGAGTATCCTGAATAAGATTAGACATCAGCATGTTGCTAACAAAAATTGTTGTTGACTGGACTTAAATACATTTACTGTAAAATGTGCTGTAACACATCATGAAGTTTGATTTCTCAGAGTTTTTAAAAATAAAACTCAATCGGGTTTAAATGTCAGGAGTTCCTGTCGGGATGAAAGTAACACTTGTTACTCTTCTCCTACTGCCAATACTGTTGCATTATGTTGAAAATGTATATTTTTTTATTTGATTTAATTTTATTGTGTTCAAACTGTTAAAAATGTTTTTTTTTTCAAAAATTAAAGTTTGTACTGTCAGGTTGCTTTAGAAACATTTGATGAAACCAAAATTTAACCGAAAATACATATAAACAAGATCATAGTCATGTTTATTTACTAAAAACAAGTGTAACACAAAAATCTATCTTGTTCTGTTCTGCTTTTGAGCCACCTATGTGTTACTTTCGTCCCTGCTGACAGAGTCTAAGGCCATTTTGTTTCCAAAATTTCACCTGGAATTCATAGTCCACACTTGAGTTACTGATCACAGCAAAAATATATCTGTCTAAAACTTTATCTTTTAAAATTAAGTTTTTCTGAAAAATTGTACTTTCGCCCCTGCTCACCCCTACTGTGAGTCTCTACAGTACAATGTTGGTTACTGTGAGTCTCTACAGTACAATGTTGGTTACTGTGAGTATCTACAGTACAATGTTGGTTACTGTGAGTATCTACAGTACATTGCTGGTTACTGTGAATCTTTGCAGGATATTTTATTTACTGTGATTTTCTACAGCACATACCTTTTTACTGTGATTTTTACAGTTTAAAAACACTACTGTGATTTCACACTGAATGCACTGTAATCCACTGTGAACTTTATTACAGTTATTTGCTGTGCATGAACACAGTTAATTACTGTAGATTTCACAAGCATTTTTTACAGTGTGATATAGGCTCATCTTAGAGACCATGAACTAAAATACATTTGATCACATAATGAAGATAAACGTGGCTTGTGTCAATGTATTTTGTGCAGTTAATATAATATATTTATTCACTGCACAACCTAATGTAGGAGGCTATTTATATGTTATGTAATCCAGAAGTGAGTGTCTGTTACTATAGGCGAGTCAAAGAGATACTATAACAAAGGTCAAGGGTCATTTTTCTAAGTTTGTTCTTTGTTTACTTACAGTTAGATTTGAATCTACTGCATGTTTGCTTGTGGCAACAATACAGTTTCATGTTTTATTTAATTTTTTTGGCTCGGTTTTGCAGACAAGGCTTAAGTCTATAGTCCCAGATTAAAATGCATTTTTGAGACGTCTTAACTGAAAACAACTTGCTCTGAGGTATTTTACGTTAAATGCTTCGTAGACCTAGCCTAGAAATCTAGACGCACCCTAGCGGCCGCAAAATATATTTGCTGCCAGGGTTTAGTCTAGGCACTCACAATACACTTAACCGGTCCAAAAACCAAAATTTGGTCAGGCCAATCACATCGTGTGTAGCGTCTGTGGGGCGGGCTTAACATGATGACGACAGAGCTGCAACGGTTCCTACTTGAAAACAGAGAATGGCTGCTGCTGCTGGCGAACAGCTATCTTTTGAAGCGGCTTTGGCCGCGACTCTGGAGGACTTAGACTTATGTTTTTCTTTGAGAGAAGAGCAAATAAACCCTACTGAAGTCCTTTTTAAGCAAGAAAGATGTGTTTGGAGTTTTGCCGACTGGTTACGGTAACTACGTCACCTTCTTCGTTGCTCTGATCCGTCATAGCGCTATCCTATTGCGTGCAGAGGCATTTTGAGGGACAACCTTATATCCCGCCCCTTGCATTGAGCCGTTTGTGTGAAGAGTTGCCAGACCTTACATCTTGATGTAGGTCTGGCTAACCAGGCTATCGTAGACCAGGTGCGTCGCACGCATTACAGTTCCATATCACTACGCCAAGTCAAAGTCACATCACTGTGGCACCATATTTGCAATGATATTTGCCTATCAATGCATGTAGCTCTGAAGAACTTCATTGTAACTGCTTAATCGCAGCACTGATTTTTGTATGATAATTTGCATTTGTAAGCTTTGTAAGAATTTCAGAATTATTGCGATTACAGCCATAAGACTTTGAATCAGACAGGACAAAAATGAATAGCAACTATACTCTCAATAATCAAGGACTTTGCTGCCGTATCATGGCTGCAGGAGGCACAATGATATTACGCAGCAGCCGAAAATAGTTCCCTTAGTATCTTCATATTTTCGGGAACTACGTTATATCGTTGCGCCTCCTGCAGCCATGTCACGGCAGCACAGTCCTTGATTATTACGCCATAATGAGAGTATAGTTCCTAGCCATATCTGCCTAGAAAATCACAACTTTTAATTTACCGTCGGTTTCAGAACTACAGAAAAGTCAAGTTTTAATTATGAAAAATATTGAAACTCTTTATGCTAAATTATGCTAAAAGTACCGCCAGACCCGTAGATCAGTTTAATTAGGGTGACCACCCGTCCCGCGTAGCGCGTGTGCGTACAGCGTTTGAAGCCCAATTCATGCGTCCCGCAAATTGAGATCGTGTCATGCATAATCAATGCTTGCTCAAAAAAAAGTTGGTCGCTCTATATCCTTGAGCCCCATGCAGCCAAACGAACATTGCTTGACAGTTCAGGCTCACTCGCCACTCGCACGCTACTGTTGCCCCTCAGCTGAACTGCTGACTAGGCTGTTGTCAACTTTTCGTTGTTGTCATGACAGCGAAGTCCGCACGCAGCCACGCACGTGCATAACTTTTAGGTGCGCGCTTTCCATTTCTAAAAATGGAGAAATGAGTCTGACTCTGCACCGCCATCATCGATTAAAAAGAGAAGGTGTGGGTACAAGAAAGATATTTTTGTGGCTAAATGTGTCTCCAGAACACTGAACAGTTTTTTTCCTGCGCCTGCCTTTACTAACATGCAAGTTCACCATCCTTCCTCCCCCTTCTCGTTCCGTGAACCTCTGGAGTTGTGATTTAAGACTTTTTTAACTGTTCCTGTGTTATTGTAGCCTGGTATAACCAGACTCTCGTACATTCATTTCATTTGTACAGAGAGTCTGGCCACGCTCCATTGCAAAGCGTTACTTCCGTTAAGGAGGGTCCATTGTTGAAGTTTAAAACTATTGGATCTGCCCAGAGTCACTCAGGATCTGCCAAAGCCAATCGCTAACATGTGTTCATGCAACGAAACCGTCCGGAAACATCAAGTCAGAATAATCAGACAAACAAAAGTTACCAACCTGGTTCTTGCTCCGGCTTTAACTTCTGTATATTCGGCAGTTTTGCAACAACGGACCGAATAGCTTTTCTCACGTCTTTCTCCGCTGCCATTACTGAACTACAACTCAAACTGACGCACGACCTCAACGTCATCGTTCTTAGCCACCCCCATCTGTTCGCTGATTGGTCCTGCAGATTTTTGCAGGAGAAAACGAAACTCTATAGAGCCATCCCAGACGTACTGCTAAAGCGAAATGAAAATTAAGCGGAAGCACATAGGAGGGCGGAGCCAGGCTAGTGTTATTGAGCAACTTCAATTCCTGTTAATTCTATAACTTTATATTATAATTTATTTAAAGTGAATAAATTGTAATGAAAAATAAATTAAATAGCTAAAGTAAATCGTAAGTGGAAGTGCATCTGTCAGTTAATTGAATGTTCAAAATATTATGAATCTTTATTTAAAAAAATACACATTGGTTGCCCTATATTCATGAGCATACATCAGCAATTACACATGTTTAGGGGAATAGGGCATTATTAATATGCCATGATTTTCAAGAAAAAAAATCTTAGTATTTTTGTCTTGTTTTCAGTTTTATCTAAATGTGTGCATAAAACAAGCAAAAAATCTACCAATGGGGTAGGCAAATTTTTCTTGAATTTAGTGTTTAAGAAAAATGTTCAAGATTTTTTTGCTTACCCCATTGGCAGGATTTTTTGCTTGTTTTGGGCACAAAATCACTCATCAGGAAAAAACATCTTAATTTAAGAATTTTTAGATATTTTTACTGAAAACAAGACAAAAATTCTAAGAAACTTTTTCTAGAAAATAATTTTTGTGCAGTGTAAGGTGTTATGTGCTAAACATGTAAACCACTATCAATAAGTCTGCCTGTGGGTTGGGTGCACCGCCGGGCTATGGAGTGTCCCACATTGTCCCTCGGAAACACACCCCTTGTCCCCCCTTGGGCTTATTAGCAGGTGGTCACCCTAAGTTTAATGGATTCCAAAATGGTAAAAATCAAATGTTTGACTCTAGGAGAGCTGGAAAATAAGAATTTTGTCCCTTTAAGAACAAAACCTGTGAAATGTTCGGTAACGCTTTAGATTACAGCCCGGAAAGTACTACGTAAGTACAGCGAATTTACAGCGTATGTTTCTGTAATTATAGTTTACTTATGAAGTACGTACGTGTAATTATAAGGGAACAATTTATAATATTTGGGGAATAAAGGGGTAACAACCAGGAAAAATACAAATAATATATGCAGTGAAGTACTGCGTAAGTACAGCGAATTTACAGCGTATGTTTCTGTAATTATAGTATACTTATGAAGTACGTATGTGTAATTACAAGGGAACAATTTATAATATTTGGGGAACAAAGGGGTAACAACCAGGAAAAATACAAATAATATATGCAGTAAGTATTTTAGATTACTAAACAAAACTTAAAATTCAGTTAATGTGTTTATGCTATTTATTAGTACGATACATTTTATTTAGAATTTTCAATAAAGGTTACTTACCTTAAGAAAGAAAAAGAGTACAGGAATTTGTTGGGTCATCAAGCAAAATTAAAAATAGGCAAGGCAACTTTGGTGAAAACAAAGCAAGCAAAACTAGAACTACACTCTTAGAACAAATGTGTTAAAAACAACACATTAGTGTTGATTCTGGGACGACACACTAAATGCGTTGTCCCAAAATCCACCCATCTCTGTGTTATTATGGAAACAACAAATTTTGTGTTATATTTTAACACAACTTGTGTTATATTTTAACACAAAATCAACACAAAATGATATATAATGTGTTAAAATTACACATAATGTGTTAAAAACTTAACACACAAAGATGTGTAAAAAATTAACACATCCTTTCTAAGAGTGTATTTTCTGTAGTTACTGTTTTGTGTTGTTACAGTCTAAGTCGAAATGTTTTACCCCCTTGTTTCACGTAGTTACAGAGTAAGTACAGAATCTGCGGGCTGTAAATTAAAGTGGCACTTGTTACCCCCTTGTTTCACGTAGTTACAGAGTAAATACAACATCTGCGGGCTGTAAATTAAAGTGGCACTTGTTACCCCCTTGTTTCACGTAGTTAAAGAGTAAATACAACATCTGCGGGCTGTAAATTAAAGTGGCACTTGTTACCCCTTTGTTCCGAAAATATTATTAATTGTTCCCTTAAAATTACATGTATGTACTGTATAAGTACACTATAATTACAGAAATGTATGCTATAAATTCGCTGTACTTACGCAGTACTTTACTGCATATATTATTTGTATTTTTCCTGGTTGTTACCCCTTAATTCCCCAAATATTATAAATTGTTCCCTTATAATTACACGTACGTACTTCATAAGTAAACTATAATTACAGAAACATACGCTGTAAATTCGCTGTACTTACCCAGTACTTTCCGGGCTGTAATCTAAAGCGTTACCAAATGTTCCTTACATATATCAGTGTAATTTTGTTTCAAGATGCACAGCAGTAATCATTTGTAAAGTCACATTTAGATACTTAAATGTCTTTATTTACATATGACTTAATAATCCTGGCTTAGTCTTGTCTGTAAAACTGGGTCATACTTATCTTATGTAAAAGTTATCTTGATTGTAGGCCTACTGAAAATACACTTAAATTCCAAGTACGCTAGTACATTGTTATTTATTTGTGCTAAATACAGTGTAAAGATTATACACTACAAAAAATCTTATTTAAAGTATAATTCTACTTCAATAGTACTTCAGTACACTTGAATAGGTATACTGTACCAAATATCAGTAATACTAAAATGTATTGAAATAAATGGGGTCTCAAATAGCACAATAAAGTACACTTAGTTGTTATTTTTAGAAGTACTAAAAATGTACTTTCTCACAGATTTTTAAATATTTTAATGCACCTTTTTGGTTGTCAAAATGAATTCAGTAGCCTACAGGAACAAGCATGACCTCTGGTGGACATTTTAAAACGTACCTTCATGTATTCATGAATTTTCCAAAGTTTATGTATGTCTTTGTGGTTTTCAGATCTTGAAGAGGCTGACAGTATCTATATCTTCTTTGAGGATGAGGTCATTGAGTATGATGGAGAGCTTGCTGCAGACACACTGGTGGAGTTCATCTATGATGTGCGTAATAAGTGAGACCTAATTCATTCCTGAGGCTATTTGTTATCCGTAATTTATTTCCTGGCATTCCTTGTCTCCTGCTTGTTCTGTATATCTCTTACATGACAGTGTATACAGGGTGTATAGTGTTATCTTTCTTTTTCTGACCCTTTTGCCTAGGTCATTGATGATCCGGTGGAGATTTTAGATAATATGCGTGAGTTGAGAGGTTTCTTTAATATTGAGGAAGACATCAAGCTGGTGGGCTTCTTCAAGAGTGAGAATTCTGAGCGTAAGTATTCGTAATGAGTCATTTTCTCCTATGACAGAATAAAGTAGTATAACAGTTCAAGTTCAACCGTGCTCTCATTGTTTTAGACTTTCATGCATTTGATGATGCAGCAGAGGAGTTTCATCCACACATCAAGTTCTTTGCCACCTTTAGTCCAAAGGTAAAAGATCTGATCTTAATTCATGCATACACACACACACACACACACACACAATTGTTGGCATATGTGGTTTATGGGGACAAATCCATAGACGCAATCCATTTTATACTGTACAAACTGTTATGTTCTATTCCCCTTAACTACCCCAGTCCCTAACCCCAATGTCACAAAAACCTGTCTTAAATCTAGAAAAAATACCATGTTTTTTTAGCTGTTTAAGTTTATGGGGACACTTCCTGTGTCCAGGAATCGGTTTAAAACAAACCGACTTAGGTTAAAGGGCACCTTTTATGCAAAATTTACTTTTACAAGGTGTTTGGCCATAAATGCAGTTTATGAACACAACAACCCTACAATAAAAAAATCCAAATCACTCATTTTTTAATGCACATTAAACAAAAGCAATTTCATGAGGCAGGCAGTTTTGATTCTCTTATCAATGTGATGATGTCACACTTATAAATCCCCGCCCACGGCCACTGACTGACAGTCCTATTTTATCATAGTTTTCGTCCTCAGTGAGTTGTACACTGCAGTATTTCATAAGTGAAATACTATTGTCTCAGTCTTTGATCATATTTATCAGATCTTTTTTAACCCTTATGTGTTGTTGGGGCCATTTTTGCAATTTTTTTTGTCTTAATTTGGCCACAACTTTCTCTGTGTTTCAGCAAATGGAATGATTTTTGGTGACAAATCTTATATTTACACATATTTTAAGAAAATGCTTTGAAATTGTATACCGTGGGCAAATTTCCTACCCTTACGTGTTGTTAGCGGCCAAAAAATGCCACTAAATTAAACTGCTGTAAAAATTTATCGGATTAATTTTTTTCACATTTTTTTTTGCATAAATCTGTTAATCAACCTCAGTACTGATCAAAACTAGCAAATGTTTGCAAAAATTCCATGATTTTAACTCTTTCATTGCCAAGTTTATAAGTAGTGTCACTGATTTGGGGAAAAAGCACACAAAAGGACTGATTTTCAATATAAAAAGGGAATGTGAACTGGATTTTCCTTTACTAAATAAAATTGCTGCTAATGTATCAGATCAATTTTTTTTATGTTTTTGCATAAATCAGTTAATCAACTTCTATCAAAGTTCATAAATGATTTGGGTAAACACACAAAAAATTACTTATTTTCAAATATATTTAAAATAAGTCATTTTGTGTTTTTATAACATAAAATAACAGATTTATGCAAAAGGAATTGACAAAAATGTTTGCTGATACATTTTTACAACCGTTTAATTTAGTGGATATTTTCATCCTGAACAACACGAAAAGGTAGTGAATTTAAACAATGCACAAGGGTTAAAGGTACAGACACAAAAACATTTTTTATCCCACCCAAGTAGGGGCATTGTGGACATGATATAATAAATTATCTGTGGGGTATTTTTTAGAGTGTGGTTTAAATATGAAGTAGTTGTCATCGATTCATCAAAGCACATGTATATCCATATTACATATTTATACAGCTCAGTGTCTTTTCTTCCACTGCTCACAAACAAGCTCTCTAAAGCAGATTTTCCTGTTTGCAGATCGCTAAAGCTCTAGACTTGAAGTTGAATGAGGTGGACTTCTACGAGCCCTTTATGGATGATCCCATTGTCATTCCTGGTAAACCCTACAGTGAGGAAGAAATTGTTGATTTCATTGAGGAGAATGACAGGTGTGTTCATTCGTGTGACAAGACATGCTTTTGATTTAAAAAATAAAATCAAGAATTTATGTTAATGAAAAAATCTCCACAGGCCAACACTGAGGAAAATGCAGCCACACAACATGTACGAGATCTGGGTAAGTTGGTCTACTACAAATCACATGATATATCTGTGAAGCAAGCAACAATACTGTACAAAACTGCTGATGCTGTCTTTAATTTTTATGTTTAATAAAATGGAAATACGTCATTTTAACTTACTATTTTAAATTGTGACCAGAGATGAGTTACTACAACTTCAAATTTTTGCTTAAACTTAATTTGATAAGTTAAAGTAATTTTTTTATAAATATTTTTGATATTTGTAAGACCGTACTGTATTGGTAATCTTTATCCCCAAAATAATAATTTAAATTTAAGAATTTTTGCAGACACTTTTATTCAAAGTGATACAGTGCATTTAAATTATACATTTCATTTTATCGGTATAACAGTTATCTGAAACTGCCGAATGTAGCATCTGTGGGAATAATTAGCATATTCATATCTATGGTACCAGCTGTGTAATTAAATACAGGCAGGGAATAATTTGCATATTCACAGATCTGCGTAATTGAGGCAAGGGTGTAGAGTTGCATTCAAGCTGTTTTAAAGCATAAAGGAATTACTGTCACATGTAAAACTTTTACATATGCTATTATGATTCTCAAAAAAGAGTTAAAAGTGATCAAATTATCGACTACAGGGGGACTTTAACATAACCCTCTGTAAGAACTACAAATGTCTCAATTGAACTACAACATCCATCTGTACATGTATCTCTCATTTAAATCATAATTCACGTTATTTTGTGTATTGTATGGATATTGTGTGCAAATATTTGAATGTTCCATTTCTATTATTTCATTCTGATTGATTCTCTTGAACATTTCCAAATTGGGTGACCAAGACTGACCAAGACAGTGCCAGTCTGACCAATCAGAGTATACTGAGCATTTTAGACAGGAGGGCTTTAAAGAGTTTAAAGGGGCAATATCATGAAAATCTGACTTTTTGTTTAAGTGCAATGATTGGGGTTCCATTGTTTCTATCAACCTAGAAAATGTGAAAAAGATCAACCCAGTAACTTAGTTTTGGTAAACCACAAGCACATGAAAAATAGGTTTTTAAAATTTGGCTCTCCTTATGATGTCAGAAGGAGATCTTAATACCGCCCCTTAATCTGCACTATCCAACCACAGCACTGCCTTTTAGTGCAGCGAGAAAGAGAGAGATTGCAACAAACCACCATCATTGTGATCAGTGTTTGCACTTCATCCACTCATTTTCATATTTTAAAAGACACATCTAAAACGGCACATTTTTGTACAAACCTACAAAGTGGCAATTTTAACATGCTATAATAAATTATTTATATGGTATTTTGAGCTAAAACTTTATGTGCTCTGGGGACACCAAAGATTTATTCGACATCTTAAAAAAGTCCTGTGACATGGCCCCTTTAAATGGCTTTAAAGAGACACTAAAACAGAGTGTTACAGACAGACTGGATAGATGGATGCTGCTATAATGTAAAATATGAAAAATCAACCCAGGCTCACTTGCCTGTAGTGTAGTGAAAATGTATCCACTTTTTGAACAATCTTATTAGGGACTTATTATAAATATATACGGTTTCATTGGACGCACGTGCGTTGTCGCGGTTTCGCATCTTGATAGACCTTCCAGTGTCTGTTTGTTAAATGGTCTGGCAAGTGGCTAAACTGAACTCTGGGACAAATACCTTGTCATACATGTTGTTATTGATTCTTTACGGGGTTTACCGGAAGTTACGTTTGTTCCAAGAAAGGCGTTTGTTTATGTTGTTACTATTTAATGTGAAAATACTGTGACCTCATTATTTAAAGTAGTATGTTCACTGTTATTATACTGGCAGTAGAGCACAGGATATTTCTGTTTGTGGACATTAACTGTTTTCTTCTCACAGGAGGATGCTATTGATGGCGAACACATAATTGCTTTCGCAGAGGAGAGTGACCCAGGTATAAACTTCATAATGTATGCACTCTAATCCAAAAACCACTTGCACAGTGTGATATATTTCATACAGTTGTGTACTTATATTATTCAAAAAGTTTATTAAGGATTTATAAATCCAGAGAAATTCCTATTTTAAATAATGGATTGTCCTTTGTCATTATCCTCGGTTTCTGCTTGTAGAAACTATGGTAACACGAGTGGACAAATGCGGAAGTGGTGGTTATACAACATCAAAGACACAGGGCTCTATTTTACACCCAGCGCAATGCAGCGCAATTGAGCGCAATGCGTGAAGCAAGTGTCTTTTGCTAGTTTCCACCCTGCGCAATTATCATTTTCACGTTTAGCGCCACGTTGTTTAAATAGCAAATGCATTTGCGCCCCCTTTTGCGATCATCGGTGTTCTGGTCTGAAAACAAAGTGTGTTCAGGCATATTGTTGGTGCGTTACAATTTTTAGTCAACTAAAATAGACTACGCCATTGACCAACAAAAACCTGGTCTAATTTCTAAAGTCAATGACGCAATATGTTTTTTTGTTATTTAAAGAGCGCATTAGTAATATGCGCCTATAAACCATACGACAACGCAGGTTTGCTTATACATGCATGAATGGTCAGCAGCAAAAAAACGCTTTTAAATATGAAAGATTAAAGGATTTAATGTAAAAGATTATTATTGAGTCTCTTGGACATAAATGAGGACTAATTATGAGACGTTAGAAAGCGCAAAGAGCTGCTTCACCTGCAGCCTGGTAATAAATGTTTTGCTTTAAACAAATGCATTTGTTTTTAAATGTTTTTTTAAATGCTACCTCACGGATTTATTGTATATGATGACTCTGTACCTGTGGATATGGTGAGATGAGAAACATTTTTAAGTAATGATTAAAAAAAATCATGATGCTGTCCAAGTGCTGAAACGTGCGGAGAGCCGTTTGTAAAATCTTTATCTCCTGTTTGTTACAAATAAAGTATTTTTAGAGCACAAAACTTGTAAATTATTTTTTGATGATATTGGATAGCCATACATTTAAAGCAATTAAAAGCCTGCTATTTTTACTTCCATGACTAAAAGAAAACGGGTTTTAAAGGTTTTATTAAAAAATAACAATTTAAAGGACAAGTTCGGTATTTTACACTTAAAGCCCTGTTTTCAGATTGTTTATGGTGAAATAGAATGGTTTTGACTGAAATTTCGACATATGCGGCTGCCCTGAGAATTTTCGGGTGTTTGTGTTTCAGCTCAGACCTCTACAATGGGTTTATAGGTGCACTGGAACAATCCTTCCTAAAATGCATTAAACTTTCGTTTACAAAGACTTGAAACTCACTGAGTGGTCAGGGGTGTTCACTGATATGCTCACACAAAAATCGCTGCAAAAGATGCTTTCCAACAGCTGTTTAAGCATTCGTTGTTAACTTGTGAACCTATTTTTCCAAACGCCTCACACCCGTACATACTTCCGCTTAGAGCTTGAATAATAGACACTCCAGCCCAGGTGGTGGGCGCTAATCCGCCTTTGCCAATTGCAAGAATAGAGACAAAGTTCCCGGCGCGGAGTAATACCGTACCTCACAGCACATCTAATACAAGTCAATGGAGTTGGCAAAAACTACGATAAAACCTGTTGGAATGCGTCTTTTGCAGCGATTTGTGTGAGCATACCAGTGAACACCCCTAACCACTCGGTGAGTTTCACGTCTTTGTAAACGAAAGTTTAATGCATTTTAGGAAGGATTGTTCCAGTGCACCATTAAACCCATTGTAAAGGTGGGAGGTGAAACACAACCCCCCCCAAAATTCTCGGGGCAGAAATTGTCAAAATTTCAGTCAAAACCATTCTATTTCACCATAAACAATCTGAAAACAAGGATTTAAGTCTAAAATACCAAACTTGTCCTTTAAGTGAAAAACAACACAATTATTTAACATTATTCTTAAACTGGGGATCTTCTTCCTCCGCTTAGTTTTCCAGTTTACAAAGTCCGTCATCTAAATAGGGATTAGACATAGCACCAGCGCAACTGGTTTTAAAGGGGATGAGAGCTGAAACTCTCATTGGTTTATTGCACTTTACGCCCATAATACTCCCATTACTCATTAAAAAATAGGACCAATCCTTTACGACCATGCGCTCGGCGCACAAACCATTTTTCCCGTTAAATTAGCAAAAGTGGATTCGGACACGCCCATTTTGACGTTGCGCTGTGCACTTTAGACAATGCGATTAGATCGTTAAAATAGGGCCCATAGCTATTGTGCCTTGCAGCTGATTCATTACGATGGCATAAAATAATGTGATAGAACGTTAGGTGATAAAACATTAATTTGAATGGTAAAAACAACACCTCGCATCGTTCCGCTCTCCTTCATAATGCCTTTAAGCTTCGCCTTTGTTTTGAAAATGCAACCTCTAGAGGTGAAATCCTACATATTGTGCCTTTAAAGGAACTTTAAATGATGCATCATATATACATCAATGCTGCTGTAATTGTCACATATCTGATATGTTCTTGGGCTTCTTTCAGATGGCTTTGAATTCCTTGATATTCTGAAGGAGGTGGCAGAAGATAATACAGAGAATCCTGAGCTGAGCATCGTCTGGATAGACCCTGATGACTTCCCCCTGGTATCCCTATGGCTTTTATCACAGTTAACATTATTGTTGTGAATATAGATGTTTAAATCAGTATTGAGTAATGATGAGAATGTGTCTGCGACCTGCAGCTTGTACCCTATTGGGAGAAGACCTTCGACATCGATCTGTCCTCACCTCAGATTGGCGTGGTGGAGGTTGATAATGTGAGTTTTACAGGAGATTGAGTCACAACAGTAAGTTTTTGGGGCTGCTCAACTAAGCTGTTCCATCTTCTGCAGGCTGAGAGTATCTGGCTGGAGATGGATGATGACGATGACATGCCCTCTGCAAAAGAGCTTGAGGACTGGCTGGAGGATGTGCTAGATGACAAAATCGACCCTGATGACGACGATGATGATGATGATGATGATGACGATGATGATGATGACGACGATGATGATGATGACGATGATGATGATGACGACGACGACGACGATGATGACGACGACGATGATGATGATGACGACGACGATGATGACGACGACGACGATGATGATGATGACGACGATGACGACGACGACGATGATGACGATGACGATGATGACGACGACGATGATGATGATGACGATGATGATGATGACGACGATGATTAAGCTCTTATCTTTATACATGTTACTATGTATTGTCCAAACTGAGTCTAAAGTTTTTGCATTTGCACTGTTCGAATCATCATCATCTAAATTCCTTAAAAATGCCATTTTCATTGAAACGTCACCTTGTTACACACATCTCTATTGACTAGCATTGTGCTCCCACATGGCATCATTTTTTCTCCCATTGACTTCACATTTTATCCAAAGGCCACATCCTATTAAACAACTTTAGGTATTCAAATAATATCTATAAAAGCCTAAATCAGTAGTAACAGGTGTGTAATGCTTTCCCTTAATTTCCATCCATTTCATTGTCTTTTTTATGAACATACTGTAATTGGCAAGTAAATACAGGATGAATACAACTGGAAGAAGGCCTCGCTTTCACGCATGTACAACCAAAACATGTCAGATTATCTGGGGGAGCAGCAACATTATTTTAAGTGTAAATCCATCTGTTAAATTTGTTGTTACTGTCTCATTGTTTATTTGTACTAATATGTGGATGGATTGTTTGTCCCACTGTGATAGGTCCTAAAGGTGCTAAGCAGGCTTTTCCTCCAGGTCATTAGTCAAAGCTTCCTTTGTTAAGACAGGATGTGACTATTTGACATTGGACAGAAAAGGATTGTCCAGCCTTCCTTTTGTGTCTGAAAAGTGCAGTAAATCACAAACGTTTTCTACTGAAAAACATTGATATTTTATTTTTTTTAATGAAGACAACTTGGTTTTAATCTTAAGTCTTTAAATAAAAAAGAATTGGAATTATGTGGTGTAAATCACAGTTTTAAAATGTATCTTCAAATGTGTCATATTTGAGACTTGCAGATTTAAAGTTTACATATATAATATACTTATAATATATTATATCATCATATATAATTATAGATTAAATATAATTTAAATATAATAAAGATTACTTAATTTAAAATTAAAAAAGCTTAATCGTTCCATCAGATATTATGATGAAATTATATTTAAAGGTGCAATGTTTACATTTTAGGCTGAACTATTGAAAAAAATGAAATATAGTATACATAACTATGTCTTCAGTGGTGTATAAAGACCTTACATTATGAACTGTATTGTTTTTATTACCTTAAAATGAGTCGTTTTTATCTTCATACAACGCGGGTCTCCACATGGAAGTCACCATTTTGCGCTGCCATGTTTCTACAGTAGCCCTAAATTGACAAACTTCTAAATCGTCACTAGGTTGTTTCAGACGATTACATGTTTGTCCTGTGGTGGCTACCGTAGCTTCTCTATGTGTTTCAAAATGGAGGGGTGAGCGGTTGACTAGATGCCACTAAAATCTACACAGTGCACCTTTAACATGATTATGCAATAAAGATGCAACAACATTCAGAGAAAAACAGTAGACATTTTTAAAATGACGTTGCAATCATACAGATCTCATTAAATGTTTTAAATCACATTACAACCTCATTGCCACTTCAGGTTCTTGGTGAAAAATGTCCAAAATTGTGATATTTACAGTATATACAACACGTCAACTTGTGTGTTACACCTTTAACCAACTTCATTCCTATATAATAAATTGCATTATGCATTTCTTTAAAATATTGATTTATTAACTTCACTTTGGTGAACACCAGAGCTGGTTTGTAGAAGTTAAAGACCAACAAAGTCTTTTAAAATTGTGCAATGGCACGTGATTGCAATTTAGAAAACTTTATTTTAGGTCATAATCTTAATTAATTGGTAATGTTTTTAAAACATATGGTGTATAAATATTGTTTACCTGGAGATACACATTTTGTAAAAGTAAAAGGAATTTTCTATGCATAAATTTTAGCAAAGACCACAGTAAATTATTGGAAAATTCAAGTTGCGTTTTCTACTCTATGTAGTTGCGTAACTATTTTGAAGAAGTAGGAACAGCTAAATGCACATAAAGACAAGGTAGAGACTAGGAACCCACTGCGCAAAGTGACATTGAAACAACGTCTTTTTTGCACATCCAATTTTGGTCCCCAGAAGGTGCAGACTAGATGACGTCTGTTTTTCCAATGTCTACTGAATGTCCAGTTTTGACGATCATTGGACCTCTGTATAGGGGCTAATTGTATTCCAAATGCATCGTTGTGGATGTCTTTTCTACATTACATTTAAAGCAACACTATGTAGTTATTTTACCTTTAAATAATGTCTCTAAAATTATTTCAGTGATAGAACAACTTTTAACTGGACAAATTGTACTGTTGCTGCAACCTGAGCAACCTCCTAGCTGCTACAAGCACACTCTGAAAGTGGCGGTGGAGGGTAGGAAACACAGCCCCGCCCCTCCCCCTGCCTGCAGAAGAGTGTCTGATACCAGGCACTGTTGCGCTTTTCAACCACATGGGGGAGCTGTAAGCCATTTTTCCATGGAAACTACATAGTGTTGCTTTAAACTTCCACTGTGCAAAGAAACGTCGAAACAAGGTATGTTCACTGGACCTCTGTATAAGGGCTAATGGTAGTCCAAACGTGTTTGTTGTGGACGTCTTTCCTACATCAAATTTAAACAAATTTGAGACATTTAGACATTTTTACACTGCTTCTATCTCTGTAGTCCCATTTCAAAAGGTGGCATACTGTTCAAATTAATTTTTCCTATAGCTTCATTTGTCACAGCAGCAGATGCTTCATTTTCTAACCCACAGTGTTCTATTTGCCTTGATAACATGTACCACGTTAAACTCAACTGGAGATGATGTAGACACAAACTGCGTTCCAGAGACATAATGAACCAGTGAATTGGAGGACAAATTAAAAAAATACATAAATAATTCAATAACAAATAATGTTTAATCACAAATAACCTATATTCATACAAAGTCCAGTCGAAGAGAGCGCATCAGGGAAAGAATATAAGGTCAATGTGCTCTCTGGTCTAAGGTTAATCTTAGTACATTTTACAAAACTTAGAAAGACCATGGCGCTCTTTTAAATTTAACAAAAAACTTTATTTTAGATGGCTACATACAAAAGGTATATAAACTCTCCAACGTGTTTCGGCCCATGTCTTCCTTGGGAGAGTGACACACACAGAAATTCAGCAACAGGTGAAAGCAGTTAACATTCATTAAGTCATGTGAGTAGTCAACAGTTGTCATGTGACCAACATCTCCATTACAGCGTTTAATGTCAATATTCTGCATGTCTTAGATGTCAGAATAAGTTACAGGCGTTCAAATGTTGAACTGCATATTGACATCAGTGGGGTCATGTTTAGAATAGCGGACCTATTTCGGTCTTGGACCGACAGACGTAATATAGACATGATCTGCACGTCCATCAGATGTCTAATGTTTAGTGGGATGCTATATGTGCAGTCTTGTCCTAGCATGGTGAGAGATTTCAGTAATAATTACAGTATTGATATCTGTATACTTTATTTGTCCAGCACGGGACACAGTGCGGGTTTATGCAAGAAAACATATTTTTGCTATAGTAACTTTTGTTATGTCTTGTCAAAACAATTTCAAAATTTAATCTCATCTGATCAATAGGGCTCAATATTTTATAATATTTCAATTAAACATTTGCCCTGTAAACATGAATGAGCCATTCAGCCATTGCATGTTTTGACTTGTCAAAATTGAAATTAATTTATTAACATCTTTTCACAACAACACTGGAACAAAAATTAAATAGTAAATATACACATACTTAATATTCAAAATAGATATTAGTCTTGTAACCAGTTTTTAACATGGTTTCTTATTTGAGGATGGACAAATTTTAGTAACAGGACTGTAGGTAACAAGTCTAAGTTTTAAGCATAGATTTAGCAAATATGTGAAGCTGCATGGAATAAATGTGCTCATAGCATGAAGACACTGAGCAAATTCTAGTGATTTAAAGAAGATGAAAACATAAAAGTCTGACTTTTTCCATGTTTAAGTGCTATAATTGGGTTCCAGTTCTTCTAACAACCTAGAAAATGTGATAAAGATCAACCCAGTAATTTAGTTTTGGTAACTCATTCTCTGCAAGCACGTGAAAAATAGGTCATTAAAATTTGGCTCTCCTTATGATGTCATAAGAAGATCTTATTATAATAACACCGCCCCTTAATCTGCACTATCCAACCACGGCACAGCTATTTAGTGCAGAGAGAAAGAGAGAGAGAAAATAATTCACAGCACAATTGAGTTTCAATTGCAACAAACCACCACCATTGCGATCAGTGTTTGCACTTCATCCGCTCATTTGCATTTTTTAAGGACACACCCAAAACAGCACATTTTTGCTCACACCTACAAAGTGTCAATTTTAACATGCTATAATAAATTATCTATATGGTATTTTGAGCTAAAACTTCACATGTGTTCTCTGGGGACACCAAAGGATTATTTTACATCTTAAAAAATTATTGTGACATGGCCCCTTTAAAAAAAAAATTTGTCAAAGAAACAATTTTTTATAGGACAGAACAATAATATTGGCCCTCAGCTACAATATCATAAAATATAGCCTACTAAAAAATTTTTGTTTGTGTTCTTATGACCTTTAGAAGATCTAGATTTATTCTGTTAAAATGTGTTTTTATTACAAGTTTTTCAGATGGGGAGTGTGTGGGAGTAACAGGGCTGAGTAAAATAACTACAATGTGTATTTGAAATATCTACAAAGTTATATTTAAAGCAAGATGCAAAACACAAAAATGCAAAAAAATAAAATACAAATCTAAAGGATTTTATGCTTAAAGGCAATGTATAGAGATAGAGAGCAGACTGATCACAAATTCTATTTTGTCAGTTGTCTATCGTTTTTATTAATGTTTTAATGTATATAGTTTAAATTTACCGCTTAATTATGTGCAGGACACTTTGCTTAATCATAAAAAATATTTTAGGGTTAGTTTTCTTGCATTTTTATACATATAACATAGGAAAGGTTATGTAAAAAATGTAGTGGAGTGCCTTCATTTGTAAAAAGTTAACATTAACACCAAGACAATGGAAACATGCATCTCTACCAGTGTTTTTTAACCAGGGGACCTCAACAATTATTAAAAATAAAGGAAAACAAGCATTATAAGCTAAAACAACCAAAAAACAAGATATTCTGTTTTGTACACATATTCTAGTTTTACCAAGCTCTACAATTTAATAGGATAGAGATTTTGAGTGTGGGGGCGCTTGAAGTCAACAAAGTTAAGATCCGCCCTTCAGATTTACAGAAGCCACATCTGGATTTGGCGCCAAATCCAGTCCAGTCCGGTACGCGTTGACGTCATCGTGGAATGTCAGCAGACACGCCCACTACTTCCATCTTAGCCATGTGGATATGACCACAAGCGATCGCTCGACGCTTCGGACTGTTTATACATTTTAACTCATATTGCACGTGAGCAGAATGTCCGAGTCAGTGTCGAGGTTTCAGGCGGAGGTGTCGGCCGTTATGGAGGTTTTACTAAAGGTGGCCGTCGTGGAGATAACGAAAGTTTTTGAGGGTCGCTCACTGGACTCTCATGGCTGCACGGTCAAAACAGGAGATCAGATCCAAACAGATTTGGTTTCTGTGCCGGACATCAGGGCTCATATGCAAAATGCATTGACTAATATGTCTGATAAGACGGTTTGTAGCGTCGGCGTGCAGGTGGAGGAGACGATGCTTGCACAAAACAACGGTATGTTTGTCAAACGGCAGACTGTTTACTAGCCTTGCATGTAGCCTGATGTTGTTTGCACACATTTGTCGATATAAACAGGAGTTATACCGGTTCGGGTGTGTCCTTTTAAAAAAGTAGCGCTGTAAAATTAATGCTGCCGTAAAGTTTGACTGATTTAAGGCAGAAGTCGGCATTTGCAGAACCCATGCTTGGTTGCATATAACAGTGCGTTTTGTCGTAATTAACAAGTAAATGTTTTTTTTTTTAAGACGCAACATATAATTTTATAATTCTTCGTATTTTTGCATAACAGAGTTTGTGCGCAAGTGTAATGGCGTACTAGACGCATTAAAGTTCAAGTGTTTATCGAGGTGAACCCAATGTGTTTTCAGACGACCAGCGTCACTTGACACTCTCACGTTTTTAGATTTAATGTTTTGTTTTGTTTGTTTTCAGATGACGGCACATCCAATGAGAAAGACAGTGTTTGTCAACAGGATTGCAAAGCATTGGAGGGCTTGTGTCCCTCTGAAAGCCTCTGTAATGTTGATCTTCCCTGCTCCATCTTCATTGACAATGTAGGTGGCGCTCCATACCGCTCCGTATCACACGGCTTTCTGTGTTGTGTGAACTTTGGCATGTTAAAGGGATAGTGCACCGAAAATGAAATTTACTGTTAATTTACGTACTCTCGGGCCATCCAAGACAAAGGTGGTATTGTTTATTTAGTAAAAAAGAAACTTTACTCCTGCTTGAAATTTACTGCTGAAATTATGGTCCTAAGTGATTTGTATAATGCAAGTCCTTGGGTGCCATGTCTCTAAAAAGGTCCAAAAAAGGCCTATACACAATGCACAATCAATAGGTCTACCTTGTAAGGAGTGTGTAAGTAAATAAGGGGTGAGAAAATTCAACAGCATTTTTTTTTTCAGTGTACTGTCCCTTTAAGAGCAAATAAAAAACAACTCTCTAGCAGAAGCACTTGTTGCTTGACCAAAGAAAAGCCTGAGGTTATAAATACTTATCTTCTCTGATATTTTCAAAAGACGTTTTCACTTGCGTTGAGTTTGTGTTGTACTGTAGCTGAACAACATTCATATAATTGAGCATGATCTGTAAATATTTTTGTGTATAATATACGTCGACCTGCATGGAAATGCCTGAAGTGTTTTAACATAAATATTAGATCTGAAACTCAGAAGGTTTGACAAAGATAGGGGCGTTTGGGGGGTTAGATATTCGAATATATTCGGATACATTGCATGATATTCGAAATCCGTTCTCAAAAGTGACAGCCCTAACTCCTACACATACCTATTCACCTTATTCCGCCACGCCCCTTTTTAATTCTTCGCTCTTCCGCATTTTGTCAACCGACTTCCGCTGCTAATATGGCAGAGTGCATTCGGTGGTTAGTTTGGTGGTTAGAAGATTGTTTGTAGTTCACTATAACTTTAGTGAAATGACAAATATCGCTACTGCTGTAAATGATTTAAATTAGGAGCACGGTTAAAACTTCATACGACGATTGGATAGTCTTATAATGTCCCATCAATCGTCTCGTGGTTAGACGATATGAATCGGCCGCGGCAAGTAACCTGGCATATTTAATTACCTCGTCCTGTCAGGAGTTGATGGAGCAGCATTGAAAATTATTAAAAGTATGTCTACCAATATTTACACAGTGATTTCGTCTTTTTTATAGCAAATGTGCACCTTAGCCAGTCCAATAACTATTTTGTTTTTATGTGGTACCATGATAGAATTCATTTGCAAACTTGCCAACACTTATTCCTTCAAATCATGAGACTTAAATCATTTTAAGTGGAATCTACAAAGCTCACATATGGTTTAAGAAATTCCTTACAGATAATATCTGATCACACTGTAAAGGTTTATATAACTGCATGGCAGGTTACATCTGATCACATAGTAAATGTTTAATATAACTGACAGGTAACATCTGATCACATTGTAAAGATTTAATATAAATGCACAACATCTGATCACACTGTAAATGTTTAATATCACTGCATGACATCTGATCACATATGAAGGTTTACTGTAACTTTACAACCGGTAAAGCAAGACCACCCTGCAATAAATTAAGACACAGCTTTATCGGAGTCATCAGGAGCTGATCCCAAGTGTTTATCTGGAAGCTGTTGGTGTATGTACTGGTAAAGTGCTTGGCGACTGTGTAATGGATGCAATATCAACCCTGTGTAAAGCTGAACCAAAGATGGTTGTTTCTCAGCAGAGATATGTACATTTGTGCCAGCTCAACACATGAAGCAGAAGCATTAAAGCAGTTTCTCGGACAGGGTTTACAGGACTAGGCCTTAATTATATTAGGACATTTTAGTTTTTACAAACAAATCCTACAAAAAAACAAGACTGGTGCGCATCTTGTGACAAAACAATGGCACTCATATATGTTGAGGTATGTCAGTAAAAGGTGTTTTAAAATTATTGTAGCTCAAATAAGCATTTTAGCCTGGGACCAGCATAAGCCCTGTCCGGGAAACCGCACCATTGTTTTCCCATATCAGATGTATGTTGCTTCAGGTTGAGTTGTGATTTTAAAGTGTAGTTGTGTTCAGAGACGGATTGATCCTCCCATTGTGTTTCTGCATCACAGTTTAGGAACATGTTGATTGTATATCATCCTCACAGTTGTCCACTGCATCAATACACATCAATGCATCTGTGAAAACAATATAACCATAAACAGTTTTATGTTAGTATTTAAAAGAAACTTGCATCATGAGAATTAATATATAAATGACACCCATACTTAAACAGAACAGTGTGTAAGAGAGAGATGCATTAAAAAGAGACAGAAACATTATACACACAACCTTTAACTTCAGTGTTAAATAATACGTAGTTTAATAGGTCATTATTATCAATATCTGAATGAGAAATGAACTGACATTCTAGCATCTGAAATCTCAGTAACTTGTAGGAATCACGTGAGCTACTGTAAGAATGCAATGTACTATAATATACTGTTGTACTATCGTAAATATAAAAATATAGGTGGACAATTAAAACCATTCAAATAGTTGCATTTTATAAACTAACGTTACTGATCTTAAGTGTATTTGTAGAACGGACATCACAAATCTAACTTTAGGCGAACGAGCACAAAGTTAGCTAAGATAGCTTACCTGAAACTGGCCACCTTTTCAACACCAGGCGTGGTTTAAAGTTACCGGAACATCGTAGTCGAACCATTACTTGGGATAAGGGTGTTCCTCAGTTGGCTTAAAATTGGTAAGAAAGAAACATAAAGGCGCTCGAGTGAGCTTTTTAAGCTTAACACGTCGCCTTCAGTCACTGCCTCAGCTGCTCATCGTCTATGCGGCCGGAAGAACGTTGACAAAATGAGCGAAATGGCGCCGCCCTTGTTGTCGTGAAAAATAAGGTGAATAGACTGAATTAACACATGCACATGACATCACTGTAATCACAGATTCGTGTTTATATAGTTTACACAGAGATATCAAGGTGATGTTTTGTTTTAAACTAGCACTTTGAAACTTTCTTCAAAAGTTTGTGTTTTCAGGACCCCAAAACACCATCGTTGTGTTAAAGAACAGCCCAACCTCATAAAAACGTTCCCATTTATGGTTGAAATTGTTGTCGTGTAAACGATCTTTTAATGTTTACTTTTTTCACAGCATTCCCTTTAGCATCTTATGCAAATGTGACTCTTTGTTATCTTTGTCTTTTCTTTCAATCAACTTCAGGGGCCTCATTTAAAAATAAATTTGATCTCACGATTATTTCTCAAAAGTGCGTACGTGTGATTAATAAAACGAAAGTGCACACAGAAAATGCACAGATAGATGTGAAATCGATATATAAAAATCTCTGCCTTTAAAGGTGGGGTGCACGATCTCTAAAGGTCAATGTTCACATTTGAAATCACCTAAACAAACACGCCCAACCCCAATAGAATCTGGACCTTCTTTTGATAGACCTGCCCCACACATACGCAACCCAGGCAACGATGTCGGTTAGTAGACATGCATCCCTTTTCCAAAGCTTTTCTTAAAAATCGTGCACCCCGCCTTTAAACGATGCCTTATTAATGTCATTGACATATTAAAGAGCACCTCACAATGTTTAAATTTTATGTTTAAAGCTTTTATTTTTCAAAAACCTGCAGTTTGCATTAGGGGTGGCACGGTCCATGAAAAAAATCGGTTCGCTTGTCTCGGTTCGGAGCGCGTGTGTGCCGCACGGTTCAACGGTTCATGGCATGCGCAATGTAGTCTCATGCCCTGAATGTGACCTCAGATAGCGTGTTTCCCTTTCGCGCGAAAGAAGAGGTGACTGGTTTGGAGTGTAAGTACTGCAGGTTATGTTACGTGTAGAAATGGCAAGTGGGAGAGAAAAGGAAGTCTGCCCGCAGTTGGAGGATGCGCCAGCGTCGTATAAGTTTGGTGTGTGAAAACATTTTTATTTCATGTTACCTATGATGACAGCGGAAATAAAACAATAGATTGAACTGCAGTCTATGGGTTGAATGTGCTCGAACAGCTACAGCTACCATTTATTTAATCTGAGGTACTGAACACTGTTTTACGTCTTTAGCGCTATTTTTAGCCTTTCATTGATAAAATTAAAGCGGCTGATTTCCGCGTAGTTCATTTTGCTAGCGTGTGAAAGTTGCGCGATCTTATTTCAGAAATTGCCCCCAAAGTAATCAGGACAGAAGTGGTCAAAAGTGGACAAAAGAGACGGATTTAAATATTACAGGTGTAAAGGTTATGTTTCTCTCTCGTCCACATATACTCTCTGCAGTATTAAAGCAGCCTCTCGGTGATAAATCTATGAGCTACACTGAAGTTGGCATTTTAATAATGCAAGTTATCTTTGTGTGCTAAAAATGCACATAAAGTTCATGTAGATGGCAATACACATTTTTCTTTTTGCCAAATAAATGAAAAGCATGTTGAAATCATCAATGTCTTCCCTCTTGCTCTATCAAAATCTCATCTGGCTTTCCTCAGAGATGGTCCCAATAATGTGCTTAAAGTCAAATTCAGTTTGTGCATGATTACATTATATAACTTTTTTAATACTGTATCCTAAATTATGGATAATTAATACATTAATAAGATAATACATTTCTGGAGTGTTAAAAATTTAAACAAAAAATAACAAGAAGAACCGTACTGAACCGAGAACCGTGACCATAGAACCGTGATACGAACCGAACCGAGGGTTTTGTGAACCGTGCCACCCCTAGTTTGCATACATCTGCTCAGACACTGACGTGGCTCTAAGCACTTTTCCACGTCAAAAACAGTTTTATAAATATGGACTTTGCTGTGGATTTTTGTGATGCAAACTTTATAATCAAATCTGTACATACGCACGCTTTATAAATAAGGCCCCAGGATGACTTGGTTTTCTCTGAACAATTTATCATATTTGTGATGGATGGAAAGTTAAATAAGCAAGTAACTAAATAATGTGTATTGTTTGCTGTTTTTAGGGGGTTGGTGTTGGAAAAGCAGACTGTATAACTGACTGTCCATGGATAGGTGACTTTAAAAAGCCAGAGACAATTCAGGAGAATGGTAACCAATCATTTTTACCTACATACCTCAGTTAATACATTTTGTGTGCAGAACTAAACTCTAATTCTTTAATTGAAAAATAATACTACACCTTGTTTTTAATGATTAAAGTACTAATGCCTTTCCTATTTTTAGGATATAAATTAAAATCATTAATAAAATGAATAGTACATAAATTCATCTGTTTAATTCCTCTAGATCAGTGGTCTTTCCCACTATTTTTTCCATGAGAGTCACACAGATAGGACAAAGTTTGATACTTTTACCACTAAGGATAAAAAGTTGCACCCAGTCATAAATCAATCTGTCATCCCTGAACATACAATATGCACTGCAATTGTCAACATTAAGTGCGTTTACATGCACAGAATAAGCTGATAACTAATACAAATCTGCTTATTATAGACCGTTTCAGCGGTAACAACATAAACAAGCCGCTGTCGCGGTCCGCACGTAACTTCCGGTAAACTCCGCTAATAATAAATAACAACAAATTCTTTAAACATAGTTTATTTATATAACAAGCAAACAAAACAACACATAGATTACCTAGGAAACCAAAACATTTGTTATTT
The DNA here is from genome assembly GCF_030506205.2 of Paramisgurnus dabryanus. NCBI lineage: Eukaryota > Metazoa > Chordata > Actinopteri > Cypriniformes > Cobitidae > Paramisgurnus > Paramisgurnus dabryanus. Next base: position 35,948,366 of record NC_133342.1, on the reverse strand, counting down.
TCGACGAGGCATTTGTTCAAGAGATCAGTTTAGCAACTAGTCAGACCATTAAAAAAACGAAACCGGAAGTAAGGTTTGGATCCAGACGTGTATCACGTGCGTCCGATGAAACCATCTATAGAAAACTGTTTTCATGCGTTTACATGCAAATCAATAAACCGGCTATGCAGACAACTGCGTTTACATGGGACTTGAAGAATTATCAGTTTTCTCGCAGGCAGTGACGTCACCACCTATAGTACACAATAGTCGATCAAAAGGTCAACCATATCTGTCTTTAGTGATGTGACATCTGAAGCGAAGCTCCGGAGCTTGTGTCGAGCAAAAAGGGGCGTTCCAGATGAAGCACCGATTCGAGGCTTGTATCGTTTCCGTGAAAATCACGTGACGATGACAAACGAGGCCTCGTTTTCTGTTGAATACGTCATTGCTTCACTCTGAGTGTCGCCTCCGGATAAAAATGGTTCGAAACTCGCGCCTCTTGTGGGTTTTGCAGTACGTTTGCATTGGTGTTGAGGTGTTGGTTGTACGTATTGGCGAGTTTGTAGTGAGTTTGTAGTATAGTTATCAGTATATATCATAGCCAGTATTATATATTATATTACACTTAGTTTAGACGATTATAAGAGTAAATTATACATAGCCTAGGAAAGTAGATCATTAGAGTAAATTAGCATATATCTAGTTCTAATACCTATAATACGTAATTATTTTGCTATATATATTATGATATATATATAGCCTATATTAGTATTAGTTTTATTATTATATATAGTATTGCTGTTATTATTATTATTATTATTATAAGACTAGACTAGGAGGACTGAGTATCCATTGCGATATTGAAACAAACAGAAGCTCCAATATCCCAATTTATATAAGCTGGCACTGACCGTCTTATGTTGTCCAGCATCATCAGTGCCCTGTGAGAGGGTGTTGCAGTTTGCGGTTTCACACTTCCAGTCCCATAAGCATTGTACTATTGCACCCCTCAGTTCAATAAGCATTGCACTATTGCACCCATCAGTTCAATAAGCATTGCACTATTGCATTCCCAGTCAGCACTGCACTCATAATAATTTATTTACACTCATTCGGGGCATTCACGGTTATCAATAACCCAAAGATCTACTGAACAATTTAATACAAAGTTGTGTATGTATGAGTTGTGTGTACATAGGTTAACACAAGCAGAGTAAAATACTTTATTTAATACACAGGCAATAGATAAAGCGAACACCATGACAATTTGGTTGCTCAGAATGAATAGATTTGTGTGCAATACATTGCTTTCCACACCAGGTGTCACTAGAGAGCACACTGTTCATGAGGCTTCGGGTAACTGAACCTTTTGGCAAATCAATGGGCTGGAAAGCCTCAGTGGTTCAGGAAGCCTCATTTGGCCATCACTATCTGTCTTAAGCTGTACTGTTGTATCTCTCCTCGTGTCTGCAGAACCTGTAAATGTAACATGAGCTTTTATTTTCACAGTTTCTCTGCCAACTGCTTTAGTCGAGGGGAGACTTTTATGCGTTACCTTGCGCTTACTTCCTCGTGTGACGTTTATCTTTCATACGCGGAGACATGCGCACATGGACAAAACCGTGAGAAAGCGGGTTAATGTGTTTACATGCCACGCAAAATCGGCGTAATGAGCAAAAAACTACCTGTGCCGATCGGTTTTTGCTTACGCTGTTTATGGGCTTTCCCCGATTAAAGAAAACCGCTTTACGCGTTTACATGACCCCACGTGTTATAAGTTTATTAAGCATAATCGGCGTAAGACTGTGCATGTAAACGCACTCAATGACAAAAAACAGGATTACCTTAATGCTATTGTTATAATGTGTGCATGCAGTGTCCTTCAGAACCACTAGGGGACCCCCTTGCTATTAATTTTACAGACCAGCTGTCATGTGACATCACTGTGCCCAAAGAGCAATTTGAAAGCATAAGCAGTCTAATCTTACGGTACTTTGATTTCAAATAACAATTGGTCTGTAACGTGCTTATCGACATGCGTCTTAATACAATGGGTCTGGTTTTCCAACAAAGCTAGTGTCCGGAGCAAAGTCAGAAAAGGGAATGACTGCATGATCATATCACCATATTATTTATTGCCAAGCAAGGGAATAAGTAACAAAAGTACATTTCAGACCTGCTTTAATGAAATAATTTTGTCTCTTAGGTCTTCAAGGACTTGTAGAGTCGTCCTCATGCTCTGTAGTGAATCCAGAGATCAGCCCATTCAACTCTGTTGTAGTTAGCATTCCCAGTGAAGACCTCAACACAGACACTATTGGCCAGCTGGACCTCGGCCTTATGGATGTAAATCCTTTATCCATTGATGAGACATCCCATGTAGATCCTCCTCAGTCCAGTGGTACTATTGCCAAACCCGTTCATCTTAGCCAGGTAACCAGTAAAAGCACTATAGAGGCCAGACACGCATCCAATTTAAAAAAGGTGCGTTTCCAGCTCAGCCAAACACCTTTTGATTGTAAACTGTTGAGGCCTTGCTCTGTGCAACTGGTGAATCTTCTGATGTTGTCAAGTTCGGTTAAAAGGACAAACGGTGCCAGCAGTAAATGCCCATCTGCACACAAAGATCTGCGAACCCATCAGAATACCCATACGGGACGCAGACTCTGCTGCTTTACGGAGTGCGGTAACGGCATTTGGCGTCTTCAAGGGGTCCTCACGCGCGGCCACCCTCTCGTCTGCAAGATCTGCGGCAAAAAGTTCAAACGCAGGAAGACCTTGAAAAGACACGAGCGCTTTCATACGGGCGAAAAGCCGTACTCGTGCAGAAAGTGCAAAAAAAGATTCGCGCTTCGGAAGAGCTTGAGAAGGCACGAGAGGTTTCACACCGGAGAAAGACCTCACAACTGTCCTCACTGCAGAAAGGCCTTCCGTCTCAAAAACAATCTCAAGGCTCACCTGCGCTTTCACACCGGTGAAAAGCCTTTCCCTTGCAACCTGTGCTCCAAGAGTTTTCGGATCTCGAAGAACCTGGAGAAACACAGACTGACTCACGCCGCGGCAGGTAGATGTCAATCTGTTAACCCGTGATTGTGTTTGCTTTCGATCTAATACCAGACACTCCTACCTCACCTAAGAACCACTGGATCTAAACAATAATTGTGTTAGAAAGTTGAAGCACATCAGGGGTGGGTTTCCCGAATAATGCAAAACTCGCTGCTGAACCTGCATGGTTGGAGAAACTAGCTAGTCACGACTGTCAGCTATCCACTTTATTGCACATCCGTCGTTTGAACCATGTTGGTTCAACAGTGTAGATGATGATGTCATGTAGGGCGGTGGTGTTCGAATGAATCATCGATTCTCATGTGTGTCTCATCAGTAAAGCCAGTTCGGTGATTAGTAATAAATCGCCATTACCTGCTTTCAGATGGAGCACCATTTACTACACAAAGCTGTATTTCACTGAAAGCTAGGCAAAACCGCGTTCATAACCGTGGAAAATCGTCTCAGATTATGAATGTGATTTTGCCTTGCTTCTTGGTGAAATACGGCTCTGTGTAGTAAATGGCGCTCCATTTGAAAGCAGGTGATGCCACTACTAATCACCGGCTTTACCGATAAGACACACATGAGAATCGGAAGCTCTATATAACGTACATTGCATCTGAAAACTGATATTGTTATCGTATTTTAGTTCTCTGTTGTTTTATTTCAAGCTATACCACAGGGCTGTTGAATGCTGTATTCTGATTGGCTGAGAAATGTTCAATGGGTGTTGATTATTTTTCTGTAAACAGCACACCTAACCTGTCAAATGTCTTAAAAATAAACACCAGAGCAATATTTGTTGTAACCAACCGTGGTATAATCGTTATAATTAAGCTTGCACAATAATGCACACCCACGGTCGTGCCGCATTACCACCTTGGGGTGCATTATTTTCTTCAAATCCAATGGCCCGTCGTCAATTATTTCTTAGATATTTCATTAAGTTACTCCTCCCAGGGATTCCCCAGGGTCTTAAAGCCCATATTTTACACCCATGCTCACTTTTCAAAAACAACTCTTTAAGTTGGCCAACAATGATTTTGGGAAACACACCCCTGGTCATCTTTTTGTTAAGTGATCAGTCAGTTTTATTCCTGATTTTGAGTTGTAAAGGGGAGTTTTGCATCTTGATCAGGAATTTTCTTCGGTTGTAAATATTTGTTGTTATTCTCTTTTTGTTATCATCAGATGATGTGTGCACAATATCATTTTCATTTTTTTAGGTAAATGAGTGTAATATCTGGTGTGTCTGAAGCATTGGAGAGAACAGTCACAACTGTTGTACAGTCGGTCCCTGCGTTATGTAGACTTCACAGATACTGAGGTCTTGGCTTTTTGGATGTCGGCTTTTCTCCAAACTTCTGGCATTTAACTGGTGTCTTAACATCCATTCAGATATGATTTCAGCTATCTGGACTTATTCAAGAGGATTCATGTACTGATATACACACTGGAGATAATCTGAAGCTGTATAGTTAACTATTCCTTTACTATCTTTACTAAAAACAAAAAAAAACATACGAGCTCTTGCTCACATTTTCTACTGTGGATTTTATATCTTCTTTCTTATATTTTGATGTGTGCTCTGTTTAGACAAAGTTAACGTTTCCAAATGGTCATAGTGGCTGTAGCGTTTTATAAACGAATCTTTGGTTTTCTGTGCACATTTTGTTTGTTTTTTACACCGGAATATTTTGTCAAATTTGTGCTTTAGATTGATATTGTAAAAGATTTGAGAACAAAATGACATTTCTTACTTGCTGTCAATCATTCCTCATAGCCATTATGACCAAACCTTTGTATATTTCTTTTGTAATAAATAATCATCTCAGTTCCTTGTTTTTTTTTTGTCATTATTATTTATACCGTGTTGTAAGTGTAGGTGTGTGTAAAGAATGAAGGGTTCTTTAAAGTAATGCATACAGATCAAACAATGAGGAAGATGACAGAGAATTGTTGTACCGTAACAGCAGGAGAGCAATTTATATATTGTGCTCATTGTGTACATACATATATATGCCACAAACACTTAGCCCATGTGTATTGAGGTATTTGGGACAGATGTGGCACTGGGCCCAAGGTACAGCCCCTCATGACCCCACAGGACAGTTCCCACCCCAGGCCACTGCTTGCATGCCAGGGCTACCCTATTTTGTTTGGATGTATGGTGAAAAATGAAAACCTCTAATGTGTGATGAATTAAAGGAGTAGTCCACTTTAAAGATGGGCCCATTGACTTACCATAGTATTTTTTTCTACTATGAAAAGTCAATGGACCCCATCTTTAAAGTGGACTACTCCTTTAAAAAAGTGGACATGTAGTGGAGAACCAGACCCGGGTAGTTATCAAGTCAACACACACATCACACTTACCCTATATATTTGTAATTTTAAGTTGATAATGAATTAATATGTCGACCAAAAAATCCATGGTGTTTAATGCATAAAAAAATGTGATGTGCAGTGCGAACCAGGTCAGAGTAAAGGCCGTGCCAGCAGACACATCCACACTTAACCTATATTTATATTTTGTTTAGGGTGCAGATGTTAGATAACTCAAGTCAATAAGGAGAGTTTACTGAAATGGTCTCCATACTTACAATTGCAGCAAATTGAGTTCAACGTTCAGACTAAAATTAAAGCTCACATAACACACGCCATTTCTGCTAATCTCATGTAAATCTATAGAGTAGTACTGCATATTTCATATATCCAAAGAGTCTTCAGTTTTATCAAATTACCAATAGTTTCCAGAAAAAAACAAACTTCTGAAGGCGCCAGTCGACGCAAGTCCCGAGCAAGCAACACTCACAAAACATTATCCCACCAATTGCCAACAAAACACAGACATTTGATGCAGTTTTACTTACCGCCTGCTACTTTAATTCAGCGTTAAACACACTTGCACAACTCCGCTGCTACCCCAGATAAACAAACTAGATCCATTGTTTCCATAAGGCTTGTTTTTTTTTTAAGCTGAACAAGGAATAGTCTACTCATTTTCAATATTAAAATATGTTATTACCTTAACTAAGAACTGTTGAATCATCCCTCTATCATCTTAGTGCGTGCACGTAAGCGCTGGGGCGCACTGCGACACTTCGATAGCATTTAGCTTAGCCCCATTCATTCAATGGGACCAATCAGAGATAAAGTTAGAAGTGACCAAACACATCAACGTTTTTCCTATTTAAGACGAGTAGTTATACGAGCAAGTTTGGTGGTACAAATTAAAACGTAGCGCTTTTCTAAGCAGATTTAAAAGAGGAACTATATTGTATGGCGTAATAGCACTTTTGGGAGTACTTCGACTCGGCGCAGTAACACCCTCCCTCTCCCATTATGAGAGGGAGAAGGGGAGCGGATTTTTCAGGCGAGTTGAAGAAAAGCGCTACATTTTATTTTGTACCACCAAACTTGCTCGTATAACTACTCGTCTTAAATAGGAAAAACGTTGATGTGTTTGGTCACTTCTAACTTTATCTCTGAGTGGTACCATTGAATGAATGGGGCTAAGCTAAATGCTATCGAAGTGTCACAGCGCGCCCCAGCGCTTACGTGCACACACTAAGATGATAGAGGGATGTATCAACTCTTCTTAGTTAAGGTAATAACATATTTTAATATTGAAAATGAGTAGACTATTCCTTTAAGCCTCCCTCACAAACAACAACACTTCTTTGGTGACGTTGAGTTCGTGTCAGCTCTTACGGTACATTCACACGGGGCCAAAGCGTTAACGGAAGGCTTGTCTGAAGTCTGGCAAACAGCCAATCATTGTGGCCGCAACACAAGCTCCGGTCTTCCATAAACGTAATTGGCTGGCTCTGCTTAGGTTATTTGCATAAGGCGATATGATTGGCTGACGCACGCGTTGCCGCTTGAAAAGTTGAGAAATGTTCAACTTCTGCCGCGAGCAACGGCACTGACGCGGCGCCGACGGATCTACAATTCAGTTCGCCAACGCTTGACGTCACCCATTAAAAGTGAATGGGAAGCGTCAACGCTTACGCCCCGTGTGAATGCGCCGTCAGTTGGTGCGTTTGTGCGCTATTCCTGTTAAGTGTCCATATAAGGACTTCCACTGTACTTCCTGCACTGAAATTGCCCATAAAAGAAATAAAGCAAGGTATGAATCTTTTATGTTCGAAAAAAAAAAAAAATTCTGAAACTTGTGCGAAGTGCATTTAGCACAGAAATACTCTGTCATACATCCAATTGCTTTTTTTGACACTTTGCCTATGTTTAGCATGAGGAATCTTAACTCTTACCCCCGGTTTCACAGACAAATCTTAAGGTTAGTCCTAAACTTAGAGACATGTTTAAGCTGTCTCAACAGAAAACAACTTGCACTGACGGATCTTAAAATATTCCAGTTCCATTCATTTGTCTCAAGATACACACCAGTAACATCTCTTTCTAAAATGTTTAAATTGAACTGGCTTTAGCAAAGCCTTGTCTGTGAAACCAGGCCCTACTCAACAGTGTTAATAAGTCAGAATTGATAAAAATAGCTTTAGACCCCCCTTTAACATTGAGACCAGTGGCCAGTTGCATAAACATAGCCGTGACATTAAGACTGCGTCTTAAGAATGATTCTTACTAACTAGCCATTAGTTAGGGCTAATCAGTCTTATTATTTGGATTTAAATTAGACCAATCTACCTTTCTATGTAACATACTTAAAACAGTTATGATCGGTCTTGAAGAAAAAAATTCATGACTAACTTTTAAGACTAGTCTTAAAGTTTTATGCAACCGGCCACAGTAAACATAGTCTTAAGAATGAGTCTGACTAACTAGCAATTAGTTAGGGCTAATCAGTCTTATTATTTGGATTTAAATTAGACCAATCTACCTTTCTATGTAACATACTTAAAACAGTTATGATCAGTCTTGAAGAAAATAATTCATGACTAACTTTTAAGACTAGTCTTAAAGGTTTATGCAACCGGCCACAGGGCTAGTTGTCTCAGAATCTCTGTAAGGTAAGTTTTGGGTAAAGGTGCTGCAAGTGTGATGATCTCTCTTTATACTGAAATGACATCAGTTACATTCTGAGATGCTTATTAAAATGGAAGTCACATGTCTTAACTATAAACAATTCCAACAAATAAACCATGCGACAGACAAAATACTGATATCTTTCTCCTCCAAGGTTAAGTGTCATCTGAAATACAGATGGGTGCACAAATGTGACTCTGTGAAATCCAGGCTAAAGTCCGATTATGAGATATAAAGCAACAGTTTTCACATTAATTTCAATCTTTAACTCTGTCAGTATTAAACATATCAAGGTTATATTTTCACAGAATGTTCTTGATGATTTTATGTAGAGAAAGTCAAATCACAAAAATGTTCACAGGCTGAGGGTCACACATCACCATTATTTCCTTTGTTCAGGGATTATTAGTAAACTATTAAAGTTAAAATAATTAAATCAGTCAAGAAAAAAAGGAAGCCCTCTAAAAGACAATGGGGCGGTTTCCCGGACAGGGATTAGACTAGTCCTAGACTTAAATACTTTTAAGAGCTCTCCAAACTGAAAACAACTTGCACTTACATATCTTAAAATACATATCTTAAAATACATCAGGGCCCTTTGGTTTTACCTCAAAATGAACACAGGTAATGTTTTTAGTAAGGCATGTTTGTTAAATCTAGTTATATTTCCTAATTAAACTAAGGCCTAGTCCTGGATTAAGCTAATCCTGGTCCGGGAAACCGCCCCTATGGGTCTTATTCACTAAGCATCCGTACACACGAATTTGTTCGTGAAAAATGCATTTGGACATCTTAACTTACAAATCATGAAATAACGAAAAACTTTCATAGTAAAATTTCTTCTAAATGTTTGCAAAAATGTAGGAACAACTTAGCTCACACGTACACAATAATCATGAACAAAAAAAAGAACGCTATAATAATATTTTTTTCCTTTTTCATGATTATTGCGTACGTGTGGTCTAAGTTGTTCTTATATTTTTGAATACATTTCAAATACATTTTAGTGTGAAAGTTTTTGTTCAATCATAATTTGTTAGTTTTAACATCCGTACGCACATTTTACGAACAAATTTGTACGTACGCATGCTCAGTGAATGAGACCCATTGAGCTGACACGAACCAGCCACCTCACCTATAGCCCATCTACATTGGGTTTGTGCTAAATCATGTAAACCACACAATTGAATGACATCTGTATGACAATGTTGCAAGATAAGACAGTGAAAATGTAAAATATAGCCAGTTTAAAAGTCAATAAAATAAATGATAATTCAGAGAAAAGAAACGGGATATTTATTTGTCTAGAAAATACTTTATTGTATATACACAAACTATATTTTTTGTTTGGCAGAGGAAAGTCGTACAAATTAGAACTGACACAATGATAAGTGAATGAAAAATCTATTTTTGTGATAACTAGTCCTTCGACTACTTTCAATAGTCAAGAAATTTTTACCAGCACTGACCTCTGCAGTTTTCTTAGCACGGTTACATAAAAAGCTCACATTAGAAATGAATTTATTGCAAACAACTATTGAAACTTCATCCATTTTGGCTGCCCCTTTATTAATACTCAAGTAACCTTTGTAACACCATTAAAAAAGCAAGCAAAACTATTTTTTATCCAAAACAAAGGTGAAAAAATTCTACTCACAGACAGATCGAAGGTACTTTTAACAAAACAAAACATAATCGCAGATTAAAGGGATAGTTCACCTAAAAATTAAAATAGTCATCATTTACTCTAATGTTGTTACAAACCTCAGTTCATTTCTTTGGAAGTCAATGGGACCGATTGATTTGGTTACATAGTAGGAAAAATGAATACTATGGAAATGAATAATGAGAGAATATTAATTTTTTGGTAAACTTTACCCTTTGACTACATACGTTTCACAATTCTTCTACATCTCAGACCTTTCACAATTATGCCATTGAAATGCTTCAGATTTGTCTCACTTTAAACCCAAATACAAGTCATGTATATATAAATCACTGAAGGTCCAAGTAAAGTACAATACTCAAAATGTAGGTTATCTTCTGAAACAAAGCATTTAGCCAAAACATGTGGTTCGCAAAGCATAATCAGTTATATTTGAACCAAAACAGACTTGGCTGCCTTGGATTACTACTCTAACAAATGAAGTGTCTGTACGTTTACAACACAATAAATGATGCTCTTTTCCCACTGCTGATGAGCTTTTTACACTAAATATATTTACAACAAATACTACATTTCACTCAGTAGATCCAGCAGAAATTTCTCTTGACAGAAGACATATGAAGGTAAGTGAAGACCCCGAACCCACAGGATTTCATTTATTTGACGGTGGCGAAGTTCTGGCCCCTAATTGAACACCAAGCCATGAAAATGTCCCTGTAAAAAAGAAACATATAGAATTTGAACAAGTACACACACACACACACACACACACACACACAATATGAAGTAGTATGCTTAAATATTTAATTCAGTTTTGTGGACAGAATAAACCATGCAGGGCCAAAAACAAACTTTTTGACACCTGCCAATATTTGCTCACTTGATAAAATTTACCAGCTTTAAATATTTCTATTGCATTAATTTACAAATTAGTTCATCATGATTCATAGATCCTTGTTATAATGTGTTACAGACAATTGTATTTGTATCAACTAACATTAACAAAGACTAATAAATGCTGTAAAAACATATTGTTCGTTGTAAATCTTTGCTAACTAGATTTATAAATGCCTTTCAGTCACACTCTTTTTCAAACATTTCTTTTTCGAAGTACCACGAGAGCGAATTATAAGCACTGTTCTCAACTTGTCCTGCAATACTTCATAAGACACAAAGATGTCACCAATGGTGCCGATGGACACCAATTCATATACTCACCACTGGAGATTGTTACCTGAATGTACTATAGCGAAGCCAAAATTGTAATTGATTATGTAATCAGTATTTTTATATATTACGTGCCTAGTTAAGCAGTTACATTTTTAATCACTTTCAAATGCAACCAAAATATATAACACAAACATTTAATTAAACTCTTTGTTCAAATTGGGACAGAGATTGTGCCATATTCATTTGCAACAACAAACTAAAAAAAAATACACTTATTTTTTAATAAAGAAAAATAAATAATGGGCGAAAAATCTTTCAGTATTTTGTGCCAAAATGTGCAATAGTGACAATGACAGAGGTAGTTGTAAAAAATTTAACAGCTCACTTGCTGACACTAGCAGAAAAAATAAACAAAGGTTTATGGGTAGATTGAAATTACGTTATGCGGAGTGTGTCAAAATAAAGGTATCTTATTTGGATATTTTATGTGTGGCATCAATGCATCGTATCATTAGAAATTTAATCGAGGTGTCGATCCAAATCAATAAGGGTGTCAAAGGGTTAAGCGTGATTAATCACATACAAAATAAAAGTTTAAAAAACTCTATTTCGGCATCTTAAAAGTAGTTATCCATTTCCTAGTACATACATAAATGTTAGGTTTTAGGGCTGTCAAACGATTAATCACGATTAATCACATACAAAATAAAGTGTTTTTGCATATTATGTGTGTGTGTACTGTGTGTAATTATTATGCATGTATAAATACACACACATTCATGTATGTATTTAAGAAACAATTACATGTGTATATATATTTATTTATATTTTTATATAATTTATATTATATATAAATAAATATAAATATATCTTTAAAACATTTTCTTAAATGTATACATGTTTGTGTGTGTATTTATAAACACACACGCAAACATTACACACAGTACAAACACATATAATATGCAAACACAAACATTTATTTTGTATGCGATTAATCATTTGACAGCCCTAAAATCAATGTATTTTTTACACCCCTAACATTTATGTATATATTAGGAAATGGATAACTACTTTTAAGATACTTTTATGCAGCCCCATCAGTGTTAAATAGTTTTGATGATTTTAACATGAAAAACAGACCTGCAGTGTGTGGCCACACACTCGTTACTGCAATATTCCTTATCCCAGTCACGGCTCTCCACAGCCGGGTTTGTGCATCCGGCTCGAACGCAGAGATTAGAAGTAGGAGCAGAGGAGGAGGCTGCAGGAGCAACACTGACCTCCATCTCCATCTGAAAAAGGATCAAAAGTTTTTGCCACAGTACATTTGTTAATTTACCCCAATCTGTAAACAAATTTATGCAAAAAAAAATACCTCCTCTGAAGCAAGTTCCTCAGTCACAACCTCATTCTCCGCGGTGACCAACTGCTCGCTAGGATGCTCCACCTGAAGCTCAACAGGTGTGGGAAGTGCCGAAGCAGCGATGGTGGATGAGGAAATAACAGGGTTGACGCTAGTCGCTGTAGTAACAATAATAGGTGCGGACAAGTTAGAATGTAATGAAGCAGGCACAATCTTTATCTGGAGAGGTGGCGGAGGCGTAGCAGTGACAGCCACTGAACTTCCCACCCCCCCGTGGGGCTTGGGCTGGAGAGGGGGCGGGGCTTGGGTCTGTACCATCTGTTGCAGACGTGGTGGAGGAGGGGTGCCCTGCATCTGCTGCAGTGGTGGAGGCTGCCGGGCGGCAGACTGCTGCATGGTTCGTATCCCAGCTGGGATCACCGTCACCATGGAAGTGGGTATCTGGTGGAGCTGAGCACCTCCCTGTAACATCTGCTTGGAGATGATGATTTTGGTGATGGTCGGTGCTGGGCTGGGGTTAGGGGTAGGGGGCTGACCGATGGCCATGGGTAAAGACCCCGTGCGGGAACGGGTGGTGACTTGAGGCAGGTCGAGGATGATATTGGACGCGCAGATGTTGGTGATGGTGTTCTGGTCAGGGCTGGGCGGAACCCGTGCGGGGCGGGCAGGAGCAGTTGGGGTGGTAGAGATGGGTGCGGGACTGGGAGTTGATGGAGGAGTGGTGGGAGCATTGTCCTCCACCTCGGTAGATGGCTGAATGAAAAAGTGAATAAAAAGTCAAGAAAGAAAATAAATGACAAATCTAATTCCTAAGAAAAAGCTTGAAGCAAATGACTCACCTTCGATAGCTGATTTGCTCTGTAGGCTGCTAACGCTTTCAGATAGTCTTTCTTGGCTGCTTCTGTTTTCTTCTTGTAAACCTGCGAGAGTTAAAACAAACATTAAAACAGATTTGGGGTTTATTTACTGCTCAAGTTATAAGGAAATGCTTCATTGCAGCATTTATGTAAGAGAGATTACTTAACTATTAATATTTGATCATGATAACAGCATTAAAGGATTGCCATTATTGATTAGTTTGGTCTGTGTCCCATTGCTGGGACCGAGGCATGTCTGCACCACAGGTGTTACATGATGATGTGAGAAATAATGATGGATTTCTTCGTTTAATACAAGTGTCTTTGTTGGGAGCTTGTGCTGTTGCAATGAGACGGTGGGCAAGTGATCACAGACCAAACTAATCGATAAAGACACTCGTAGAACGCTACCGATCACTATCGACTATACAATTAGTTGTTGCAGCTCTAATTAACATTCAGTAAAATGTTATATTTAAAGGGATCCCTACTACACCTGTTTCTGCTCTTCCCCAAGACTGTCCCACATGGACGCCACAATCTTCGACACCTCCCCAAATGTGGCATTTGGGTTTTGACCTTTAATGGCCGCCTGGGTGTCTCTGAAGAACAGAGCATAAGCTGATACCGGTTTCTGCGGTTCATTAGGATCTTTCTTCTTCCTGCCCTTCTTAGCTCCAGGTGCCACTGCCACGTCTACATTGTTCCCAGGCACCATGGCCGGCTTGCCACCCACCCTCCTCACAATAGCTGGAGGGGCGGTGGAGATCTGCGTGGAAAGTGTCAAGTTGGGGACATGCGATATGATCGCTGGAGAGGCTGAAAAGGAGTCTACCAGCATGGTCTTCTGAAAGAGAAATTGGTAAACGTTACAAGATGTAGATATCAATCAAGATGAGAGATTGATAAAAAAGACTCACTTGTCTGAAATCTTCCATGTCTTCATCCTGCAATGAGCTGGCTGGAGATGGTGTAGCTGACAGCGGCTGATCAGGTGACTTTGACACACTGCCTCCACCACCGAGACTGAGTCCTAATTGAGCACTTAGATCTGAATGGTCTATAGTAGTGAGCTGGTTGTGTCCTAGGAGACTGTGGCTCATCTCATTTATTGGAATATCAATAGTCATGGAGGAGGAACTATTGAAATGAGAGCCAACAGAATGGCCAAGATCCTATTCCGAAAAAAAAAAACAAGCAAGAAAAATGCATTATATGGTCTCAATCTACCAATTACTCCAACCCCAAATCACTTTAGAAAGATTTTATATGACTTTTGAGTTGAAAGCAAGAGAAGTAACGTATTCTCACTTATGAAACAAGACAAGGCTTACCACACCCAGCGTTGAGCCAAGTAGAGCACTTTCCCCCGATTGGTTAATCACACCCAAACTTAGGTGATCCATCCCCTGAGATGATGGATTCATGAAGGCGGATGCAAAAGATGGATCGTTCCCCCCTACCACCACAGCATTACTGTTGAGACTGTTACTGTGAGACCTTGACCTCCCAGCCTGTTCGGCCAGCTCTCCAAAATGAGCCTCCACATCTTCTACAGTGAGGGCAGAATCTGGATCCAGGGAGATGGGTGGGATTTCAAATTCCTCATCACCCAGACTGGGCGTATGAAATGTTTGCTAAAATAGAGGAAGGAATCAGTTGTTATTATTATAAGCATTGCATGTTGACTTTATGTTTTATGAATTGGAGTGAAAGTAACGGTAGTACCTCAGATGAAAGAAAATGATGACCAGGCCCACTGATGGTCAGGTAGGAATCGCTGCCACCTGCAAACTAAGAAATAAAGGTTTAGCCTTGGAAATACATCACAAAGCCTAAGACTAAATATGTCATACGCACAGAAATAAATGACGACAGGCTATTGAATTATTTGAAAATAATGCACACCCAACGTGGTAATTGGGTGTGCATTATTCTCAAATAATTCATAGGACCATAGTCAATTATTATTCTTATACCACGGTTAACACAGACATTGCTATGGTGGTTATTTTAAGACATTTGACAGGTTAGCTGTGCCTTTATAATGCACAACCCTGGAATATTTCTCAACCAATCAAAATGAAGCATTTAACAGCCTCATGGTATAACATTTGATATTACTCAGTAATGCGTATATACACACAATACTAAATCATAACACAAAGCATGTGCGCTATTTAACGAAGCCAAACTTACTTTGTTCACCGATTCGTATCCATTGTAAGACGATCCATCCATAAACTCGGAATCAACATGTTGACCAGTCCCGTCAGTGAGATCCGGATAAAAATTCAGATCCATGATAAATAAATGCACTTATAACACAAAGTCTTTACGTATCCTGAGGTTACGAGCGACGGGCCTTTTAACAATCCAACACACACAAATGAGAGACTTGCAACAAAACCTAAATCTAAAGACCAAGTGCCTGGTTTAGCCCGGAATTTCTTAAAAAATTGAAATACAAATGGCATTCACCAAAGGAACAACCAAAAACGCAGCTTCTTGTTTTCGGTATTGTCCAGCATGTGTCCTGTGATCTCCGCCGCTTTCCTGAATAATGCTGATAAATGTCATTAACCGATTCCTCGCGTAGCCTAAATAGTGTCAACAATCGTTTAAAAATAATAATAATAATAACTTGTGTAGGCTACCAGTTTAGCCAGCTAGCAGCAGCTACGTTTAACTGGCTAAATGGTGCAAGTTGTGTTAGTGTTAAACCCAACGTGGGGTTTCATATAATGCTGATGGTTACAGGACGAGGAGAAATATAATCTTGTTGTTTGTTATTTATAATATACAGCGCCTAAATAAATAAGACTACAATTGTATTATTCTTAAAACATTTAAGCAGGGGTTTACTAGCTTAGACATTTGCTGCCTGCTAGCGCTTCAAAATGGACCGATGCGATCGGTACTCTGCCTGTTTTGTCTGTTTGCGTTCACAAGTCCCATTAATCGCACTCCGATCTCACGTTCAGCCCGGTTTTGCTATAATTTCAGACAATAATTATCATATTGTCCAGAGCGTAATAAAAAATACCATTATCTCATGTGAACACTGTTTTCAAATAAATTAGAAAGTTTCTAAGTGGCATTTAGGTGTCAGCGGCTGATATCGCAGTCACGTGGTTACTGACACTTTTCTCAGTGGTGATTGGACAGCAAACACAGACGTTTAAAATAATTTGATATCGATATTGAATCATTTTGTAGAATGACGACGCAGCTTTCCATTTGTATGTCGAGTTGCAATCCGCCGTGTAGTTGTTTTAATAAGTGAATGTTTATAAATAAGGGTTCTCAATTGTAATAATGTACTAAAACGGTTCTGGCTAGAAGGGATACAGCTAACGTTACAGCAAAATCTTCTCGCGAGAGGTTGGGTTTATGGTTCAGAGGCCCGCGAGATTTCGCGAGATTTTGGAGTTTTGGCCGTAGCAGTATCCCTTCTTGCCACAACCCCGGGGCACCCTCGAACAGCCATGCGCCTCCTGGAGGATGGGTATTTTTGTCTCGTACTAAAAGGTTAACGTTTACCCAATGGCTAGAATGGAAATCGTTCAATAAAATGATGCATCTTGGAGTAACTTGTACTAATTCACAATAGAACACTAACCTCGTTGCTTTTATAAAAGTTACCACACACAAAATACAAATATTTCAGCAAAAACATTAAGTAAAATCACCTTAAGCATTCCTTCCGCTGGAAAAAATAGTCCCTGACCGAGCGTTAACCATAGATATGTATATAAAGGCTAGATGGCTCAAGGCGGAGTCCCTAACGTCATCACCTGGCGGCCATCTTACGACAGGGCGCTCGCTCACTCGTAGCATTGAGTTTAATGGTGCAGGTACTTTTAAATGACCATAACTTGCTCAATTTTCTACCGATTTTCAAACGGTTTGGGTTTTTACAAACGTTATTAACGTGGCTATAATTCTGGATGCTTTAACATGTTTCATGAATTTATTTTTTATTTTTAGTATAGGTATGCAGTGTCATAGGTACATCTTTGACGTTTATAACAAACCAAACCGTTTGAAAATCGGTAAAAAATTAAGCAAGTTATGGTCACTTAAAAGTACCTGCATCATTAAAACTCAATGCTACGAGTGAGCGAGCGCCCTGTCGTAAGATGGCCGCCAAAATGCGGACGTTGCTCTCAATTGGCCAGCAGCGCGGACGAGCCATCTAGCCTTTATATACATATCTATGGCGTTAACTACGACAGATGCGCGTTTACCTGGGAAGGGTGTGCGCAAGGATACACACAGTATCGTAAATAAAACACCGACCCATCAGAATCAAGGACCGGTTTTTTCATCAATTCTTATTTACACGGGCTACTTAAAGCTAAAGATTCCAGCTAAGGTGAGAAAGCATTTATTCCTTTCGGTAAAATAAAATATTGACTTTCCTTATCCAGCATAGTAGCAGATGTTATTTAACCCCTTATTTCATGTTTTAAAAAAGCACCTAACTTGCCATTTTAAAAGTTTAACAAAGTTTATAGCTCACAGAAATGTGAACTGTCCATAGGTAAAGTAAAAATACAGTTAGTGGATAGTTGTTACAGCTGTACAGTTATTACAACAGTACAACATTCAATGGCTATACATAAGCCACAATAAAATAAATTCATCAAGTCTCCATGTCTATGAATGTTAGGAAGTTTGCTTGTACGCAACAGAAGAGCATGAGGATTTGCGCTTTCATTCAGAATGTCAATAGAAATGTTAATACAAACACCCAGTGTGTTTTTGTAAGACACATGAAATAAATTAAACAGACATCAGTTTCCAATGTAGACTGCTATTCATATTTATATCACAGAGACAGTTTGAGTCAGTTCATGAAACAGGAATAAACTCATAATTTTTGCATCACTGCAGGCATAGGACCAACTATACAATACAGCCATCATCTGTCTAACAACATTTCAGTAACTAACCCTAAACCCCAAGTCCTACCCTCCCCCCTACACACACGCACGCACAAAAAAAATGATATACATCCAACAAAAACATGTTCTTCACCAGACCGAGGCACCACGACGGCTCAGCTCAGTGCATGACTCTGAATCCTCCAGCACACTGTTATACAGTTCAGCCTGAGGGTGGGAAACCTTTCAGAGCCATAATGGATGAAAAGGGCTTGCTATGGGTAAGTGACATATTTTAATCAGCTGGAATTGGGGTTCTGCACAACGTGCCAAACAAGATGTAAAAAACAAAGAAAAGCGAGTGACGCCTGTTCCTCTCCTCAATTCACTCAAAACGGTCCAGTAGAAGGCCAACCCCAGAAAAAAAGGTGTTACTCAATATTTAAAGCAATAACATCAACAATAATTATAAAAATAATGAAGGCAGAATATAATAAAATAAAAGACTGTCATGATCTCACTCTACTACATTGAACACATTGCGATTTGGTCAATCCTCTGAACTCGAGGAAGAGTCTGAATTTTTAGGTGCCATGATGACATCATCCAAAATGGCCTCCCTGTCTGAGCTATCGTAGCCACCTTGTGACAAACTGTCGCCTTCGTCCATATCCAGAGCGCTTGGCTCCATTTTCACATCGTAGGCAGGAGTAAGAAAGTGGTGAGATGATGCGAGGTGGCCGTCGTCTTCCAGGTCCTCATCGTCCATCATGTACGCTCCGTCAGAAACTAACGTCTCGCCTTCTCCACCTCCAAGGAGAGGGTCATCAGACTGGATTGAAGGGGTGGAAAGGTAATGTCGGCTCTTTTTGGGGATTGAAGAATGTGGACTCAACAGTCTATGGAATAAACTCTCCGGCAAGAAGCCCTGAAATTCAAAAGAATTCAAAAAAGCAATTCATTGTGTTGTGCTTAAAAATATGACAAAACGTAAAAAACTTGTACATGACTTTAGATTTTATCAGAAAAAAATGATATAACCAACATACGCAAACATAACAGAAGCATCATTTTTTCTGTCTTACCTATACATAACATTTTAAGGTAATAAAATCATTCAGGTACAGCAAATCATTGCCGTATGCAAACTACGGTATGAACACTGCGATATTTCGATCATTTGTATGTATCTTGCGGGCATATTCATACATTTATGCAATCTGACAAGACCAGAGCAGATGAGAATGACAATTTGGTTAACCAATACACAATACTAAGATAATACAGGAAACACTGACCGAGCCGCGAACAGTATCAGACCACTCTGCGGTAACAGCGTGGTTAGGATTCTCCTCCAGGTGCTCCCTCAGGTCCTGTAGTGCAGGACCATATATTCCACCGAACTGAAAAGCAACATACCATAAATTCATCCAATAATTCACACAAAATTACACCAGTAAGCAGTTACATTAATAGTTTATTCTGGGTAGGTACACACCAAAATAATTTTTACATCTTATAAGATTTTCAAAATGTGATAGAGCACAAACATGATAAAAAATCCTAGATTTGCTCCCATAGTGTGTGGTGTGCCATAATGTGTAAAAAGACAGCACACCACACACAAACAGATTTTCAAACAGAGTCTCAACTGTGAACACAGGAAATCTCGCGAGACTTCAGAATAAGCATGGCGGACGATGTGCAGGAAGAAATTTCAATGATAGTCTATTACGGTAGGTTTTACACGACACGTTGTATAAACATTCGTGCTGTTGCCAAAAATCAACAAGCTGATCCTCCATCTTTGCCGTCCACATCAACTTCACTTTGTGCTGCGCCATGACTGCTTCCGTCTTACATCATCTCGCTTTCTGATTGGATATTGTTTTGTTTCACGTGATAAACTCAAGAGCGTGCATGCGTTTGTCCTCGGGGTTCCCCCCACACATCAGGATTTCTTGTTTCATATTTACGATTCGGGATCGGGGCGGCTTCGACGTTCTTCCGATCAGGTACGGACACTCTTAACACATCTCACACCAAGAGAAAATCTAAAACAATAATCTGTAGAACCATCAAGATAATCGGGACATAGATAGGATTGTCAGAAGGGGGGGAAATCGGCTCAAAATCAGCCCGATTATCTTTTGGTGTGTACCCAGCATTAGACACATCTTAGAAGCTAGCAAAATTTTCCTCAAAATTAATCATTACTTTTAATTATCAGTTACATAAAATGTGTATTGATCAAACTGAATTTAAAAGATAAGACTGATAGACCTCTCACAACTTCCGTATTTATGACCGGAAATACGCAATCGTCGCGGAAATCTACTTCCTCTGCAGTCAAGGCAATGTAAAAAGCCGTATCTGTTCCATCAATTCCCTGTTGATGGTGAAGTTAGACAGAAGTGGATTCAGGCTATCCGGCGAGACTTATAATGTGTCGTTTTAGTTAACAGTTCAGTAACAGTTAGACTCGCTCTCTACTTACCTAGAAATTTATGGACAAATTCTTCATGGAAAAAGTTTTCCTCCATTAGTCGTGTCACATCAGCAAATGTAATATTTGGCAAATTCCTTAATTAAGTTGTGTAGACTCTTTGATCCATTTTAAACTTGCCCGGGTTTATGTTTTTCTAGTGTGTTGACGCTTGACAGGAACTCCGCTTACACGACGATTACGTATTTCCGGTTACTGTGAGAAAGGTCTATTAGCCCGAACTAACTGCTAGTTTTTCAGATTTGTTCTTACACTGTAAAAAGTTGGTTTAACTTAAAAAAAGTACTGCAAGTTATCCGGTTGCCTTAAAATTTTGAGTTAATTAAACATAAAAATATTAGTTGACAACATGTTTCACACAACTTTTTTACGTTAAATTAACTCATAATTTTTAAGGCAACCAGGTATCTTAACTTTTTTAACCCTTTCCCGCCACTGACGAGTCATCTCATCAATTAAGAGAAAATGCTTCCCTGCCAATGACGAGTTCTCATCATAAAAAAACGCTGGCACTAGCTAGCAATTTTTTTAAACGCTGGCAGGGAAAGACTAAAGTTGAACCAACAAATCCTCCAAAATAAGCCATTCACATATTTTTCAGGTCAAACAAGTGTTGTTTTTAGGATGCTGTGTGTTAATGATGTCAGAGATGGCTAATATCTTCGCTTTCCTTACTTTCTTGCCTGTCCTTAAGTCTATGACTTTAACTCGTTCACTGCCTGTAAGTGCTGCACCAATTTCCACCTTCTTCCTCCTCCTCTTCCTTTTGGTCCTGTTCACCAGGAGCTGTAACAATGACAGGAACATTATCAGATGAATAAATTCATTTAAAACTGAAGTAGAGTTTAACAGGGGTTGGTCCTTACCTCTAGCATGTCTCCCTCCACCTCGTAGTCTGGATTCTCTTTGAGCCAGTTGGGAAGGTCCCTCCTTCGAGGAGCATGGTGAACTCCCTCCGCACCTATTAGCTAAAGCACAGACACCCACCGTGTTATCACTGGGCATAACTTTTAAAGTATTATTGTGTTTGACACACAAATAGATGTCTGAGAGAGTGCATTTATGTACCTCCTGGTCCTTTCGTTTCTTGCGTCCACTGTCTTCCCCATTTGGCATCAGAGCTTGCTTAGAGAACGTCAGCTTCAGGCCCTCTTCCTACAGTGATAGATCCAAACATAAAAATCAGAACAAGACTTTATTTTTAGATTTCTACAAATACATTTATGAGCACCCTCTCACCTTCAGGAGTTTCACTGTGAACTCTGTATCTTGGCCTTCGACGGATTCTGCAGACAGGGCGCTGTTGCTTTTACGTGCCACTCGGGGGTAACCCAGGTCACCTCCAAGGTCATGGTCTTCAGGCGCTCCACTGAGCTGAGTTTCGGGAATGTAACGGCGGCCCGATGGCCAGTGCCCAGTTATTACGAGGTAACAGAGGTTATCTATTCGGTTTATCAACGCGCGATCTTTGGGCCAATCGACTCTGAGAGGGTCAGTAAGGGACTCTTGTGGGGCGCCTTCTTGGGATGCGGTCAGCGACAGGATGCTGTTCTCTTCATCGCCATCACACATCTTAAGAGCTGCTGTTGGAAGATCGGACTCGTTACATTTACAAATTACTGTGATGTCATCACACACCATGTTTTAAATAAAGATGCATATCCTCACCTTGTTCTCTCTCTGCATCGCTGTCTCCGCTGTCGTCCGAGCTGCCCGAATTACGCGAAGACGACGACGAGCCCGAGTCTGAATCAGAATCAGAGTCTGAAGCTGCTTCGCTTCTCTCTGCTTTCTTCCCACTGGACCCTGCATGTTTGCTCGGTTTCCAAGCCCAGCCAACTTGCCCTCCAACTTTTCCCACAGAGTGAGAGAAGTGCGTGGCCAGGGAGTCCGAGTGACACAGGGTGTCCGTCCCCACTAGGCGAGAGCCATCGTCTAGCCCCTCCTCTTTCATATTGGTCAGGTCCTGCGATTGGCTGAATGCGAGAGTCTGTGAGGCTGCTTGGGCTTGCTGGTTCTGGAGGTAGTCGAGGCGGGCCTGGCTAAACGAGTACTGCGGGTCAGCGAAGATCGAGAGTTCGGTGCGACTGACCCCATGTCTGGAGGCGGCTAAGAGCAGCTCGTGGTCGTGCTGTGGGATGCTCCACCAGTTGGGCAGGTCAGCGCTGGGTGGCGCCAGAGCGAGTCGTTCCTCCAGCGACGGATGGGGGAGAACGCGCTCGCGTAGCCGGCACAGCAAGCTGACCCTGTAAAGTGTGCGTGAGGCTCTTTCTTCTGTGATGGGGGCTAGGGGCTGGGACATGTTTTGAGTTTCTTTAAAGAAAAAAGGCAGAAACAGAACAATTAATCCAACTATGAACTATTAAGTTGAGCTCTCCTAGAACAATTAAACTAATTCAAACGTACCATCACCACGTGCCGGTCGAAGGTGGCACACCTGCCGACACATAGACATGAAGCACTTGAAGTAACGCGTCAAGCTCTCATCCGTTTTCTTATCAAGCCGAGCAAAAGTACGGAAATGCGTCCAGTCCATGTAATGCTCGTCCCCTTCGGGAGCGTCGGCCTCCTTCTTTATCCTTTCTACTCCAAAGGTTGATACCACCCTGTAAAAATCACATTCCTCCCGACGGGTCCACCTGAAATAGGGTTGCCAACTTCAGCAAAGGGAAATAAGGGACAGTCTTGGTGGTTTAAATGAAAGTAAGGGACAGAATAAGGGACACTCAAAATATCTGCACTGTACAACGTAGTGCATTGCAGTATCTGTAGTTAAATATGTGAATGTTTCCCAATTGGACATTAAAATGAATCTCGGATTTGTTTTTCTTAATCTAGTTATGTGCTTAATTGTAAAACTAAATCAATCATAATAAAATGGCAGACACATTACACACTAACAACCTGCCTCCGCAAATTGTGACTACAAAAATATTTTTATTTATTTTAAGAGCATGTTGTCTACTTCAACGCCAGAGCTTTAATACGGAAACGCTGCTTTGATGTCTTAAAATGCGGGACGATTCCTGAAAAGCCAGACTGAAGAGTACCTTTGTTGCCGTTCTTGTCGGGCTATCTCTTTGAGTTTGGTGGCTTGTTCGCAGCGTCTACGTCTTCGATCGCCCTTCTCTGCAGCTTCGATCTTAAGTTGCTCCCGTCTGTAACTGCGCTGATACGCTGTGATAAGGCGACGCAGTCGAGCTGTGAGCGATGAGCTTGTTGGCCAATAACACAAATCTGAGGATCCTGAGGAAGCGCTTTCGACCTGAACGGGTGCGGAGCGATCCTCCACACAAATCTCATTGTCTGCATTCACCGAATCACCCTGAGGAGCAAAACATGTATGATTTAATGCAAGGTCTTAATTAAAAAAAATTATATATTTAAGTATGTAGGTAATAACAGGAAGAATAACGTCAACGTGAATGCGTTTACCTCTTCATATGCATCCTTGGTGTGTCTCAACGCAGGTTTAAATTCTGGATCCTCCGAGTACTTGTCGTAGTCCCCACTTAGACAGAAAAACACAGTGTTACAAAAAAAGAACAACAAAATTTATCAAAAACCCTGACACTGCAATGTTGGCGATCTCAAACTCACGCGTCCCCAAGCTCTGGGTCTACTGCTTGCTGCTCAGCGTTAATGTCCTGCTCATTTGGGCGTCCACATCGCTCAACGAAACACAAGCAGGGGTCAGCACGCATGGTGGTGTACATCTCATATCCTGAAACAAGAAAAATAAAATGGTTAGTTTTGAACACTACAAGAAACTGAGATGTGCATGATTTTCCTTGCATGAGAGAGCTTGTAATGCAAACGGCTTTGACCTTTCCTTGAACTAGTGAGCGAGTTGTTTCCAATGACATGCTTGGATTAAATGGTAGCATGTTTAAGAAGGTTGCGGTCTTGTCACAGTGTCACAGGAAACTAATGCCCCACCCTCCGATACTATTGTGTATCTGCGATCTTTAAGGCTGATCTTACTATGGAGAATATCGGCAAACACTAACGCGCGGGGGGGGGGGTTTGCGTTTATTAAAGAGTAACTAAACCATAAACCAACTTTTTTTAGTTAATGATCTGTAAGAATGGGGCTTAATTAGTGCTTGAGTAACTTTTTTTGACATTTGGGCTATAAAGTGTTGCAATGCTACAATATATGGTGTAAAAACATCTCCAGAGTGCTGCCCTCTTCTGGTTGAACGGTGGCTACTGCAGTTTAATTTTCCTATTGGATGTAACGGTACAGCGTGATGTAAGCGGTACGATCCTACAAAAGCAGGTTTAAGTTCACCACGCCCTTTTTACGATCTCACCACACCCTTGGTACGAGCTCAGTTCGTCCCCTCTATCTCCGCTGGGGTCTGCCCACTTTTCTTGTATTTTTCAAATATTGCCAGAGGGTGGAGTCAGGCTCTGACCAGGGGTAAACCTTTTTAAATAAGGGTCACACATACCATGCTTATAAACTCCGATAAGCAAGCATCGATCGGCTTCTGCGTCCCACCAACCGGATGGAACATCCTGCTGCTCCATTTCAGGTAACCAGATATCAATATCCCTGCACAGAAACACACCTGCCATCAGTCAAGTGTCACCGTTTGCTTTCCATGTGCATGGATAAGATGCACATACCACTATACAACTATACCTTGCATCAGCTCCTCTCAAAACAGAATCGGCATGTTCTCCGATGACCTCCTGCTTCAGGTAATAAAGCATGCGTACTCTCAACAAGACTCTGAGAGGGAAAAGAAATGAAAACAGCAAAGCAAGTCACAATAACTACAAAACAGAGTGATGTCCTATAGAGGCAGCTTTTTAAGGTGGCATGTTGCAAAAAAAAATACATACTTGTTACACTGGTGCTTGAGGTGCTTGCGATAACTGTCGTCCACGAGCAGACTGTCAGGATTGTACTTGCGGATCCACTCAACCTTCTGCACATCGAAAGAGCTCTGAGCCTTCACCCGTTTGCCCTTCCTGCCACGAGGGACTGGAATGGATAGACCTAAAGCAAAGTAGAAACGTTTTATAAAAGCTACCTGATATGTGACTGCGAATGATGGCTGCCAGTATCAAACCAGACACGAAGAAGGCATCAACTAATGAGCAAGCCGTACCAGAATGGTTAAGCAGAGCTTGAGGTTCTCGTCCATTCTCTGGCGGCGTGATCAGTTCCCAGATGAAGCTCTTGATGTTCTCATCTCCACGATAATGCAGTAGACAGAAGACCAAGATCACCCGGCAGATGGTCTCCACATCTCGCTCGCTGAGTCGCCGCTTACACCGAGCATGAGACAGGATATCCCTCCAGCGCCCCCAACTGTCCAGATAAAGTCTTGTTAACATTTGAAGTAAAAAAAACGGCAGCGTTCATTTGGTCTTAACTAGGGTTGTAAAATTCTGGGAATTTTTAAGGCTGGAAACTTTCCATGGGAATTAAAGAGAATAAACTGGGAATAAACTGGGAATTTCCCATAAATTCCCTTAAAGGTATAGCGGAAGATTTTCTTTTTCCGGGGAATCATCAAGACTATTGGTCATCCCAGTTATCAATCATTCTGGTGATATTTTGACGTAAGACCATCGTACTTGCTCGTCCCTAGGTTCTGCGCATGCACAATTTCAGGTGTATATATGTGGTGGGCTACGGTTTCAGCCATTCATTGAAGCTTGCATTCTCACCGTTTTTCTTTTTTTCAAAATGTCTGAAGGTCGCAAGAGAAAAATGTCTACGAAATGTATGAAAAGAAGTGAAAAGCCTATGAAGAAAGAAACAAGACCAGAGTGTTTTTGGGAGAATATTTTACAGGCTGGCATGTGCTAAAAGCACAGGATGGGCTTTCCACTGAAGTTTCTACTCGACAGTTAAAGTTTGTCATTTTATTTGGAGAAATCCATTTCAAATCACTGCTAGTAAAAGTTGATGTAAGCTATGATTAGCGACCCACTCAGACACCCCTAAAACATTTCAATGTTCAATGAGCCATGCCTACAGCAACTTGTAAACCGAGCAAGAGAAGAAATAGGCTCGTGCATGCTCTCTCTCGTGCACACTTTTAATAGGCGTTCCCTCTCTGGAGCAGGTAGAGTGTTGCGCATGTATATTTTTTTTAAAGTGGAGGGGCGGTTCTTTTCACAAATTTGGGAAAATCTTCCACTATACCTTTAAAGTTTCCAAATTGGAATACTTCCAAAATTCCCCAGATTAAGTTCCCATGGAAAGTTTCCTCCCCCTTGCAACACTAGTCTTAACATGATTAATAAGAAACAAATATTCACAAACCCATAAACAAGTAAGTGTTTCTCCACTCGGAAGCAGTCCGTCCGTCCATAGCCTCCGCCAGAATGCCGGTCGGACCGTCGGGAGGTCCGGGATTGGCGAGAATTATGTGCTTGGTAGTCGTCATCACTGTCCACATCAGACAGCTCACCGCCCTCACCGCGTAGAGTTGAAAACTGACGAGTTTGCTTTCTCACTCTTGGTGTGTCTATCACTAATGTGTTCTGCAAGCGGTAAAAAAGACAGAAGAGGAAATGAGTGACGGCCAGACTACAAGGATACAGTGATGAAGATCAAACCCACATTATACAAGCTACACTACCTTCCTGTTGAAAGTGTCCATGTCCAAATCTGCTTTCTTGGCCCACTTCTGCCAAAACTCAGGGTCATCTAAAGCAATATCAGTGCGGTTCTCAGTTGCTACGAAGCTGGCCTTGGAGAAGGTGGATCCCTTTCCTTCACTCTCTATGGTGATGGTAGTTGCCCTCCTCTGAAGGATCTGATCAATATCCTCCTCGCAAAAGCGACTGCCCTCGTCGTTCTCATCCATTATGGCAGCATAAGCACCTTTACGGAGTAAATCCTCAATTTCCTTCTTGGAAAACTGTTGTATCTGCAGAAAACAAGTTTACAGATTACTCTTATTCTCTTAAAAGGGCAACGTAAAGCTTAATATACTTCTTTCTATTCTTACCCCATTAACACTGCTCTCCTTATTTCCACTCATGCTTTGTAAGACAGCTCGATCAAGCCCCAGTTTAAGACTGGCTTTGTCCAACATCTCCCTTTCGTAAGAGTTTCTGGTGATAAGACGATACACCTTCACTGCTTTAGATTGACCGATACGATGACAACGGGCCTGAGCCTGTGGGGCGGAGAAGGAAAAGAAGGATGATATAAAAAGTCATTTATTTTGATGCTCTGAAATAACGACTCCAAGAGAGACCCCAACCTGAAGATCATTCTGTGGGTTCCAATCCGAGTCGAATATGACACAGGTGTCAGCAGCAGTTAGATTAATGCCCAACCCTCCAGCACGAGTACAAAGCAGGAAGACAAACCGGTCGGAATCTGGTTTGCTAAAGCGATCGATGGCCGCCTGGCGCAGGTTTCCTCTGACCCGCCCATCGATGCGCTCATACAGGTATCTAGCGGAAACATTGCATTTAATATAACAAGGCGAACATGTTTGTTTTTATTTCATCGTTTATATAGTGTACAGCTATACCTCTTGTGTATGAGGTAGTCCTCGAGGATGTCAAGGCAGCGCACCATCTGGGAGAAGATGAGCACCTTGTGTCCACCGGCTTTGAGGCGTGGAAGTAGCTTATCCAGCAAAACCAGTTTCCCTGCAGAGCGCACAAGAGCCTGGAGATGGAAGTCTGGAGCCAGAGGATCATAAACCTGCCTCAGCTCAGCCACTATCTTCTCCTCAGCTCCTGCATGAAACAAGAATATAAAAAATTGAAATTGAAAAAAGTCTGTAGATGTTCGAGAAGAGGAGCATGCAAGCAATCGTGAGATTCAAGCAATAAAACGTTTAATAAGCAATTTTTGATCAAAGTTAAAGGTCATAAGAACTAAATTTAATTTAAATTCAAACGAGGTGAATAAGAGAGAACTTCTACACAGACGAGGTTGTGAATGTTGTTGTGTTATGGGGTGAGGTTCAGCACCTGTAATGAGGTAAGGATGGTTGCAACACTTTCGAAGCTCCATCATGGTGTTGAGGAGATTGGGCACATTGCTGTTATGTGTGGCTCCCATGCTGAGGAAGCTGAAGTTACGCTCCAGAATAGCACGGTAATACTTCTTTTGAACGTCAGTCAACTCCACCTGAGGACCACAGCATTTACCACCATCAGAATCAAACGTACAAAAGCATACTGTTATTTAAGAGCCTTATATGCACCTCTATAATGGTCTCCTGTTTTGGGGCGAGGTTCTTTTCTACGTCCTCTTTAAGCCTACGCAGCATCATGGGCTTCAAGATAGACTGCAGTTTCTGGACCTGATAAACGTAGACAATGAGAGCATTAAGAACAGTTGACCTTCTCAATCTTACCTCCTGGATTTGTAACCGCTTATCTTTACCTGTTCCTCCGTTTTAAGATCTCCAAACTCGCGGAGAAACTCGATTTCAGAGGGAAACTGAGCTGGTTCCAGAAAGTGCAGAAGGCTGAAGAGTTCCTCTACTGTGTTTTGCAATGGAGTGCCTGTCAACAACACTTTATGCTCCTGTAAAAAGGGAAAAACGAATAATGCATGTCAGAGAGGAGGTCACATTCTATATTGTTCTGAATCTGATCTCTAACAAAAGTCCTTTATAAAAATACAATTATCTTAGCTTTTTGCTCAAAATTTGATATTTTTGAAGAAACCTACCCAATCTTTGAGAGGTGATTAAAAGAAATCAAATAAAGATAGGGTGAAAAGTTATTTTTTGTTTGAAAGCAGATGGGCTGTTCTTTCATTTGAGATATTGTATGTTTATATATTTAAAGAAGAACACTGGAACATCTGGAAGGCATTAAACTTTTGTGAAAATCATAAAAAATCCTGTCACTGGACAAGGACTTTGCTGCTGTAACATGGCTCCAGCAGGCGCAATGATATTACGCAGCACCTGAAAATAGTCCCCTTGGTCTTTCAATAGCAGGGATTTTCAGGTGCTGCATATTATCATTGTGCCTCCTGCAGCCATGTTACTAAAAAGAGTAAAGTTTCTAGCCATATCGGCCTAGAAAATCCAACTTTTAATTTACCGTCGGTCTTAGTCACTGATCTATATAAATGACTGGATTGCGCATGACGTCACACTTGTGAAGCCACCGCGCCGCCATGTTAGTATACCCAAACGTTCTATTAAATCAGTGGACGTTATCAGATATTAATGATAAAACATCACTTTACTCGTCTTCGTTTTTATATGTGAAGTAACCCTGTACATTATTACAACACAAACATCCTAAGCATGTAAATAGTTATTTACTGAAAGTTGTACATTTTGCGTTTTAAACAGTTATTATACATTCATCTTTATTACAGTATCAGATCAGCAGACAGACCGCAGCATATTTATTATTAATGACAATAAACGTGCTCATTCTGAAATCGAAATAAATAATCATGCTTTGTACCGTATGTGCATGCAATAATTTGCTAGTTTTGTAATTATGTTATCTAAACTTACAAGTTACCTAAACTTATTTAGAGAAATAACGCTGACCGTCACCGTGTAGCTGAATGTCAAAAAAAACTTTATTTATACCCGTGTCATTAACAAATGCAGCAGACACACTCACCTTAACGGTTTTTTATAAATCCATTATCCTGCCCGATTAAAACAAACATTGGAAAAACACCAAAATTAACAATTCATTTACGTACACATATCCTAAAAATTAACCTTGTGTAACTGATACGCTGTAAAGGGGGTAAATTTTGATCATGATTTTGAATGGAAGTCAATGACGCCCTCTGCCCGGTTGAGTATACCAAGATGGCCGCTCGAACTCTGCGCTGGCTTCACCTCACGCAGTTACGTCAAGCGTTCTATGCGCAATCCAGTCATTTATATACATCAGTGGTCTTAGTACACGATGTAACTACAGAAGAGTCAAGTTTTAAATAGGAAAAATAACGAAACTCTTTGGGTTTTTTTAGCACGATGCTAATGGTCTAATCAGATTCAATGGATTATGCTAAGCTATGCTAAAAATGGTACAGCAAGACCCGGAGATCGGCTGAATGGATTCCAAAACGGTAAAAATCTAAATGTTTAAATCTAGGGGAGCTGGAAATTAGCATATTTTCAAAAAAGTGACCCTTTAACACATTTTAACTTCATTTTATATGTTACACCAACTTATCACTAGCCAAGATAAAAAAATAAAAGTTAAAATGACTTGTAAATCCAAGTTGATTATACTTAAAATGTATCTTGTCAATTAAGAGAAAACACTTCCCCTGCCAATGACGAGTTTTTACGGCAATCTATTTTTACGCTATTATCCACTAGGTGGCACTCTTACCCAACTTAAAAAACATTTAAGCATCCACTGATTCAAAAACAGTAAAAACTTTTTAAATTTGATCTCTAACAAAAGACCTTTACAAAAATGCAATTATCTCAACTTTTTGCTCTTAAATATTAGTAGGTTAGTAGGTGATCAAAAAAGAACAAATGAAGATTGAATAAAACTTTTTTTGTTTAAAAGGAAAGAGTCTTTTCTTTTTATATATATATAAAAAATTCTGAAAAGCATTAAACTTTTGTTAAATCAAAAAATGCTGGGACTGGCGGCAACTTAAAAAATATGCTGGTGGGGAAAGAGTTAATAACGCTAATAATCATTAAAAACCATTGCACAATGTTACAGAGATATGTATCAGGCTATAAACTAGTTATAGACAGATAAAATGCAGTAGCCGAAACATAGGTTGATATTTGGAATTTTAATAAATCTTTTTGCTCCTTAAATTAATTGATCCTTATGAAAATATACTACGGCAAGACACTAAATGTGACATTACTCACTTTTTAATGTGACATTTTGTTAAGTTAAGCCCGGAGTATAGTTTGACTCGGATGTATACGCAGACGTTCACCACTTGCGCATTGCATCAACATGCAATGCCTCTCCTGGGCCATATAATAAACACCCTGTGTTAAAACTTAAATAAGCCACTTACAAGGTCAAGCATCTTAAGGCTGTCCAGCAGTTTGCAATTTCTGTTCTTCAGTCGATGAGCTTCATCAATAATAACACATCGCCACGAAATCTCCCTCAGCTCAGGGCAATCTGACAGAATCATCTCAAAGGTTGTGATGAGAGCATCAAACTTATAAGCTCCTGGAATCAAATGTCCCTAAAGAAGACAGAAAACATGACAAGAAAGTCAGGATAAGAGCACCAGAAAAGGTAAAATCTCTAACCAGTATAAACATGCCTGAATGCGGGGGGAATCGCATACAAACCAGTTCATTGGCTTACTTAACCTAGCTCTACATTTCCAAGAAAAAAACTAACACAATGCACATAAACAGACCTTGTCATCTTTGCAGTACATCTCATACTGCTGAATCATCTGTCGGCTGGCCAGACTGCCGTGGTAAACGATTGCATTCATATCAGTCCAGTTGGTGAACTCTCTTTCCCAGTTTGTGATGGTGGACAGAGGCGCAATAATGAGGAACGGCCCCTGGACACCTGCAGAAAACTCCTCAGACAGGAGAGCTATGGACTGAATGGTCTTTCCAAGACCCATTTCATCTGCCAAAATGCAGTTTTGCCTTTGGAGGAGGAAAAGGGGGAGTGTGAATTGGACTGAAAGCATTAAAGTTATGTCAACATTTAGTACCACACAACCTAAAGGGTAACAAACATGGACTGATCTCATCAATGATCAAAACATTCCTCTACATTTGTGAAATACAGTCTTTAACATCCATCAACATTAGAAAGGCAACTGTGGCCACGCTACCTGTTGTACCAGTTGAAGAGCAACCAGTTGACTCCTTCCAGCTGGTACTCTCGAAGCTGATTCCCATTTTTATACTCCCTTGACTCGTCAAGCTTCTTCCAGGAACTGGCAGGTGGCCGAGGCTGAAGGGAGATTAAGATAAGTTGATATAAAGCAGTCTTTCCTCTCTCATTGAAAACATAAAACAGACCCAAGTCAGAAGATTGAAGTTATAAATAGGAAAAATATCAAAACTTTTTGGTCATTTTTGAGCGCGATGCTAATGGTCTAATCAGATTCAAATGGATTATGCTTAAAGTGGTACCGCCAGACCCGGAGATCAGCTGAAAGAATTCCCAAACAATTGTTTCACTATAGCGGAGCTGGAAAATTTGCATTTTTTTTTTTAAAGTGGAGTGTCCCTTAAAAAGCGAATTATTTGGTTGCATGTAAAAGTACCTAATGATAGATACCCAGGGTCATGCAAATCAAATGTTATTATGAGTAGGCATTGGGAGAGGAGAAAGAGATTAATTAATAAATTAATAAATGATATGTGATATGAGAAGGACAGAAGCTCACGGTTCTCTTGAGGCGTGCCGGCCGACTTTCAATCTTTCTAAATTCTTCCACTTTTCCTTCATCAATGTCTTCCTTCAGCTCCCAAGTTGCATCTTCGTAGGGCAGTGAGCACCATTTCACCAGGTAGTACACAACCGGCTAGGAGAGAGAAAATAACACTTCATCAAAATCAACTAGTATAATAATATTTGCAATCTACCAGTAGAAATAAATTGTCTTTGCTTACTAAACACAACAACACGTCCAGTGTACCCCAATTCATAAAGAATTCACTCTTACAAACTCAGCCTAACAAATTTTACAGCTTTCCTTCGGCAAAAAAAGGGTCCCTTTACCTCCCCATTGTCCTTATCGACACTGTGCGATTCATCCAAGATACGATCAACCTCCACATAGTCTGGATTGAAGGGTTCCTCATCCTACAAAAAAAAAAAAAAAAAAAAAAAAAAAAAAAAGAGTTAAGTGACATAAAGGTGTGTACTTAACAGTATAACTATACTTAACAGCCACAAGCCATACACAGCAAGGCACATTTGCTTAATTTTAACTTTACCTCTTGGAAGAGATTTCTCATCTGTGCCTGTTTGGTCTTGAATCTCTTAAGTTTCTGATTGATCCTTTTATCTCTCTCCAGCTGCTCAAGACTGGCCCACTCACAATGCATGTATGAGCTAAAGGCACACATCACAAATTACAAACATATTCCCGTGACACATTAAAAGGTGTCTTCACCAGTGTTGGGCAAAGTTACTTTTAAAAGTAATGCATTACAATATTAAGTTACTCCCAAAAAAAGTAACTAATTCCGTTACTTTTTCGTTACTTTGTCTTGGCTGAGGCTTGATCTCTTTCAGGCTTTGCAGTTGTTTTTATAACTGAAAAGTTCTGCATTCAGAAATTGCATATTTCATCACAAAAATGTTGAACTCTGGCCTGCCATCTCAGTTTCTGACTCAAACTGTTCCCACACAGGCGTGTATGCATAGAGTGCATAATGTGACTATGTTTAGTTTAATGCAGTACATCATTTTTTTTAATCGAATTAACTATTTCACCGCCATTGACGAGATATCTCGTCAATTAAGAGAAACCGCTTCCCCGCCAATGACGAGATTTTCCGTCTTTTCGCAATACCGCTATTATCCACCAGGTGGCGCAACTTTTTAAACCCGGAAGTATTGCCCTGTGGCAAGCGGCTGCATGTCCGTGTCTGTTTTAAAGATCGCTCTGAATGGGATCTCTATGAAAAGTCCGTCACAAAAATAGAATTATCTCTGCTTTTTGCTCAAAATGTGGTGTTTTTGCAGAAACCTACCCATATTCAAAAGCTGATTACATAATAACTACTGAAGGTAGGATGAAACCGTTTTTTTTGTTTGAAAGCAGAGGGTCTGTTCTTTCATTTGGTATATTGTATGTTTATATATTTAAAGAAGAACATTTTCTGGAAGGCATTAAACTTTGGTGAAAATCATGAAAAACGCTGGCGCTGGCTGGCAACTTTTTAAAAAAAACGCTGGCGATGAAAGAGTTAATTAAACTAAAAAAGTAACTTGCATTACTTTTTAAAAAAGTAACTCAAATATTAATGTGTACATTTAAAAAGTAATGCGTTACTTTACTCGTTACTTCAGAAAAGTAGTATTATTACGTAATACACGTTACTTGTAATGCATTACCCCAACACTGGTCTTCACTATACATTAATCCGAAAGAAGCTGACTTACTAGTTTTTGTATTTGACAAAGAACTCCTCCACATTGATATACTGCCCTGTTGAAACCTGTAAACGTAAAAGGCAAGCAGCAGTCAGATCGATTCTTTATAAAATGTTGTCTAGGCCACACAATTTATTGAATACAACATAAATTGAAATATGATTACACCTTTAATGCCATAAATTAACAGTAGTTAAAGGACAAGTTCGGTATTTTAGACTTAAAGCCCTGTTTTCAGATTGTTTTTGGTGAAATGGAACGGTTTTGACTGAAATTTCGACATTTGCGGCTGCCCTGAGAATTTTCGCGTGTTTGTGTTTCAGCTCAGACCTCTACAATGGGTTTAATGGTGCACTGGAACAATCCTTGCTAAAATGCATTAAACTTTCGTTTACAAAGACGTGAAACTCACCGAGTGGTCAGGGGTGTTCACTGATATGCTCACACAAATCCATATTTTTCCAAACGCCTCACACCCGTACATTCTTCCGCTTAGAGCTTGAATAATAGACACTCCAGCCCAGGTGGTAGCGCTAATCCGCCTTTGCCAATTGCAAGAATAGAAACAAAGTTCCCGGCGCGGAGTAATACCGTACCTCACAGCACATCTAATACATGTCAATGGAGTTGGTAAAAACTACGATAAAACCTGTTGGAATGCGTCTTTTGGAGCGATTTTTGTGTGAGCATACCAGTGAACACCCCTGACCACTCGGTGAGTTTCACGTCTTTGTAAACGAAAGTTTAATGCATTTTAGGAAGGATTGTTCCAGTGCACCATTAAACCCATTGTAGAGGTCTGAGCTGAAACACAAACACGCGAAAATTCTCAGGACAGCCGCAAATGTCGAAATTTCAGTCAAAACCATTCTATTTCACCATAAACAATCTGAAAACAGGGCTTTAAGTCTAAAATACCGAACTTGTCCTTTAAGGGCTTCTGTAGAAACATGGTGGCACAAAATGGCGACTTCCACGTAAGGGGACCCTCGATGTATGTAGATAAAAACTTCTCATTCTAAGGTAATAAAAACATAACGGTTCATTATGTAAGGTCTTATATACACACCTGATAATATAGTTTTGTATATTATATTACTTTTCTGTCAAGAGATCCTTTTAAAAGTTACACACTGCACCTTTAAATAAGGAGACATCGAAAACTTTCTGGGAGGAGGTACTTCAGGACCAGGATTGGGAAACACTGGTCTAGCTGTATCAGCTGATGTGTCTTTCCCATATATTCGTTGCAATGCCGTTGCTGCTAGTGCCTGCATCAAAAGCTCTGCATTTCTTTTTTTGTGCACAGCATTCAGTTTGGCAATTACAAGCTGCACTGCTAGTAAATTTATAACTAGCCAAACTAAATGCAGTCCTATCTCCTTTTTCCTAGCGGGCCTTGTTTTATATAATGTTGGTTACTAGGTTACCAATACCGTCATTCGCTTTCGAAAAGATTCACTTCACGAAACCCAGCTAGTGTTTTCGCAAGAATTAAGTGTAACTGTGGCCAAATCATTTATGAGCCCTATTAACTTCCATAGTATTCGTTTATCCTTCTATAGAAGTGAATGGGTCTCATAAATGGTTTGGTTACAACCAATCCTCAAAATATCTTTCTTGGTGTTCATCAGAACGAAGAAATTTATACCGGTATGTAACAACATGAGAGTGAGTATATGATGACAGAATTCAAATCATTTTTGGGTTAACTTTCCCTTAAACACCAATGTATACGGAGTAAAACAACGCAAGTATCAATAACAGTATTGTTTGTCTGGAAGTTTATGGATATTCTTGTACCGACCCAATTATGGCCCTTTTACACTGCATAGTACCCCATGGTTTGGTTGGCTTAGTTTGGGTCAGCTTACTTTTGGGAACTTTTCCATTAGGTGCAGTACATAGTAACCAATACTTTTTTTAGTACCACCTCGGTTGGGGTTCCAAGCGACCCGAGCTGGTACCAAACGTGACGCGAAAACACTGTAGATCACTAATTGGTCTGAAAGAATCGTCACTACCAGCGTCATTGCTATAATGTAAAAGATTAGCTTTACTTTATTGCTAGTTTGCGCTGTCTCAAGCAAACATGTCGTCATCTGTGCTCTGCTATAAGTTCCCAAACTCCCTTTTAGCGATGAAAAACATCCATAGGTTAAGAATCAGGGACACCATAACAGTTTTTTCCAGACTTGCATCATTAGCGACGAGCACGTCAGCATTATATGCAACTTCAATGAGGCACAGAGGAGCGCGTCGACCGATGCCACGGGTGTTTGTGCAGAAACTGTCATGTGAGACAGAGGTAGTGATAAACACGATGTACAAACATCTATGTGTGGTGGCCAATTTTAATTTTGTGGCGGACTGAGAAATAAATAAATGAATGGGAATGTACAAGGACGCTCTCACTTGTATGATGTCACAGCAGTAGGCAGCACAAATATAACGACACGCCTATAATCCCTCCCACTCCGAAGTGATACTAAACTCAATGGAAAACCTAACCACCCAAAATGAGGTGGGCTGACCCCACCCAAACTAAACTAAACCGTGGGGTACTATGCAATGGAAAAGCGCCATTACTTACCAGTTCTCGATGCCCATCCCTAATAATCCCCATTTAAAAAAAAGACACTTCAAAGTTTTAGGTTCACACACAGTTCAACATTACAGCTGCCGATTTTTTACAGTTTAGATTTTTTGCCTTGAAATATAAACATTTATAAGAGATTATAAACATTTATTGCAATTTAAACTCTATTCTGAGTGATGATAAGTAGTGCGAACATATACTTGCCTCTTTTTTGGTCAACCGCATAGATAATATTTTATCCACAATTGCAGCATCTTCCTCACTTGGGTTCTCCTAAGGCAAAAATCAGATTCACATTAACCAACCTACCAGTTTCAAAAAAAAGTTTTTTTGTCTCAAATCTAACCAGTTATGAGAAAGAAATATGTCAGCAATTGAAAACAGTCTAAGCAGCTTTGACTAGCGTGCTGACGCACCACAAAAAACTGCATGCTTGGAAGATTTTCCCCATCGAGCTCCTGTTGAAGTTCCCCTGCCATGGGCTGAACATGTAGAGTAGACACGGCAGGTGTGGTCACGTCAACATCTGCATCCATTTCATCCTCATCATCTGTGATTTTAATGTCCAAATCCTCGGTGTACTTCTTTCTCTTCACTTGCCGGTTAGAGCGCCGTTTCTGTTTGAAGTTACAGTATGTCAGTACATCAGGCAAGTAAATCCACCATACATCATGCTATTAAATTGTCTGCTAATGCACTTCAAAGGCTTAATTCGATTCAATATAAACAAGGACCAAGCAGAGGTGGGCAGTATGACCAAAATCTTAATATTTTACATTGTATATAAAACAATACAAAACTGACCAACACATTTCTATTTTATATATACACACAGCACCTGCGACATGTCCTCTTCTAGCGTGCGGGGCGAAACAGGTGGGCTAAGATCTACGTCTGAGTGGTCAGAGGACCCATTTCGTTTCCTTTTCTTACCACCCACTAGCGTGATGGTGCTACGAAGACAAAATAAAGAACACAGCCGCTAGACACAACCCTAAATAATGCGGAAACAGTGTTCAAGGTGGGCAAGCAAACATAACTTACTTCAGCTTAGTCTTGCATTTACTTTTACTGCCTCCAGCTCCAACAACCGGAGTTCCCGGAGTCTTCGCCTTCGATTTCTTGTCTCCACCCGGCACCACTTTTCCTCCTCCTGCGCTCAGGCTTTTCTTTTTGCTACCTCCTCCGCCGCCGCCACCTCCTCCTCCTTTCTTTTTGGCTCCGGCAACTCCCACGGCACCCTCCAGGGCCGCCGCGGTCTGTCCAGGAGGAAGCTCATCATGGTTGAGAACACGAGGGATGTTCCTCTCTCCTCTGGCTTTGGCCCGGGCAATGGCCTCGGCAACAATGCGATTCGCCTTCTCCTGCTTGCACAGGGTCTCCACTCGTCGCACAGGCTCCTGCACCTTTGCCAGACGCACACCGGAAGACGCAGCTGTAGTGTTTGTGCTGGCTCCAGAGCCGGCAGCCGAGGTATTGATAACTTTCACTACGGAAACAGTTCCACCAGCACTGGAGACCGCGTTTAACTGTGAAAAGTGACACGGATAATAATAAGTACATGAGTAATGAGTAACCTTACCTTAGAATCTGAATGATAAACAAGTTACTGAATCATAACAAAGGCAAGAAATTCACAAGCGTTTAGCCTAGCCCCATTCATTCCTTAGGATCCAAACAGGGATGAATTTAGAAGCCACCAAACACTTCCATGTTTTCCCTATTTAAAGACTGTTACATGAGTAGTTACACAAGTAAGTAAGTATGGCAGCACAGAAAAACACATGCCGATTTTTTAAGTGGATAAAAAAATGAGAACTATATTGTATGGCAGAAAAGCACTTAGTCTTCAGCACTTCGACCTCGGCGCGCAGTAACATCATTACTCCTGACTACTTGCTCAAACTTCCATTAATATCAATGCGCCCGAGGTTGAAGTGCTGCAAACTAAGTGCTCTTCCGCCACACAATACAGTTCTAAATTTTTATTTACTTAAAAAAAATCGCCACGTTTTATTTTGTGCCACCATACTTACTTGTGTAACTACTCATGTAATAGTCTTTAAATAGGGAAAACATGGAAGTGTTTGGTGGCTTCTTAATTTATCTCTGTTTGGATCCTAAGGAATGAATGGTGCTAGGCTAAATGCTAACACATTCACAATGCGCTGTACAAAAATTTTGTGCATGCATTGAAAAAAGATAGGTATGTATTAAATTGTCTAAGTTGAGGTAAGACCATAGTAAAATATAAAAAAAAGGGTGGTGTTTTCCTTTAACTGTCTCCCTACATACATTTATACATTTCTTCCCGCAAGCAGAATAAAATTAAAATTACAGGTGGTATATCATAAATACATTCATTCATTTATTCTTGTCTACTATTAAAGACAACTGCCAAGATATTTACAAGTCATCCTACCTGCGGCTGCAGCAGTAGTTTAAGAGGCACTGCCACTCTTTGTCCTCCCTGTCCTTGAGATATCTGCAACACTTGAGGGCTCCCACCAGCATTAGCTGCTCCAGAAACCAACTGAAACTGTTGGACACAAATAAAAAGTATATATTTACCACTAGTTAGTTGAAAGCCCACCCTTAATAGCCATAGCCCGATATATCAGACAATATTTGAATTTGTTTTAATATTGGCATCCACCGTTAATTTTAATAATCAGATGATATCTTTCTGTTCAATACATTTATTGTTCCCGTAACATTGTACTCAGGGTTTGAAATTACCTTTTGGCTTACCGGCCAAAGTGGCTAGTGGTTTTTCAAAGTTACTGGCCACTCAACTTTTTTGCTGGCCACAATTTGATTGTTGAGAAAATACATTTTACATAAGCAAAGTTGAGTTTGGCATGCTTAAATTACTTGGTTTAGCCAGATTTAAAACCCTTGCGAATGCAGATTGACCATGCATGTTATGAAATATCACTTATATTACTACAAGTCATAAACATGCAGTTTAGTAATGCATGAATAGATACGTTTCTAATGAATATAATAAAAGTGGTGAAGGGATGACTGAAAAGATAAACAAAAAAAAAACCCTAGACAAACACCTTGAATCCTTATTAACAACAGCAGTAAATACTGTAGTGTAGATCGCATCTATAAAAATATGTCGTCATGCGCTTCATTGATTGTCGCTGGGTGCAGGTAGGATTTATGGGAGTTGTAGTTTGGCAGTTGCACGTTGTTTACCATTTCACGTGACTTTTAAGAAAACTACAATTTTAAAATGACATTCAACCCACCAAATTGGCTAGTGGGATTGGCTGACTTACCAAACCCTGTTCTGTTCATTTCAAACCCTGGTTGTACTGAAATGTAACTTTCCATGTGTTCATGTTTTAATGCCAAGCTACATGCCACTAAGCACGTAACTGTAAAAAAACAGACGTTTGTCATTTTTTGCTTTCTTTTCACAAAGATACAGACAAGCAAAAAACAGAAATAAATAAGTTTTTGATCAAATTATAACCTACACTTTGAGTTATGAAGTAAAACAGCCTGTTATTGATTATAGCAGATAGACAACGCTACACTAAAAACTTATTTGTACAAATGCCTTGTAAGTATTTTTCTAGAGGATACTATACACAATGTTTATTTAGCATCACCAATTTCCTGTTTGTCTCTGTAAATACATCTGTGTTATATTGGCCACACATCAGCCCACCGATCACATTGCATTGGCAACTAATAACCAATCAAACACTCTGCAAACTGTACGACCTGTCTTTTTGCTCACCTTTGCTCCCTGTTGGTTGGGCTGTTGTTGCACCTGCAGCTGAATGGTGAGCACTTTTGGCTGCGCCCCCGTCTGACCCGCCTTGGCTTGTGCAAGGGCCGTCAGTTGGCCTCCCTGCAAAACAAACTTCCCTGGCAAAGAGCCCAACACCAGCCTGGGCTGCTGGCCTTGTTGACCTGCCCCGGCAGCCGCAGTTCCCGCTACCGTCACCGTCCCGGCCTGGCCGGCTCCACCCTGCGAGGGCTGCTGTAGCACCAGAGTGATTCTCTTAGCTTCACCCTAAAAAGACAGACGAAGAGAGGCTACATGAGTTTTGGGCCCACAAATGAAATACAATAAACCACAATTAAAGCGAAGACCGACCTGCTGTGGCACTGCTGAGAGGGTGACACCTTGAGGTCGAATGGTTGCTGTCGTTCCAGATGCCGTAGCCTGCGTCTGTAGCGACATCTGCGCTTGAGACTGCACTTGGACGGACTGTGGCTGCAGCTGACTCTGCGTGGATATCTGAACCTGCACAGGCTGCGTCTGCGCCTGTGACTGGGGCACAGAGGTCAATAACACCTGCTTCATTGGGCCATTCGAAGTCTGAACCAGCCTTTGGACCCCAGAGCCCACTTTCACCTGCCCCTGACCAGGAGATGTGGCATTTAATACTGTCCCCCCAGAAACAACTGCCATTCCTGGCCTAAGAGGGGTTCCTGTTAGAACTCTGGCAAGGGTGACTTTCCCTGGAGAGCCTGTGGCTCCTGTTACACCCTGTAGCACTTGAGTCTGACCTTGAGGACCCTTAAGTATAACAATTTTGGGGCCCGACTGCCCCGCACCTTGTTGAGTAACAGCAGCAATCTGCTGAGCCTGTACCTGCTGGGTGACGACCTGAGCGCCTGACACAGGTACTCCAACGGGGGAGCTCAGCAAAACTGTTGCTGCCCCGCTGCTGTTACCAGCCACAGAGAGAGAAGACTGAGGCACCGCCTGAACGGAAATTGGAGTTTGGGAAATGGAGATCTCCTGTGACACCTGGGTGGGCTGATGCTGTTGAAGAGTTTGAAGCGGGACAGGTGTTGGGACCGGATCAGGGACGGCATCACCGGGTGCAGGCACGCCGGGGTCTGCAGGTGGGTCGACTTGGCCCAAGGCCAACTTCAGTGCCTCCTCGACCGGGTCCGAGGAGCCTTGGGAAAAGGCGTCCTCTGGCAGGGAATCCAAATTGAACAGTGGCGTGTCATCAAAAAGGTCCATAATGGGGTCTGCCATCTTTTTAAAGAGTTTGTGAAAACAAGCAAAGAATGCGTGATATCCAGTGTTGGTACATGAACATCCAACAAGAAATATGCTGTGTAAGAGAGAAACAACCATTATTCCGTTAAAGTTAAAACATCATAGCCTAATGCGTAGCCTCACAGAAGGAACAGTCTCATGTATAAATAACAAAATAGCCGATTAAAATGAAATAAAAACAATAAGGGTACCTGTAATGATGAATTATTAGGGTGTGAGGAACAGGAAAAGAGAGTATCCCACCAGCTCACCCTCCTTTACTCTCTCTCCTCCGTCCCTCTGGAGTTAGTTTTAGCTTCTCTGGTTGGAGCGAATACAAAGCAATCCATTAATAAATGTGTGCGCTGATGCACTAAAAATATAAAAAAAGAGGATAAAACATTAATTTGTATCAATTAAAGCGTTTACACTACATGCATCTTACTGAATGGCTTTCCCATCACTTTGCATTAGATACCTGACAGACCGGTGTGCCCGCAGAGCCGGTATCATAACACTGTTGTGAAAAGTCAAACAGAGCTCAACGCTGTGTCATTTAAATAAATTCCCTACGCTTTTTATCTTATATAATTCAGTTTGTGCTTTAGATAAACGCAATAGATACTATAATACAGGGGTCGACCTGCCATCAAAATGAAACAACAGTCCCCGACAAACCCCATCAATGTTCACAATGGCGTTTCCTACCGCTGTAAATGCTAAGTATGTGTCACAGCATTTTGTAATTTTCATAAAGGCCGATTTAAACTGCATATATGTTTCTCCATCCTTCATAACACACCTCACAGTCTCTCATTCGGACTCTCTTTCAATCTCTCTCATCAACAAACCGGACCAAACCAAAGGCAACGTGCTACAAAAACCATAGCGCGACTATACGAACAGACACGGACAAGGCCGCAAAGCTGTTTCGACTTGGCTAGGGCGTATTTTCTAGTAAAATATGCCCTAGTAACGCAGCCATCCACTGTCCCAACTTTCCCCGCAATAATTTCGGGGTGCTAAATTTACCTTTGCATCGACACACATGGCTTTCTCCGTCTCACAACACTGTACGATTACAGGAAACGGCCAGCGTAGAGCAGGAACTAACCTCTTGCCAGAGCTGGCGTCGAAAGCGCAGCCCCCAAGTCATCCGCCGGGCGCTGATTGGTTAATCGTCACAGGGGCTGTCAGAAGTCAAACATTCCGTTGGCGGAAAAGGTTGTCAATCATTTCGGTGTGCGGAATTACGGGCGGGAGACGTTAATGGGGTATCGGTCGTACGCGTAGTTTGGTTGAGGTTGCACTCAATGCGGCCTACTTGTTATCGGAGGGTTTGGAGATGCTCGCGTGTAAGAATTAAAATACTAGTGGATTTATTTCTTTATTATTAGTCCTTAACATGAAGTTTCGTTTACGTTTATGTTATCAATTCCATTTTTTTAACTCATGTGCTCCAATATTTGCCAATAAATAAAAGAAATGATAAAAATCTGCTTTTTATATTAAACCCATTTTGTCAAATATAGATTTATTATTTGATCCGGTTAACGTGTTAAGTTGAAAAAATGCATATATGAATTATAAATTTTGATAATATGGAAGATATTTATTTTATATTTATAAAAACAATTTACTGTTCAACATCATTTATGTTATCAATTCCATTTTATAACTCATGTGCTCCAATATTTGCCAATAAAT
Source organism: Paramisgurnus dabryanus (assembly GCF_030506205.2). Taxonomy (NCBI): domain Eukaryota; kingdom Metazoa; phylum Chordata; class Actinopteri; order Cypriniformes; family Cobitidae; genus Paramisgurnus; species Paramisgurnus dabryanus. The sequence goes on along the minus strand of NC_133342.1, from coordinate 35,904,500 downwards.
AAAATAAATTATAAAAATCTGCTTTTTATATTAAACCCATTTTGTCAAATATAGATTTATTATTTGATCCGGTTAACGTGTTAAGTTGAAAAAATGCATATATGAATTATAAATTTTGATAATATGGAAGATATTTATTTTATATTTATAAAAACAATTTACTGTTCAACATCATTTATGTTATCAATTCCATTTTATAACTCATGTGCTCCAATATTTGCCAATAAATAAAATAAATTATAAAAATCTGCTTTTTATATTAAACCCATTTTGTCAAATATAGATTTATTACTTGATCCGGTTAACGTGTTAAGTTGAAAAATGTATATGAATTATACATTTTGATTATATGGAAAATATTTATTTTATATTTATAAAAACAATTTACTGTTCAACATAATTTTCAATACTGTTTCGATTTATTTTTAATGTTTAAAACACTACCATATTTTTGATATTTTTTTGTCAATCAATCAGTGAAGAAATATCCGCACACATATATTTTTAATATTATTTTATACCTATCATAAAGACAATTTTTTATATATTGGTATACCCTACTTTCTTAAAGTGGCATGGTATAGATATTTATTCAGATAAATGTTCATAAACAGGCCAGGTGAATGAATAAAGAATTAACATCATTGATTCTTTGTATGTGACTCTCTTTCTTCTCCCATTATTTCTTCCCTGCAGTTGGTCCCTCTCCTTTTTTTTTCGTATATGCAAGTGTGAATAATTGTGTTTGTATAAGAGTGTCTTTAAACCAATGCTCCGTACTTTATTGATTGTGACAGTCCGCCCTGCATGATCCATAGGAGTCCAGTGTATACTTGCATGTCTGCTTGCCAAAAGTCCCATCTGCCTTCGCCTGACTGGTGTCACTGTAGTTTGTATCCGTTATCCATTATGCTTATGCTTGTATCTGTGATGATTTCTGCTTTATGTTGCCAGCTACACTGCTGAGAGCTATATTTACAAACAGCTGCTGTTATAGGTAACACAGCAGAGGAAACAGGAAAGAAGAAATCTTCATCAAGTGAGATCAGATGTAAACATTCAATCAAGTTCAGGATCACAGAGTAAGAAAATAACCCACATAGTATAAGAAGAAATATTTGTGTTTGGTTCAAAGATTATGTTTAATAAGACTTTTTAATTACAATACACACACCTAGCTCAACAAGCAGGCAAACATAAGCAAATTTAGATAAGCCATATTTTAAAGTGATTACATATCATTTCAGTAATTGAACAGTTTTGATCAAAGTTAAAGAAATTCATCATTTTAAACAGTTTTTATTCTTAGGGGCACTTTTACTATGACTTGAGAAATACTTGTTTTCAGAAATACATATAAGTATCAGTGGCGGACGGTGACTTCTTTTTTCGAGGGCGCTTGATGCTAAGTTCGTCACAACATGTATGTAACCCGTCATGTGTGTGGTTCGTTGTGTTCAGCGCATCGAGTGATCCTGTGTACATCACATGTCTTGTCAAAATAAGTGCCTGCTGCAGACGCATCTAAAGGGTTTATGATAAAAGAGACACTCGCGTTTGCCAGATAATCGCATAAATCTCATGCGTAATCAGAGTTTACTGTTAAGGGAGTGTCTTGCGTGTATTTTGTGAACGTCTCTTTTCAAAATTTTGGTTTTGACGTGTGCAGCAGGCACTTATTTTGACAAAACACTTGATGCACATGGCTCACATGACGCAACAAACACATATTTTGAAAACGCAAGCAACACACGACACACCGAACCCCTCGGATGAGCAGTCATGAGACGCCACTGATTAGCATACAGACCTGATTTGAAAAATGTAATAGAAAAAAATAACAGATATTCAAACAAATGATTACTGACAATTACAATCATAATCTTTAATTAGTCACTTTGATATTTAATTTGAATAAATATCTCTGTTTTAAATGCTCTCACACCTAAAAAAATAAAAGAACAAACACAAGCACTGATTTTGTGGCATCTGTCCTGTTATTAAAGGACACCTATTATGCAAAATCCCCTTTTACAAGGTGTTTGGATATAAATGTGTTTTTGAAATAAATCCACCCACTCCTTTTTAAATCTACAATAAAACAAAGCAGTTTCATTAGACATGCCGTTTTGATTTTCTTGTTAATGTGATGTCACACTGATAAAGCCCCACCCACAGCCACTGACTGACAGTCCTGCATTACCATAGTTTCCATCCTCAGCAAGCAATATGCAGTCTGCCATATCTTAATAGTGACATAAGAGTGTTTTCACAGGAATCATATCTATTTTAACTGAAAGCACTTGCTGTTTCTTTCGGTAAGGGAGTGGGGGGCAGTAGCTCATTTGCATTTAAAGGTACACACATTAAAACAGCGCATTTTAGAAATAGGGGCATTTTGGACATGCTGTTAGAAATAATCTGTGATAGAATAAATGACAGACACATTCTGTGCACACCTGAGACTTATATTACATCTTGTAAAAATGGGCATAATAGGTGCCCTTTAATATTCCCCATATTGCAAGCATGTAACCCTGTATCCATCTTGTCTCTCTCACATCATCATTCTTTACAACGGGAAGACCAGGAAGCCTGAAAAGGTTGAGTACTTCCAGCCTCCCATTAAGTTGCCTCTCTCTAGTTTGAGGTAAGCCTTGTCTCCTCTCTCCATGATCACAAGCCCAGCATTAGTGGCTGCCTCCCGTGTCACATCCTGGTCTCCAGCAAAGGCTGAGATCATCGGCCATCCATTCAGCATCAAACTCACCTGTGACATGGAAAAATTGCGAGTGACTTTGAGTGAATACTATAATTCTGACAGGCACCATGCCTCGAGTCGTTACCTGTATGGTTTGTCTGTTATATGCCTTCACCACGTGGAAATTAAAACTGTACACCCCTCGTCTCGGAGCGAGGAAGATGCTGCTCTCCTGGTCAAAATGACCACCCACGTTCACCAAGATCTAACAAAAAGAAACAGATTAAGGACTGGAAAAAGTAAAATGATTTATAGTCAAAGAGCACAATTATTTACCTGGTCAAAGTAGATGATCATGGTACGGTTGCTCATGTCTGTGGGTTCATGGTTTGTCTGGCGTGTGGCGGAGAAGGCGACTCGGCCGGTACCCGAACGCACTGACATACCCAACGCATTCCCCGCCGGCTCTGAAGAGGGTGTAGAGTCACACACCACCAGACATTTACCCTCCAGTACTATGGGCTCAGTGTCATTTTGCCCTCGTACCACTACAGGGCCCATTGCAATAAACAGACACGTCAATAGCATGGGCAGCCCAGCAGATAAACTGCCAAAGTTGGGCGGCATTGTCTTCATTATTCCTTGGTATATCTTCAACTAAAATGAGGGGCAGATGGTTGACAGGTTGTCTTCTGCAAACTCTTGAGGAACTGAGATGTTATGAACTACCATTCAAATTATCAATCTTTTTATGTTGTAAATATGTCCTTGTTTCTTCTTTTCAACCTGACGTTCTCTTTTTCTCAGTCAATCCGTTTTTCCGACTTGCCGTCCTGTCTGTCACGTTTTTTTGATGAAGATCTACTCTGTGTGTTATATTGCCCGTAGGGGACCAATGGCAAGGACATTTAGAGGTTTCTCATCAATCCGAAAAAAATCCATCATCACAGCCAACCTGTGAAAAGAGAGAAAGACAAGAGAGATAGAAAGAGGTAAGGTAAGAGGAAGTCCTCCCACATTTTCACCCAACAGGTATGCTGGTGGAGGGGAGGAGGAGCAGTGAAGGATGAAGATCATGAGGTAACAGTTTGGATCTCTTTCAGCTGATAGGGAACAGCATCCAGGAGAGAGTGAGAACAAGAGAGAGAAAACAGAACAACTCCACTGAGAGACCATCTGTCTGTAACACGCTTTCACTTCCCTCCTGACGCTCCACAACATGCAGGACTCTCTCTCTCTCTCCCCTACACACAAACTCCAACCTACTCTCTCTCCTCAGTGTCCTGGCACACACTTGAACGGACTGTAATATGCCTCATAACCAAAAATATATCTATAAGAATAGGAATCTATAATACAGATGTCATTCAATGAGTAGTGAATTCTTTACTGCTGGACATTTACATTTAAGCGTTCAGCAGACACTTTTATCCAAAGCGATATTTAAGAGTAAGGAAAAACAATAGAGAGATTCATCTTAGAGTCAAATCTCATTGTCAATAACAACTATTTCTGTTTAGTTTCGGTTTTGCATGCTCTTCAATTCTTTAACAACTTTATGCCTAAAACTTCACCCACTAAACATTTATCCGTCGTCACATAAAAAAAATATAACTTATTTTAATTTACAGCACTTGCAGTAATGCAATACATCACAAATGACAAAATATCTTTTCATCCAAGCTTATTCTAGGAAAAACACAAGATAAAACACATTTGTAGGCTTAATCATAAAAATAGAAAATCACCTGATTTAGTGGGACGTCCTTTGGGCTCTCGTAAAAGATGTGAAGTATCAGATCTTCTGTAGGAGAAATACTCATCCTATCTACTAAAGACACTCCCCCCTGCTCTACCACATTTAGCTCTCTCTCTCTTTCTTTCTCTCGCTCTCTCTCTCATCAATGTAACATCTTACTTTACCACCACCACCACCACAGGAAAATGATACATAGCAAAATGGCAATCAATTTTTTCAGGTTATATATGACGTTATTTTAAAAGGTACATTGTGTAACTTTTAAAGGGGTCATATTATGAGATTTTTTTTAAAGATGTAAAATAAATATTTTGTGTCCCCAGAGTGCGTAAGTGAAGTTTTAGCTCAAAATATAATATAGATAATTTATTATAGCATGTTAAAATTGCCACTTTGTAGGCCTGAGCAAAAGTGTGCAGTTTTTGGGTGTGTCCTTTAAAATGCAAATGAGCTGATGAAATACAAACACTGATCACAATGATGGTGGTTTGTTGTAATTGAAACTCAATTGTGCTGTCAATTATTTTCTCTCTCTCTATTTCTCTCTGCACTAAATGACATTGCCGTGGTTGGATAGTGCAGATTAAGGTACCGTATTATTGTAATTCACCTTGCTACCTACCTCACAAAAGTGGCGAAATCTGAACAACCTAATTTTCACAAGCTTGCAGGAAATGCCTTACCCAAACAAAGTTATTGGGTTGATAATTTTCACATTTTCTAGGTTGATAGAAGCACTGGGGACCCAAATATAGCACTTAAACATAGAAAAAGTCAGATTTTCACACTATGACCCCTTTAAAAGGATTTCTTAAAAGAAATGCAATATAATATACATAACTATATTGTAAGTGGTGTGTAAAGACCTTACATAATGAACTGTATTATTTTTATTACGTTAGAATGAACCGTTTACATAATGAACATTTTATAAAAATATAACATTAATGTCTTTTATATTGACTGAGTAAGGTCATGTCAAAGATTTAAATCAATGTAAAATCAATGATTGAAATTAAACTTCAATGCTCCTTATCTCATGATTATTAACTTTAACCCCTTAAAGTTCCAATGTACACATTGAGACAACTGCAGGAACACTGCATTATTTAACAGAAAACTTCATCAAATACAACAACTCAAAAAGCTAAACATGTCACATATCTGTGAAAAGCTGAGATTCTTGTGATTTAAATGATGTAAACCCTTTTAAGATACAATCGACACGGCAAGTACAATTAGTATCCATTTTAGGATGTTTTTTTTAGCTTTTTTTAGGAACGCTAAGGGGTTTTAACCTGGATGTCACAGACAGGGTCATGTGTAAGCTAAGATAATAAGTATACAGCAACTAAAATAAACTAAAACTACTTTATGACATGGAAAACCTAATTCAGAAAATGCTTAAATTAAAAAAAGACAGTAGAAAAACTGCTTCATCATTTCACAAATATTCAACTTTTTTATTTTCTGAAAACATGCATCACAATCAAAACAGCAAAAAAATGCACAATAATGGATGAATACTTGTGTATTTAAAAAAGTGTTATGGTTACAAGGGCTGTCAGCTCTGTTTGTCTTGCATGAGAATATGTATTATGACACTTGCACCCATGATTATGTGAAGCCCATGTGACAAGTCGCTTTTTGTCAGAGGAAAACATACTTCAATTCTGTCCACCTCTGCTTTTTGTCACTGTGGCTGTTCACTAAAATAAATTTTAATAGCAAAGTCATTTCCGGTCTCTACCAACGAATAAGTGCAGTCATATTTCTTAAGAATGGTGATCCTGCTGTTCAGTTCGGGTTTGTAGAGGCCAAAGCCCAGGCAGATGGGTTGGGAAAAGGTGGTGTTGAACCTGTGCAGGGGGAGCGGGGTGGATGATGGTCCCACCTCGGAGAAAGTGATGGAGCCAGAATCACAGTCCAGCGATACTGCCAGGTGTTTGCCAGACATTTTTGTGGAGAGGGGGATTTTCTTATGGTTATGCCAGGCTGCCAGTTTCTGGTCATGTTGTTGTGCAAGACTCCAGGATATCTGATTCAGTAAATCAATGGATTAATCAAAAATCAATCAGTTTGCTTAACCCCCACAGAAATTAAAAACAGGGCAGAATGGACCCTTTGACATGATACAGTATACTTTGATATTATTCCCTGCTAAATAAAACAATAAAAACCATCACAAATATATTATAATGGAATTAATGGTTATAACGGGACTTGTTTTGGTTTTGATGGAAACCATAATGCTCTCTGTGGGCCTCTGCTGGTGATGTGTTGGTTTCTGGCGCATATCTGGCAGATGGGAACCAACAGAACAGAATTTAATCCTAAATTAAATTTATTTCCAGCAGGGAAACACACTAAAAGTTTAACAGTATACACTTCATCCTTAGCTAGACTATTGTGTACAATGTTTTGGGATCACACTGTACCTTGTTGCAGCCAAATGCTGTCTCCTCCTTGCCTTTTCTCGCAGTGTTGTGGTAAGTCACAGCTAAATCCCAGAAACCCTCCACCTCCAGTTCTCAATAATAGGTTCCTGAAGAAAATCTCTGACACGAGACCACCTGAGACCAATGGTCGAAACGGTCAGGATGCTCGGCGACAGACAAACGGTTTTTGACTCTCATTACTGATCGTAGGTCATCTGAAACTCTTAGTAGAGGATGAGCTGAGTTTTTGTCCGTGGTTAATGAGCTTCTTACTAAAAAAAAAAAGAAAAAAGGGAGAACCTGTCATTAGGATTTGAGCCACTAGATGGCACTACTGGACAAAACACAAGAAGCAGCTATGGCCGTTTCTCACTCGGAAGACTGCAGCCTCCGGAGATCGCATTTGGAGGCTGCATACGTCTTATTTCAGAATATTAACAATGATAAAGTTAACTATTTTTCTTAGTTAATCATAAACTGTTGTAACTTGCGCATGACGTGCGAATGTAATGCTTAGTTAACTTTAATAAATCAGGCATGATGACGTATGCAGCCTGCATATGCGACCTCTGGAGGCTGCAGCCTTCCAATGTGAAACGGCCATCGAATACTGTGAACCAATGGGAACCAGTGAACCAAAAGTTTGGGGCACATGTGTATTGTACAGTATTTTAAGGATGTATAACCTAAAAATAACCATTAGGAAACTTTCTTTATACAGTAAGTTGTTACAAAAACTCCCATAACTCATTGTTATTTGGTTCCCCAAAATAACCAAATGCTAACGTTTGGACAACGTACTATGTAAGTAGTCACGAAAGAGACCTACTTGTATTTAAATCTAGTACACATTTAAATATTAAAATTTACTTTGTTAAAGGCGCTCTAAGCGAATAATGTGCGACATTCCTGTTGATGTTTGAACTGTTTTCAAACAGACAGAGCGTAGCTAACTCCTCCCCCTCCCCCTCCCTTCCGTGCTTTCATGAACGCGCCCAACCCCCACCCCCAAATCCTTCTTGTCGTTTATTGGCTGGAATACTTTGTTTAGTTTTGTGCTGCTAGGTTTGGCCATTTGTTGATATTGCCGTTTGTGAAGCCTGGGCTGTCTACAGAGATCGCGTTTTTTTTACAGTTTGATCAGCGGACAGGCAGCAAGCAGATAGTGAGGAGATGTTTCCGGTATGTAACAAAAAATGTTTTATGGTCTAAAACGCTTCAATTCGCTTAGAGCACCTTTAAGAACCAATTTGTGATCCAGTCTTCTCTGTCCTCTGAGATTTGGAGCATCAAAGTTGGATTTTAATCATTTATTACTTAGTCAATGATATTAAGTTTATGTTCTTTACAATCCCAGGCAAAATATATATTTTTAAATATAATTTTAAATATTTTAAAATATACAAAAAAGCAACAAAAAAATGTGCATTGAAATAGAAATATATTTTAAAAGCCTACTACTTTTTTATTTTTTAAATTGTGAAAAATATTAAGAAAATAAATATATTTTATTTACTCGTTGCATTGGAAGAAAAACTTGTAAACATAACAGGATTAAAAGATTAAAATTAAATATATTTTCAACTGCAAAAAGATGCTTATTATTTTATACTTTATTACATTTAATACAACCATTATATTTTGGCCAGAAAAAAAATATTTTGCCATATGGGTTGTAAAATTAGAACTGTATTTGTTGCCCCTGAAATACATTTTGAAATATATGCTAAAGTGGACATATTATGAAAATCAGACTTTTTTCATGTGTAGGAGCTATAAATAATCCACCTAGTAAAAAACATCAACCCTGTAACTTAGTTTTGGTAAACCATTCTCTGCAAGCATGTGAAAAAATAGATAATTGAAATTTGGCTCCCCCTGTGATGTCAGAAGGGGATAATACTTAATCTGCACTATCCAACCCCTGCACTGCCATTTAGTGCAGATATCAGATCATTTGCATTCAAAAGGAAAGATAAAAAAATTAATACATTACATTAATACGTTACAATAAATTATCTATATGATATTTTGAGCTAAAACTTCATGTACTCTGGGGAAACCAAATATTTATTTGACATCTTAAAAAAGCCTTGAGAAATGTACCCTTTAATATATGAAGGTTAAAGGTGTAACAGTAGCCAAAAATACATTGTATTGGTCAAAATGATGGATGGTTTTATGTAGAAAACAGTAGATCACAAAGACTCACATGTTTACTCGTGTGATAATTGTATGAATGTGAATACCCACAGAGCTCTCTCTCAAGTTCAATGAGGCAGCGCAGAGTCTCAGTTATGAACTCTCTGTATTTATATTCCACATTCTCAATCATGCGTTTCTTATTCATATTTGGCTTAGCTGGTGTAAACACTGGTGAATTGAGTTCTGCCATCCTGAAAGGCATGACAGAGAGAAAACTATAAATATGCTTGCTTTATCTTTTGTACATACAAACTAACATATAACTGCACTCACAAATTACAACTAGGTTGCCAAGTTTACTATGACATAAGACTTACTGTGAATCCTCTGACTGGAACACCTGTCAGCAGAAATGTATTTGTAAACAGATGATGATCGTCCAGTATTTTCACAGAAATATGGGCCATGCTCATGGCACGGCATGATAAAGTATAGCAACATACCCAGATTAACAAGAAGGGGTCGCTCTCCTCAAGCAGCTAGCCTAAGCATTGAATGTTTTCAGTCTGGTTGAGGTATCCTCTCATCCTGTTGCAATCTTCTTGCAGTATCTGTAATGTCAGCTGTCTCTCCTGCTCAGTGACGTTTGTCACAGCTGACACCAATCTGCACACCTGTGCTTGCAGGGCTGAGCCCATCTGTAACACCTGCGAGACATCACTCATAAAGGAGTCCTGCTAAAATGAGTCTTGTCATCATACATTAGAAATAAGAAGAAAATTTTAATCTTGGGCATTTTGGACTCAAATTTGATTTGCCCATATGCACACAAGCGTCACTAGCCTAGAAATCTAGACGCACCCTAGCGGCCACAAAATATATTTGCTGCCAGGGTTTAGTCTAGGCACTCACAATACACTTAACAGCTCCAAAAACCAAAATTTGGTCAGGCCAATCACATCGTGTGGAGCGTCTGTGGGGCGGGCTTAACATGATGACGACAGAGCTGCAACGGTTCCAAACTTGAAAACAAAGAATGGCTGCTGCTGCTGGCGAACAGCTTTCTTTTGAAGCAGCTTTGGCCGCGACTCTGGAGGACTTAGACTTATGTTTTTCTTTGAGAGAAGAGCAAATAACCCTACTGAAGTCCTTTTTAAGCAAGAAAGATGTGTTTGGAGTTTTGCCGACTGGTTACGGTAACTACGTCACCTTCTTCGTTGCTCTGATTGGTCATAGCGCTATCCTATTGCGTGCAGAGGCATTTTGAGGGACAACCTTATATCCCGCCCCTTGCATTGAGCCGTTTGTGTGAAGAGTTGCCAGACCTTACATCTTGATGTAGGTCTGGCTAACCAGGCTAAAGCGTCACCACACTGCATGTCAACCCTGCTGAAAAAAACAGCATGCCAGCAAGACCAGCATATGTTGTGTTTTGGTGCTGGTTTGCTAGTGAACACCAGCTAAGCCAGCACCAAGCCAGCATCAGCACCAGCTAAACCAGCACCAAACCAGCATTAGCACCAGCATCCCATGCAGGTCATACCAGCAAGACCAGCATATGTTGTGTTTTGGTGTGGGTATGCTGGTGACCACCAGCTAAACCAGCATCAAACCAGCATAGACAAGGATAATTCCCATGCCGGTCCATGCTGGTTTGATGCTGGTTTTTTCAGCAGGGAAGTACAAGTCGATTTTTCTCAATATGTTGATTTTTTGGAGCCCCTGATTTTCGACACCTGCGACGGGACATGTCGGTCAGCGGTTCAACTAACAGGTGGGTTCTGTAAGCAGGCCGCTGCAGGTGCATCCTCACTCTCCTCTTCTGGACAGCAATCACAGACAACCATCCCATGCTCCTCCAGACCCCATGGGCATACAAACCCTCCACTACCTGAGACACTCCAAGCGTCCCGTATCTTGGGACAAAACAGTGGCACTGATATATGTTAAGATATGTCATTGCAAGATTTTTTTTAATTAAGGCAGCTGAAACATGCATTTTGCAACATGCCCTACCTAGTCTGGGACTAGGATAAGCCCTGTCTGGGAAACCACTCCAAGTGTCCAATTGTTATCTGAGACACACATTATGGGGTGGTTTCCCGGACAGGGATTAGCTAAAACCAGGACTAGACCTGAGTTTAATTAGACAAAATAACTAGTTTAACAAACATACCTTACTAAAAACATTACTTGTGTGCATTTTGAGGCAAAACAAAGGGCACTGATGTATTTTAAGATGTGTCAGTGCAAGTTGTTTTCAGTCTGGACAGCTCCTATATTTATTTTAGTCTACTAGTCTAATTTCTGTCTGGGAAACCACCCCTTACTGTAGTACAGACTTAGTCCAACTGTTTGGTTAATCTGCCTCCCATTTAACTATTTATAGTCTGTTCCATTTGACTTCTGGATAAATTGGGTAATCTCCTATTGATCTCTATGATCTTAAGTGTATCAAAGGCGATACATTCTGCTTTCCCAACTCCACATTGTATGAATTGTGTTAAAAATAACACAGCAAAATTTACAAGGAATAAATGCTATTGGTGAAGAAATTTACAAATTTGTAACATCAACCAAAAATCATTATCCATCAATTGACCCCAATGTTTTCTGTACTACAGACACATTCAGAATGAATAATTCAAACTCTCAGTGGCTTTCTGTATGATTTACTGTATTAACCTGCTTTATTTAAAGTAGTGTATAACCTTTGTTTTCTGAAGGAAAATGTGGAAACAGACTTACCTTTCGATTTTTAGCAGCTGATATAAAAGAAAAGGTGAAGGATAAAATACGAGTGCCTGTGGCAGCTGGTTTATCCTTCACTGACTGACCTTTCAACACAGAAAACTGTTAAGCCATCATGTGACCTGATCTTAACAGAAGAGATCTGACAGGTGAAGAAACAGAAGCAACTACTTAACCTGGTGGCAGCAATTACATTAGACCAGTGGTTTTCAAACTTTTTCCGCCCGCGTGCGGCCCCCCTTGTGTACGATGCATTCCTTCGCGGCCCCCCAAAGAAAATTTATGACAAAAACTGTTCTAAAATGTAACATTTTAATTTAACAAAACATATTAATTTATACAAAGTAGTGCTGTTGGTTAGTACCCTTATTTTTTTTAGGTTTAATTACACAGAATTCATGATAAATGAATGTATTTTATAAAATGTCATAAAACTGGGGCCCCCTTGGCACCATCTCGCGGCCCCCCTGGGGGCCCCGGACCCCAGTTTGAGAACCACTGCATTAGACAATGCTAAGTAAAGTAAATAAGTTGGGTGTTGAAACGAAAGACAAAATAGCTGGAGAGACATGAGCTTACTATTAGTGATGATTGTAAGATAAACAGCCATCTAAAGATTTGTTATAGGATCCCAGTTATTGCACCTGTAAGCTTTTAACAGAGAAGTATTTTATGTGATCCCGCTCTCATAAAGAATGCAATAAACACAAGTCTTGGCATTTAAAAATACCTCTAACAATTTTGCATAAATAATATGAACAATTCTAGAGCATTAAATCAGCATTGGACAGATATAAATAATAATTCAGGGTACTAGGCCTGGACCACAAAACCAGTCATACAATACATTTGTATGGGTCAAAATGATTGATTTTTCTTTCTTTCCAAAATCATGAAGATATTAAGTAATGACCATGTTGCATGAAGTTATTTGTACATTTTCTACCATTAATATATCAAACGTTATTTTTGTAAGTGGATGCAGTAATGACTTCATTTGGAGAGCACCTATTTAATTGCTAAAAAACAACGTTATTTTGTGTATTTGGTATAATACAATGTGTTTGCGTGGTTTATGGTTAGAAAACCAAATTATTTTCCACATACCGTACATTTTTATAGCCCAGATATCCCTATCTTCCTAAAACGCACTGATTTTGTACAAACCTCATCGATCTGAAAACCACTGTGTCCCTGATTGGCCAGCTAATCTGTACGATGTGATTGGCCTAAATAAGTCTGATATCAGTCGGAAATGTGACGCCCCTTCCCATGTTTGAAAGATTCGCTCACAATGCTGACAGGAGTTATTAAAACAACTTACAGGCTGAGTCCGAAGCGGGGGAATTATGATAATAACCGTCGTGTTAACGTCAACAGGCCCAGGATGTAAACTGTTGCCTACAATCCGTGTGTTTGTTGTAGTCCAAGATAAGAGATTTACGTTGGAGACGATAACTCACGTCATCGTGTACTTTGGGGTTTGTACCTTTTGCATATCGTTAACATGTACACACTTACACACCAAAGGAAATGTAAAACAGTGAATCGGACCATATGTGCTTTTTAAATGTGATTTTCTCAATGTTTTGATTATATTGGGCACTCATATTCCAGATTTTCAAATAGTTGTATATCGGCCAAATATTGTTGCAAAGTATGTTTGTTATTGTCCTAACAAACCATATATCAATGGAAAACTTTTTTATTCAGCTTTCAGTATAAATCTCAATTTCAAAAATATTGACCCTTGTGTCTGGTTTTGTGGTCACATATAGACAAGTTTGCTCTTAATTGTAAAACCTAAAATGACATAGCCTACTATAAGCAAATACAAGTCGAGACTTTTTGTTTTCTTTATCTCTTCTTTAATGTTAACATCTTGATGTTACTTTTTAAATCCAAAGCACATTTTATTAGTCACAAACAGAGAATAAACTATAACATTAAAAGCTGGAGATGTGAGTGCTGGTGAACGATCCTGCAGAGACAGTGTCTGAATCAGACAGACAGATATATAGACACAGACAGACAAACAGAGGCAGACAGACAGACAGACAGACACCCGCCGATGCCGCAGCGCCAGTGTCTCAACAAAGACTCAGGCCGCGCGCGCGCGAGAGAGCGAGGGCAGGAGAAGAGAGAGGGCCATTTTATCCAAATACACAGAGACTCGAGCAGAGAGAGAAGGGGGAGGGCAGGACTATGGGAATGACAGCAAAAGCGAAACGTCATTTTTCGATATCGCAATAGTGCCATTAACCCAGATATTTAACAGCGGGTGACAAATATGCATTCGCGACTGTAAGTGAATATAGAGTGTGCTCAAGACAATACAACAAATAAATCATTCAGATGTCAGAGCCGACTGCGCATCATGGTGGTGGCAAAATGCCGGAAGAGCAGTGATGATATCCAGTCGTAATCTATCCTGTAACATTACAAAGAGCCGTGAAAGATAGCCTACATAATCGTCTTCTGGTAAGTAACACATTGTTAGTACTCTTTACGTTCCCATAACAAGATATGTCCGTGCAAAGCATGTCATATAGACATGGGAAAATATGAATCATAATTGGTTATGATCATAGAGCGCGCGTCCGAGGACGCAACAGGTCGCGCGTACAGTAGAACTGTAGTTCCCGCGAGGATCTGGCTGACGTAATTATGACATTTCGACATAGTTTTACGACGTGTACTACGGTGTATATTGTAGTGTTTGAAAAATAAATTCATGTGTTTTAGCATTACTATTAGTTAAATAATAAAGTTTTTCAGGCATTATTATATTTCCTGGACATGATATTTGACATAAATGTTTTTAAAATGTGATAAATCCAAATTATGATTGGCAGATTATGAATAGCCTCCTATTAAATAGACGGATGCATTTGGCTATTAAAAACGAATTAATGTATTATGGTAGACTGATTTAAACCCTGATCTAAATACAAACCATATTACACAAGCACATTTAGATACTGTTGTATTATTTATATTCAAAATCAATGAAAAACTGAAGACAGGCCTGCTGATTTGAGTTTTTGCATTTGCTTTATGGCATTACAAGACATGCATTATGATAACTGTGAATACATGTGGTCAGAATTTTGATGCACAAATCTGTGCAACAAGTTTAAGTAGGCTATATTTAATATAAAAAAAAATGTAAATGAGGTTAGGTGACACACACTTCTATCTCAATCTTACTTAAACTGATGCTTAATATTACATGTTTTTATTCACTACCGAAATTTACAGAAAGGTTCATGGGAACGCCTTAAAACTTGGGGGATGTAAGCGAAAGGAGGGGTATATGCATGAGTAGGTGGTGTTCTGCGTTATTTGAATGCGAATGTAGTGGGAGAACAAGCTGAGATTGTGTTTGAGACAGAAACAGGAAAAAGGAGGAGGAGAGTTGTCTCTGGATTTTAGTTACACTGAATAGACACAGATTTGGTTTGCCAAGTACTTCACTTTTGAGACATTGCTCATGTATGCACTTACGATTTAGCCTTTTGTTTCATTTATAAATGATATAGATTTTTTTATGGTTGCATCTCAGACAAGTTAATTTTTCTAGTAATTTAGATTCACAAGAAAGACATACAATGTAATTGAACCAATGGGCCAAATAGCCACTGACTTTTTCGCGCATCATGTCACGCAGGAAACAGAAAAGACCTCTGCATTTTTTCAGTCCCATCCTGAACACTTCATGGCTACTTCAACATGGTGAGAAATATTTTAATGTTTAGTAGAAGAGCTCCACTGTTTCTGTCAGTAAGCGCCGCTGTACTATAAAACGTGTTTCATTTGCATTATCTAATATTTTTTGCTTTTAAGGTAAATGTAAATTTGATTCTATAACCATCCAGATCAGATTAGATATAGCGAAAATCTAAAAATCTGACCAAATTTGTGAAGCAAACATAAAAAGTAGGGGGATGTGTGATTATACTGGAAAAGGTGGACCACGTTGAAAAAATAGCGCCACTTTAGTGCTCTGGAATGGCATGAGACTTCATTGTCTCCTTGAGTCTTTGTGGTCGTGCAGTCAGGCATTAACCGCTAGGAAGTGTCTTGAACTGTAACTTAAATGTAAGAGTTCCTCAAAGTACACTTAACTCCTTCTATATGAGTGTTTGTGCATCACAAAAATCAGTTGTGAACCTGTCTGTGAAAACCCGGCTGAAGTCATTTTTTAAATAATGTAAATAACATTCTGTGATATCTTTTATATTGACTAACTTTGATGCTCCCAAACTCATAATATGAGATTTTATCCTTGATTGTACGGACAGCATCACGTTTTGTATCCCATTGCATCCTCTGTAAGTTGATTTTGTAAATTTGTCCTGTGCTTAAGGTCACTTGTTTCAAGTAATCTTGGAGTTCTTAGTGGTAAACCACTGCGCTAAGACTTACCGACCTTTCAGGCTTCATTGGGTTTGGACAGAAGATTTGTTTAAACATATGAGATGTAACAGCACATTTTTACTTACTCAGCCTCATGTGTTTCTAGGAAGTGGGTCGGTGTAGTGGTTTGGGAATTTAGTGGCGAGGTTCATTGTCCATGTTCATGTGTTGCTGTGGAAACAAAGTTGGCTGTTAACGGGTGCAAAGAGCATTGTAAGCTGCTTGAAGGATGGGGTTTCAGATCAGAGGGAATGAGGGTGTAAAGAGAGGGGAGGAGAGAGACGCCCATATACAAGGCTGAGTGAAGTTAAGGGTGAATAAATAGGAGCAGCACAAATTATGATCATGTTGGTCATACTTTATTCAGTGTCCTTATTATTGCTTTTGAAATTAGTAAGACTTTCAGGTGCATTATATAATCTAAAATGCTGGGTTATTTTCAACCCTTGGAAGACCCTTTTTGATCCAACCATGGATTGACACATCCCTGCAATTTGGTTTAAAACATCCAAGTATAGGTTAATTTTGTAACCCTCTAGTTGGGGTCATTTTTTGACCAAACCATGGCTTAAAAATAATATGACAATCTAAGAGTGTACTGATAGCAGATAACTGTAGTGAACAGGTGGTTCTAGTGGCTGCCTCTGTTAGTCATATACAAATTACATATGTATTTGATACAGGCATAAACATTTTGTGAACAGTGACCAGTATCGTATAGCTCCTATTTGAACTTGTACTGGTGGTATATATGAAATAATATTTAGTTAACTGTACACCAAATGTTGTAACCATTGGAACAGTGATGAAATAAATTGTGAAACCATTTGTGTCTCTCTCATTTCTTAGAGGAGCAGTTGGCAGTAAAGTCACTCACTTCTACTCTTGCAAAGAATTCTTCCTCATCCTCTGCAACGCAGAACTGCCAATCCTCCTTGAGTTTAAACCCATCTGTTGAGAGGCTCACAACAACCTCTCTGCCCACAGCCAGCCACCTTGCCCCTCACATCCCCTGCCACCTCACAGACTCTCACCCTATTCCTGACACCCCACAATCCTCCAGTCTGTACTGTATGTCCACCATTCCACCAGCAGTTCCCTCCACGCACAACCACATTCACACACTCATGGCTTCTCCAAAGTTGGGTGTCTCAGCTACCACAACCTCTTCTTCATCTTCCTCTTCTGCTGTTTCCCTCTGTGTGCCTCCACATCCTGGAAGTCCCAGTCCTGTACCCGAGGGTCCCCCAAGCCCAGTTACGCCCTCTCCCAGCCCTAGCACAGCTCCTCCAGCCCCAGCATGCGCATCTGTCAGCATTGCTTTTATCCTCGAGGAACTGCGCGTGCTACAGCAGAGACAAATTCATCAGATGCAGATGACTGAAGAGATCTGCAGGCAAGTACTGAGACTGGGAGAAGAGTCATGTGAAAGGGATTCAACTCCATTCATGCTACCATCTCTGCCACAGCTCTGTTTAAAAGGTTCGGATAGTAACCCTATGCCCTCTCGGCCAAACCCATCCCCTCCCCCTGCCTCCATGACTCCTCTTTTGGCATGTTTCTCATCCCTGCTTCCCCCTCAGACCACCTCTAAGCCCTCTAAACATACCCACCCTTTATTAAATGTCTTGCGCCCCCATAAGACACAGTGTGACAGTGGGGTAATCGCACCGGGAAATTTCAACAGTGCTCACTCCTCCACGTCCTCATCTGTCTCCATGCCTGCCGCTTCAAACATCCCACTTGCAATTTCCCTTGGCCTACCAGGTCAGAATTCATATGAGAAATCATCTAACATGACAGGAGCCAGTGGGCAAGGTAGTCTGACTTTTCCAAACCAGGCTCTGTCAGTAGCTGCTGTCCCTTCAGCTCCCCCACAGGATACAAAACTCTCTGTGCAAGGAGGTTCAACTTCGTTATTGGCAGGACGTATGCAGCACTCCTGTCGTTTTTGTGGAAAAGCCTTCAGCAGTGATTCATCCCTGCAGATACACTTGCGCTCACACACAGGGGAACGTCCTTATCAGTGCCCTATATGTTTCAGTCGTTTTACCACACGAGGAAATCTTAAGGTTCACTTCCTGCGGCACCGTGAACAAAACCCTGAACTCTCTTTCTCTCTGTTTCCGTGTTCCCTATTTGCATCTGTGACCGGGGGATCAATGGGAGGATCAGCACAAACGCAAACTATCAGCTCTAACAAAATAAGCGCTGCTCAGAAGCATAATAAACAGCAAGCAGAAAATGATTTGTGTGGTGAAGGCCTCGAGGCCTTCCCACGCACCACAGCCTCATCTCTACCTCTGCCTCCTAGTATTGATCTGGCTCTGCTGACCACTGCACACTCTCTCCTTCAGCTCAATTGTACATCTGCTGCTGTATCCTCTACATCCTCTATAGCCTCTTCAATCACATCCTCATCGTCATCATCTCTCGCCTCAACTCTTCTTTCAGCTCCAGCCTCCTCTACTTTCTCTGTTGCTGGGGTGTATAAAGGATTGAAACCACAGCACTTTGATGAGAACACCCCTCCGATTCCTAGCTTGCTCCCCCATTCTGCTTATTCTCAGCTTGCTAACCTACCCAAAATCTTTTTCCCAGCATCTTCCACCCACCTTCACCCAGGCCACGGGTTTCTCAGGCCCACAACTCCAACAGGATCCTTCATGTCAACCACACAGCAACACATCTCATTTCCCTTAACTGCTTCTTCCACCACCACATCCGTGACCACCCCAACATCAGACACATCAAAACTGCAAAGACTGGTGGAGAAGTTAGAAAAAGAACCAAATGGTCAGCCCCAGTGGGTATCATCTACTGGTGAGACTTCAAACAGCAGCTTTAGTGTAGCAGGAGCAATAAGTTGTAGCAGCGGTAGTTTAACAGGGACAAATACATTCAGTACAAATGTGGTCACTTCACTTCCATCATCTATGATCCAAATACCATCATCCCTCTTCGGCAAGGAGTCACCTTACCTAGGACTCATGAATTCTGCAGGGGCACTTGCCCCTAATCAGTGTAGCGTCTGCCTTCGGGTGCTAAGCTGCCCAAGAGCGTTGCGTTTGCACCAGGCTACCCATTTAGGGGAGCGTCCCTTCCCGTGCAAACTCTGTGGCCGTTCCTTCTCAACCAAAGGAAGTCTTCGAGCGCACCTGGCCACCCATAGAGCCCGCCCACCAAACAGCCGTGCCCAAAATTCTTGCCCACTATGCCAGAGGAAGTTTACTAATGCCCTTGTGCTGCAACATCACATCCGCATGCATTTAGGGGGACAGCTACCATCAGAGCATCTCCCTGGTACTTCAACAGAAGTTTCTGATGCTGCTTCGGAAACCAACCCTAGCACTACTGATGCTCAGTTATTACATTCAGATATAGAAACAGTGTTGGATTCTAGATGCTCATTCAACAGTCATCTAATCGCAGTCAATACTGCTCCCACAGGATCTCCTGTGACTGCCGGCCTGCCTGGTTCACTTAGCCCAGGTCCCATACAACCTTTCGACCTAAGCCTTGACCTCTCCATAAACCCAACCCCGCATTCACCTCTAACTAGCAAAGATGATGCCCCTGATCTCTTTGTTAGTCTACCGTCTGCTGTAGAATCTGCTGCCTCCCTTGCCTCTCCAGTGTCCCACTCAGTCTCAGCAACATCAGATCCTTCTGCCACTGATGACCTTTCCAACAACACTGATAAACAAAGTTTGGGCTCCTCTACTTCTGTGAAAGCCAACGTGCAGAGAGAAGAATGTGAATTTATGAGTGAAAATAGATCACCCTTGATGAATCCCTTCACTGGATCAAGATCTAACTTGGAAGATCTTCTTAATGTTCAGGCTCATAATGCATCAAGGGTTTCTCGGCCACATCCAGCATCAACATCACCTTCTCTTCTTCCATTCAGCACTGAGAGTCTGACTTCTCACACAGCGAGCCGAATGGAATCTGATCATGGGCTTGTCCAAACATACAAATCAATCTCTCAAGATTTCAGTAAGGAGGAAAAGATTGATGACAAAATATATAAAACCCCAAAGAATGATCAAAGGGCAACTCCAGATCTGAGTGTTAACATGAATATAGTATCAGACGCTTTTGACAATACAAGTGAAGATGCGACTGAGACCGCATCTGAGGAACCAGAGGCAAAGATACAGAAGACAACAAAGGATGGTCAATGTAGTTCAACTGCAAAGGATGAAGTTGACATTAAAGATGCGCTGGCAACTGAAAAAGACAGAACAGAACCAAACATATGCATGTCACTGACTCCTAGTCTTCCACCTCCCATGCCAGAGAAGAAAACCTACCATTGTTCTGAATGTGGAAAAGAGTATGCAAGTCGCAGTGGATTGAAGGTAAGTGGCCTTAATGAAAACATTTATCTGATGTAAATATATAATTTAGTACAACAGAAAGTTAGAAAAATTGTTATTTAGCTCTTGGTTAGATTTGACAGTGACAAGTCTTTTTATAACTTTTAGGGACATATGAAGCACCACGGAGGAGTTGCGAAGGCACATCGAGCTCCTGCAAGAATGAAGGGACCGGAGAGAGTGTCGCAGAATGAGCGACCACAAGGATACCATTCAAGTCATCTGCCACCAGGACAACAATGAGTTTCTTCAGCCAGCACCTGTTAAAGAACTTTCCGTAAACACAGGAAAAGCAAAATAAATCTAAACAACAAGTCTCACACATCTATAAGCACACACAGTAACTCATGCAGAGTCATTTCGTGGCTTTTTTCAAACAGAAAAAGTTACAGATCATGCACACAGACCCTAATTTTATACTAAAACATACAGTAAGATGGTGATAATAACAAAATACGATGTCATATATTAAAGGTGCATTGTGTAACTTTTAGAAGGATCTCTTGACAGAAATGCAATATAATATACAGTACAGTGCAAAAGTCTTAAAGGTGACATTTCACAAGACATTTTTAAGATTTAAAGGGACATTCCACTTTTTTAAAATATGCTAATTTACCAGCTCCCCTAGAGTAAAATAAAGCAATAAACCCCGAGAAGCAGTGGGTTACCAGTGCATTTTATAACAGCTAAGGGGCGTTGTTAGGCACGACGCGAAGCGGAGTGCCTAAACCCCCTTAGCTGTTATAAAATGCACTGGTAACCCAACGCTTCGAGGGGTTTATTGCGTTTATAAAACGGTTACTTCATATGCATAACGTTAGCGGGATTTTATAAAATAAAACCCAAAAAAGTTGTAATTATATTAGTACAAATATTACTCTTCCGCCAAACAAAGTAGTTCCTCAGAATCAAGTGAGACTGAAACAGAGCGCAGTTCCCAACCAACAGAGATGCAGCAAAGACACAATGAAAATATGATTTAAGACTGTGGTGTTTATTTTATAAATCACCATTCATCTAATTTATAGATTAACATTTATATCGTGCAACTGTTGAAGTGATGATCAAATATGCGTGAAAGCATGCTGAACTCTTTCCCCGTCAGCGTTTCTTTTTTTTAAGTTGCCACCCAGTTTTAGTTTAATGCCTTCCAGAAAATTATCTTCTTTATATAAACATAAAATATCAAATGAAAGAACAGACCATCCGCTTTGAAACAAAAACAAACAAAAAAGCATTTCATCCTACCTTCATTTGATCTCTTATCACCTCTCAAATTTTTTTATTTAAAGCGGAGATAATTCCATTTTTGTGAAGAACTTTAGTAAGAGATCAGATTCAGACGGAGCCATGAACAGTACTACACGGTGTTTTCAGTGAATGCGTCAGTGTTTAAGTTTGGTAAGATCGCCACCCAGTGGATAATAGCGGACGTATGAACTTGAGTTATAAAATCCTCAGACAACGTTTTCTCTTTATCGACGAGATGACTCAACAATATTTATTGACATTCATCTGGATATCGCCATTAATTGTGCCATTTTAGACAAATTAAAAATATGATTTAAGACTGTGGTGTTTATTTTCATAAATCAATACGCAGTAACAGTGGCGCAGTGATACCTATGTAATGTGGTCTGAACCGTGAGGTTACCGGTGTATTTTATCACGGCTTAGAACGCGTTTCAACCAATCAAAATGAAGAACCAGAACTGCCCGTTTTATAACATTTAATTCTTACCCTTTTGGAATCCATTCAGCCGATCTCGGGGTTTGGCGTTAGCACTTTTAGCATAGCTTAGCACAATCCATTGAATCTGATTAGACCATTAGCATCGCGTTAAAAAATAACCAAAGAGTTTCAATATTTTTCCTATTTAAAACTTGACCCTTCTGTTGTTACACCGTGTACTAAGACTGACGGAAAATTAAAAGTTGTGACTTTCTAGACAGACATGGGTAGGAACTATACTCTCACATCAGTGACTTTGCTGATGTAACATGGCTGCAGCAGGGGTAGTGATATTACGCACTGCTCGAAAATAGTGCCCTGCTATTGAAAGTAACCAAGGGGTCTATTTTCGGCAGTATGTAATATCACTACGCCTGCTCCAGCCATGTTACATCACCAAAGTCACTGATAATTACGCCAGAATGAGAGTATAGTTCCTAGCCAAATCTTTATTTTCCGTTGGTCTAAGTAAACAATGTAACTACAGAAGAGTTTAGGCTATATTTCCTTAAAATGAGCCCTTTCTATCTACATACACTGCGGGCCCTCTTACATGGAAGGGGCCATTTTGTGCCGTCATGTTTCAACAGTAGCCCTAAATCAGGGGTGTCCAATCCTGCTCCTGGAGCGCCGGTGTCTTTTATTCCAACCCTAATCAAACACACCTGATCCAGCTAATCAAGGTCTTAGAAGGCAGACTAGATATTTTGAGGCAGGTGTGTTGAGGGAAGTTTTAGCTAAACTCTGCAGGACACCGGCCCTCCAGGGCCGACTTTGGACACCCCTGACCTAAATGGACAAACTGCTCTATAGAGTGTGTTTCATCACTATGTTGTCTTAGTTAAAACAAGTTTGTCCTGTGGCAGCAACCGTAGTTTCTTTATGTGTTTGAAAAGGGAGGGGTGAGCTGTGGACTGAGCTGTTGCAATTTGCAATCTCACCATTAGATGCCGCTAAAATCTACACACAGCACCTTTAATGCATGTGATTCGAACGTGATTGATACATGCTTTTAATTTCAGATGCTGTCAGTTCTTACACTGTGCCTGGTTATATCTTGCAGTACTTCCTTGAACATGATGTGTTTGTTTTTTTGTTTTTTTGATGACTGAATTATTTTATCAAGTTTGATGGTTTGTTTGTTTTCACACTCAAGATGTAGCGATAGCAAATAGTTTTGAACTATAGCTTTAGGCGAGGAACTGAAAAAAGTTGCTTGAATCTCTTTTACTTTTATTTTTTTACTTGCTCCCACCTCACAATGTGTTGCAACAGATTTGGCTTTAGTGACAAAGTCAAATATATTTCATTCTCATAAGCAGTAGGTTTCATATTTGAAGAGATTTGAGAGCTAATGGATGGTCTGTTCCAAATGTCTGTTCCAAGTCTGTTCCTGTGTACAAAATTCGAAGGGAGAGTATTTTAAATTAAGATTTACAGAATCAATAAGTAGTACATCATCTTGGTTCTTTGTGGATACCTGTTACTGTTATATGCTGAAGGTGCAGAATCTGAAAATGTTTTAACCGCCCAATATTCAAGCATTTAATAAATAATGTTTTGGCACAATCTGGATGAGTTTGATAGCCTTAAACTGTTCAGTAGAAAGCCTTTAGGAAGCGGGAAGTACATGTAAATTTATTTCCTGAAGCAAACCATTTGACTTTGTCTTCAGTACTTTTGACTAGTTAATACAGGATTTAAAACACTTCAGACATTGTTATACTGCGACTGGACCCTTTTAAAAAGTACACCTTTGCACCTACAGAGTTAATATCGGTACCTAAATGGTGCATAATATCAAAGGCCTGGAACCAATTTTGAAAGTGTAGGAATATCAGAACCAGATAAAAACACAAAAAAACCCAATTAAACTGTAAATATGACCTTTCAACCATTGTGTCCATGGTTGTCCTGTCTAGCTGTAAAGTATACATCTGCTCTTGACGTCGACTAAAGAGTCGGTTAAGTTTAACAAGCCTGTATGTTAGTCAGTGTAAGCTCTTGTTACTTTGGTATTGTTAATGTAGCTATTGAAAAGGTAGAAATAAACAGATTCTGAGATAAACCACTGTCTAGCTTAAAGTGTAGCTCTCTCTACAGTATATTATACTTGGTGGAAATGTTTGTTACTAAAGTGATGTTTGTTTTTGTATTTTCTGTCTTGATTAGCTACAGAAAAGGATTCTCTTGTGTATCTTGCATAAATATGAATTGGATGTGCGAGTCTCGCTGTGAGCTGTAATTTCATGGTACAGAAAAGAAGTAAATAAAAATCAGAATGTTGAGAATATGCTATTCTTTTAATGGACTGCTGTTTCTCCCCCTAAAACAATCAAACCCTCGGCACTGCTCCTCTGTGTGCCACATCAAGCGCAATGAGGGAGAAACAGGAGGAAACGTTGACAATCTGTCTGTGGACAAACCTCTAATCTCCTGCACCATGACAACCATAGAGGCACAGAAAACCGACTGAAAACACAAGAGTACAGGCTGTGTGTTTGAGTTTTGGGGTATGGGTGTTTATTGCTCTGCTAGCAATGCAAATGTCATGGGTTTGATTACCAGGGAACGTACAGCTGTACAGTATAGTACCTTAAATGCATATTTGCTTTGTGTCTGACAAATGCATGCATGTAATGTAACTGTTGGTTTGCTGCATGTGGCGCAGATGTAAATCACAAAACATTGACACCTGAGCAATGGCATCACTGTTTAATAAATTTAATTGTATGTGTGTATGTATGAATAAGAAGAGAAATCCAAAATATAAGGTATAGTAACTTTTAAAATGTTTTAAAATGACACTACAATGGCTCCATACATATTCTAACACGTGTAATGACAATATATCACCAGTGGATGGCAGGGTTGAGCCTTAACATTCAGCGCTTGATGTGGCTTACTTATTAAATGCATAAAAGTGGCCAAATATTCTTTTCCCAAACAAAAATATATCTTTGTAATAAATAAATATAAAAAAAAAAAACATATTCCACTGTAAGTCCCTATAAGCAAAATTATAATATAACTTAATGGCTAATGATATTAATCGTGTATTATACTTGGGTGAAAACTACTGATCCTATTTTTAATTTTAAAAGTAATGTCCCGGCATTTTATCACTTTAATCAGTTCAAATCATTCTGACAAATCATTTAAATACCACAAAGTGATAGGTGGTAAACACCAAATAATGTGAAGCGAAACCACGTATTAAATTTGCAAAAAGCAACAGAAAAAATGGTTTTGGCGGATGAAGTTTATTATATTCTGTCCACAAGGACGTACCAACAGCAGAAGAAGTTAACGGGATAGGCTAAAGTTGAAGAGGGAGGGGTTTTGGAAGGTTTTTGGCAACCACACTTCTTCCAGCGACCACGTCTACACAGCCCAGAGAGAGAGAGAGAGAGAAAGAAGAAGGGCTGCTGCTGTTCATACGAGACCCGAGGACTGAAATTTGAGGCGACTAACACGATGAAAGCAAATTAAGACAAAGATCCACAGAGATATTGCCGAGGATACATGCTTTTATCTATACACCGCACTCTCTTTCTCTCTCTCTCTCGATGCATCTTCAATGTTAAGTTTAGTGCATAACATTACAAGATTGTAACCCTTTAGCACACCAGTCAATGCGATCGATGCCAATAATTGTTTACATTTTGACAAACTTGCGCAATTCTTCTCATTTGAGCTGTCAAAAGTTCCCGTCGCTAGTTTTGTTTCGTAACGCGTTATGTTTTGACATTTACAAAGCTTCGTCAGACTTTATAAACAGTACTAAAGGTGTTTTAACAAAGGACCGATCAGCTGAAGAATGATTTGGAGCTGCGTGCTGCTCATCTGTCTGTGCGCGCGCGCCGCGTCCTCAGCCTTCAAACCTGAGGTAAGTATTTTTTTAAAATATATTATATTATATACTCTGATAACAGACACATTTATAATGTGCTGACTAGTAGATAAAAGCCGTAGATCAAGAATATAAATACAGATAAAGACTTTGGTTTGTTTTAAATAACAAATTGCAACTTCTTTATTACGTGCTAAAATCCATATAAATTACTTACGTTTAAAAAAAGCAAACATTTGAGTTGGATAAAATCCTCTAAACATAAAAAAGCATTACTAGTACGTGCATGCCAGGACACATGTGACCTTTAGTAAAGTAAGTGCAGTGCAAGTATAATATACATATCATACTAAGGGTCCTATTTAAAGGGATTGTTCACCCCAAAATAAAACATTTCTCAATTGTATGTTGTTACAATCATGTATAAATTGCTTTGTTCTAAAAAACACAAAAGAAGATATTTTAAGTAATGTTTGTAACCAAACCAATCATGAGCCCCATTCACTTCCATTTTAGGAAAAAATAATACTATGGAAGTGAATGGGGCTCATGATCGGTTTGGTTACAAACATTCCTCAAAATATCTTCTTTTGTGTGCATCAGAACAAAGACATGAATCCAGGTTTTAACAACATGAGATTGAGTAAATGATGACAGAATTGTCATTTTTGGGTGAACTATCCCTTTAAGGGTCTTTCTTTTAAAATCGTAATAGGATGAATCTGTCATCTGTGGGACATGCAACACAAAAATCAAAAGAAAGAAATAATAATAATTTGTATTTTAACTAAATTCAATTATATTTTATTTATATAGCGCTTTTCACAATTGTTTAATTGTTTCAAGGCAGCTTTACATTAATAAATGCAGGAAAAAACACAGAAAAATCATAAAACATAAGGAGCAGAATACAGCAGTTAAGATTAACCATACTAGCGAGCGTAGTAAAAATGTAACCAATGGAAGAGGGTGCGAAGTTAAGCCATTGTCACCAGACACCCCAGGGGTTGAAAAAACCCCCTAGGAGAAAAACCCCGTGGGCAAAAAGTCCTAGAAGGGGGAAAACCCCTATATATTTATAGACTATTATTACAGTTTTATTACTATTATTAAATGTCACATTACCGTAGAAAGATTACATTCTCATGACTGTAATTCAAATGATTATACATCATTGTAGCATTTGTTGTGTCACTTGATTATATATATTAAGTAAAGTATTTAAAATATGTTGGGGCAGATGTGCTTGTCAGAAACATATTTACAATTTCAATTAAAATAGATTTTGTATGCAAAATAATTTTTACATTGTTTAGAGATTTAATAGAACAAATAATGCATTTAAATAAATTACAATAAATTTTAGGGTTAACTTTATAGCACTTTTTATTTATTTTCCATTATCTGTGAAAGTGAAATTCAGGAGGGATTATGTTTTGATGTGTATAATTTAGTGACGATTTGAGAAGAGGAATTATCATATTGAAACGATCTCATTGGCTACCGTTCAAAAGCATTATTTAGTGACAGATGTTTCGCGTCAGGGTTTTTGACCTCAAAAATCTCAGATCCATGTGCTGAGTGATCAAAGTAAACACTAAGAAAGCAGAAGAGTTGTTGAGGATTCTGAATTAATGCAAAAGACGGAGACCACAGGGATGAAAAGATGCTGAGGAAGCGAAACCGGGACGACCAATCACCACAGGAAAACAGGACGAACAGAAAAGTCATGACTGTAATGTTGTGGTCAGGGAGTGGAATGGATATGCTGAGGATGAGATGGGGGGAGGAAGATTCTGCCCCTGTAAGCTGAAGGATTTAATAGTTGACATCTGTCTATAGTTATGGTCAAAAATGAGAGGAGGGGTTTAGACAGGTTGGCTCTTTTTCTGGTCAACTTGGGAACACAGGAAGTCATCACAATCCTGGAGGAAGTTCTCCTGATTCCTCCAGGATATCCTTATGCTACGGACCCCGTGCACACCTGCGATTTTAAAAGGGATTTGTGTTAATATCCACTTCCCTTTGTTGCGAATGTCACAGAAATGTAAACTGTGGTTATGATGTCACTCAATTATCTTTGGTACACCTCTCATAGGAAGTCATAGGAAGAGTTATACTCACGTCAATGCACATGTGAGGTTAAGGATAACTCATGCATCATAGCACTTTATTGCAACATGCATTTAGCCACAGATGTATAGTCACATCCTTGAAAAAAAACAAAGAAGCAGAGGAAATGGGCAGGGGGGTTTCTATACAGCCTTTCCTTTGAACAGATGTGTGATGGTGGCACTATTTAAAGTTAGTTATGGTTAAGTTTTGAGAAAGATAACGGATGTTGATGGGGGTGGCATGTTACAGAAAAGTGACATAAGAGATTTATTTGGACAGGAAACGTTGTGGGTTGAATAATGGATGTCTGCATAAAGAATAGAAGTCATTGTAGGCTGTAAGGTGATGTCATTTCAGAAACAAGAGGAAGACAGAGAATGAATGACCGCTGTAAATGACACTATAAATGGTCCGCTTCCTGTGTCGCTTTTGGCCAAACAACCCACATACCTATGCAAAAAGTATTTTTGCCCTTCACTTCTATGATTCGCAGAAAGCAGAAATGATCTTCATTTTACAGGCCACGTGTGAAAAGTTGATCTGTCGCTTTTTAAACAGCAGCTGGTAAATTTGCACATATTGTCTGGAAAAATAATCAATATATCTTCGGCTTCCTTCCACATCATTTCCAACCACAAAAATTGATGGAAATTTTTGACATTAAAATTAGCTGGATGCTGCTTTTTCGCCTCATAGAAACTCTAAGAATAAATTCCAAGTCGAGATCCAATTAGGGATGTCCCAAAACAAGTAATGCCGTTCCTATGAATCTGAAACTTTGTTTTATGATACGTGCACAGCCTCATGTGAATTTAAAGGTGCCATAGAATGTAAGTAGAGAGTGGAATTGAAAATATTCTCCTTACAAAACCCCATCGCTTCAGTTCAGAAGACATTTAATAAATGTATGGATTTGTTTTTAATAGATGGATGCGCATTTTTAAGTTTCGAAAATGGGGCACTATTGAATACCATTAAAAAGGTGAAAAGAGCCAGGACATTATTTAATATAAATCCGATTGTGTTTGGCTGAAAAAGAAAGCTATATACACCTAAGTTGGCTTGAAAATGAGTCAAATATTGTCATTTTGGGGTAAACTATTCCTTTATTTGATATAAGGGTTGCAGCTATCTGCAGGACAGCGGCCCTTAGGGGGAAGAATTTGACACCCTTGTATTAGATGATCTCATTCGAGGATGAAGGTCTGATGTTGATATGGTGTTAATACATTGAGTCAGCTGTTGAGGGTCATTAGAGTAACTTAAACAGCTGAATTGGCTGCTTTGGATTCAGATTTACCGCACACACAGACACAGATTCAGTGTTATTCCATTGGCCCAGAGTTAAATGGAAGATGTGAGTAATTTTCGCCTGAAAATTGCATGCTTTTTACGTTGTGTCTATGACATTACCAATGCATATGTTCACAAACACACTTAAACTTAAATTGGTGTTTATTGCTTCTTTGTTTAGTTTAGACCATTGTGCAAGATGTAAACAACACTGGTTCAGGAGCACTTTAGGTTTCAGTTGTTTAACACTAATTAAACCTTGGGATAAAATACAACCAACAGAACCAGCCCAGTCACACAAAATGATGTAGCTATAGTCACAGAATTTTTTTTTTTTTTTTCGTGATACTGTCATGAATTACTGTTTATGTGTCATTGTCACGTATTGGTAACTCAACTGTTTTGTCCTATTTTCTTTCCATTTTTGCTTCGGTTTAGGGTTAGATTTAAATAAAATGACATCCTTACCCAAAACCAACTCTAACCTTAACGCCAGGCGACAATGGTTTAAATTTTAGAAAATATTTTTTTAAAAATCTGAAAAAAAATGTACAAAGCAATAGACGGTTTCAGCAGTAACAACATAAACAAGTGGTTTTCGTGGTCATCACGTAACTTCCGGTAAATTCCGCGAAGAATAAATAACAACAAAGTCCTTTTAAAGTAGTTTATTTATTTAACAAGCAAAATAAACAACACGTAGATTACATAGGAACCCAAAACATTTGTTAATTTCGACGAGGTATTTGTTTCGACGAGTTCAGTTTCAGCAACTAGTCAGACCATTAAACAAACAGAAGTTCGGACCAGACGCATGTGCGCCCGATGAATTGGTGTATACTTAAAGTGACATCCTAATGCATACACCAAATCAAAACCCTAAACCAAAGCAAAAATGGTTTAAAAACAGGAAAAAGCAGTTGAGTAACCAATACGTGGCAATAACACATAAACAGAAATTCATCATACAATCACAATAAAACGAGGAAATTTGTGACAGTATCACGAAAAAGAATTTAAAAAAAATTACGTGACTATAGGTAAATAATTTTGTGAGACTGGGTAGACGGAACATATAGAACTGAATCAAAAAGTTAAACGAACATCATTAAAGGTGCCGTAGAATGCAAAACTGTATTAACCTAAGCATATATGAATAATAAGGAGCCTTAAACACGATTGCAAGCAAAATATTGAAATGTTACAGTTGAGATGTACTCCCCAATATTAAATAACACATTAAATTGAGTACAATGTTGTTACAGTACTGAAAACAAAGTTGTGACTGCTAAGTTAGCGCTATATGCTAGTTAGTGCTATATGCCAGCGTTCAGACTGAAGTCTTCTACTATTGACGTTACAGTTACATTTTGCAGGTCCATACTGAAAAAACACAAACTTACCACTCAGAAATGTCCATTAACAATCTCAAAACAATTAATTATTCCTCAAATTGATTATCTTTATCTGATACAGACTCAAACATAAGGTCTGTATACACACACACAGAGCTACTCAAATGAGCTGCTCTGAGAAACAGCCAATCAGAGCAGTGCTCAACATTAATATTAATTACCCTTTCGACCCTTTCCTAGGGTTGTAAATGGACATGTAAACCCATCTCTGGATCATTTTTGCACTTGATAAAGTCACATACCTTCAGTGTAGATATCAGAGAACAATTTAACAGATTGGATCAATGCATTCTTTGGCACCTTTAATGAAAGCTGTTCCAGCTTGGCCTTACAAATGTTGATTCTTACATAAACACATACGGATCATCTTGTGAGTCTGGCACCAACATGTATTCATACTAAAGCAGAGAAGGAGGACAGTGTATCCAGTCATTCACATCAATCCTAATAGTGTTCAACTCTTTGGGGAAAAACGAGTTAACTTTCCTGTGAAGGTTCGAGAGCCGTTTTCATAGAAAAGACTATAAAGGCTCTGTGAGTAGGACAGGAAGCTTGGCAAACAGATGTGCACTCTGCCGGGACGGGTTTAGTTAGAGTTTACAGGCTGTTTTCGAGGTACGTTGCACAATAACAAGACATCACACATGATGTTTACTTCCATTCCAATTGTGAAATTCCAGTTTGTTCCTAAATCCTTATTTTTTTACACTATGTTCAATCTCATTACAAGCCTTTTTCTCCTCATATGGACATAACAGTGAAGCTTTGTTTGTGCTGTCGAGGGCTGAGTGTGAGCCACATATGGCCAAAGAGGAACAACTGCGGTAAAAAAAAACCCACTTATGACACAAAAGACTTAATTACAATTATAAGGAAGCAAACAAAGACATCTCAATTTCTATAAATAAGAAAGACACACAAAAAAAGAGTGAATGAGGATGCAATAATTGAGAGAAAACAGGAAGTTCGAGGATTACATCGTTGATCTGAAGCATCTGACTGTGTTTTCAGCCATAAATAACTTAAAAACACATGGTGCCAGACATGACAAAATACTCACGAAACAAATGTGATCATAATGAGGAACCGCTGCTCTTAACATCACTCACATGGTTAAACTCCTGCTATGTCATATGATCATGTGTCAACTTTTAGACTAAATGTTTAATGCTTTCTCATTTGTAAGTGGTTTTGGATAAAAGCGTCTGCTTAATGAATGAACATAAATGTAATGTAAATGTGATCCACATGTTTTTCTCGCCATGAGGGTGTATTACGGCCTCACTGGGTGTGTCTACATTGTTGCCTTTCATTCCTGCAAGTGCATGTGAAAGAAAGAAGCGGAGGAGGTATGGAAGGAGGGATTATGGGATAAAGGCTCTGTCTCTGAGGTTTGAATGGTATTAAACTGACTGACAGTGTGGTTTAACTGGAGACATTAACTGTCTCTTGGAGGAGGTCACAGACAGATAACATATCGCTTTTCATCACTTTATCATCATTTTGTATCGTTCCATAACGGTGCGAGCGTGCACGCTTTTATGTTTCTTCTGTGGGATGCAAGACCGGCCCAGTTTGAGAATCCAGATCGTCTGTCTTAGACTCACACTTGACGTATAGCTCTGTTTGTGCAGTCGTCTATGTTTAAGGGGAATTTTTAATAATGGCTTTGTGTTACAAAGCTTTTAAGCTTGTTGTTTAATGAATTGAGGAATGAACTCTGCCCAGTCCCTTGAGTTTGTGTTGCCCATCTACCAACCCTAAATGTAGTAACTTGTTTTGTCAATAACATTCACACTCTTGCTAAAGCTGTTTATTCAATGCATAGTCATTAAGTGCCTGGATGTCTATCAAAATGTGGCTGAAAATGCCAGGTATACAACATACAACGTTTTTTGTTCAGCTGCACTTTAGTTGCCAACATACAGTTTAGTTTATCCACAATGTGCTGGTTGGTCTACACATCCTCATGCCCATGGCGTCAATATTTGACACACTTGACCATGCGTCAATATGTTACGCGGAGGGTATACCTTTCGCGTCATTTTTTGACGAACTGGGGACTTCAATACTATTACGTCCGTTGCATTCTCTTTCCTATTTTCTTACCATTTTCGCGTCGGTTTAGGGTTAGATTACGCATATTAAACAGTGTACGCGAAATTAAACAGTTTAAACAGTTGTCACCTGGCGTTGGGGTTAGACACAGTTGTCACCTGGCGTTGGGGTTAGAGTTAGGTTTGGGTAGGGATGTCATTATGTAAATCTAACCCTAAACCGACGCGAAAATGGTAAGAAAATAGGAAAGAGAATGCAACGGACGTAATAGTATTGAAGTCCCCAGTTCGTCAAAAAATGACGCGAAAGGTATACCCTCCGCGTAACATATTGACGCATGGTCAAGTGCGTCAAATATTGACACCACGGGCATGAGGATGGTTTGGGTTGGTTGTTGTGGTATTTTTCCCACCCCTTCTCCACTGTGATTGGAAGGCGAGTGAAAAGTGACATTGACAACTAATGTTTCACCCTAAGTTGAACATTTTTGAACGCTGGACCCACCAGCTGTTGGCGTTTTTAAAAAGCGTGGCACTTCCATTGGAAACAATTGAAAACATATGTTGGTTGTTGTTTTTAACGCTTTGGTGTACCGCATGATTTTGAGATGTGTCAGGTTAAGCCCAGATTATAGATGGTTTCTCCAGTAACAACATAAACAAACGGCTTTTGTGCAACAAATGTAACTTCCGGTAAACTTCCATATAGAATCAATAACAACAGTCTTTTTAGAGTAAATGGTAAATGGACTGCATTTATATAGCACTTTTAACAGACCTACGGCCATCCAAAGCGCTTTACAATTAGCCTCACATTCACCCATTCACTCATACACATTCATACACCGATGGCGGTGTCAGCCATGCAAGGCGCCAGCCAGCTCGTCAGGAGCATTTGGGGTTAGGTGTCTTGCTCAAGGACACCTCGACACTTGGTCCGGTGGAGCCGGGGATTAAACCACCAACCTTCCGGTTTGTAGACAACCTACATGAACCACTAGGCCACTGCCGCCCATAAGTAGTTTGTTTCTGATAACGAGCAAAATAAATAATAAGTAGATTACCTTAGTTTAAATCATAACTAAAGTTTATCAAAAACTACACTTAGCTAAAGTTACTGTGTAAAATGTGTACTATATAATTAGGGATGCACGATATATCGGCCGACATATCGTTGTCGGCCGATAACTGCTTATTTTTAATATTATCGGTTATCGGTCTGATACCAAAATTAGGCCGATAAATGAAAGCCGATAAATGATGGATTATTTCAGTTTGTTGAACCACTTCACTTGCTCATTGCTGGCCAAGTGGAGTTTTGATTGGTGCTTTCTGTGACATAGCACGAAGATGACACGTGTTGCGAGCTTAAGAAGAGTATGCTAGTCTAGCGCAAAGACAAGATGTCCGCGGTCTGGGAGTTTTTCATTGTGAAATTAATATGAATATTTATCGGCCTATAGTCCGGTTAGTCACATATTGGGTCTATTGAAAGAAGGTTGATATTCTATTGAGGTAGGGGCGTGTTTGTTAAGGTGATTTCAAATGTCAACGCTGGCTTTCAGAGATCATGGACTCCACCTTTAAACATAATCAGAGTAATATTGGTAAATGTAAATACAATCAATGTCAGCAGCTTTGGATTTCTCCTGTACTTCTATGCCGTTCTAGGATTGTGATCAGTTAAATCCCATAAATATTATTAATTTAATATTTTATTTTAATTTAATAATAATAAATGTAAACAGTCACAGAATTTTTTTTGTTGAAAACTTTATCTTTAACGCACTAAGATGGGATATTATTACAGCTGGTTTAAAGATTTTGAAGTTGAAGTGGCCTTTTGGTCAGTGCTCCGGAAATATAGCATAACAGTGCTTTGGGCACCCAATATATAAGATGGCTGAATCGTGGTCTTCCATCCCCTATAACTTGCTGTCTATATCAATTGACCTTTTAAAATATATATATAAAAACTCAAAAGTATAACTTTATAAAGATTTTAATCTTTGATGTAGGTACCTAATATCTGATTGCAGTCATATTAAAACGTTAGTCCATTTTAGCTTCAGATGAAAAAACAAAACAAAACAAAACATTGTTACACTTTATTGGTGGTGGTTGAGGAGATTCCCCTGTTCATATGTAAAGCGCTTTGAGTACTGAGAAAAGCGCTATATAAATGTAAGGAATTATTATTATTATTATTATTATTTATTTTATGGTGTCATTGTTGGACATGCTACATATAATTATTGTAGTAATAATAGTAATTTATGCTAAATAACACGCCACTAACCCTAAACCAACCCTAACCCTATAGTAAGGAGGCTACTTGCTGTTAATCATTATCAATCAGTACTTCAATTATCGAAATAGGGACAACATAAAAACGTTTGGTAACTAACTTTTGGATCATTAACGAAATTCTTTTCTTCCAGGCATGGCTACAGCAATATGGTTACCTGCCACCAGGTGACCTGCGTACACACACCGCCCGCTCTCCTCAGTCCGTCACATCTGCCATTGCTGCCATGCAGCGATTTTATGGCCTGACAATCACTGGCAGTATGGATACTGGCACTATAGAGTAAGTATCTGTTTTTAACTTGTATTGTATTAAAGTATAAGTTAAAAGATGTGCATGTCTTTCACACTTAAAAGATGCACCTTGGTGATACTTTTACCCTCCATGGGCTCTATGCATATTTAGGGCACCTGTGGCCAGATCAGCAACTGTTTATAAATATCTTGTGTGGAGTTATTTTGTCTCATCACTTCTGTGGTTTTAGTCACGAAGGGAGAGAATGGAAAAATAGAGCTTTGTTTCAGCAGCCGCCTAACGGTGCTCGATGGTGCATGGAAGATGTAGAATATATGAGGACAGAAATAATGCCCGCCCTGTCCAAAGTCACTGAAATGAGATCTGTTGTGCGGTGAATGATCTAATGTGTTGGCCGGTAATTGTCAGGGCGATGAAGAAACCCCGCTGTGGCGTTCCAGACAAGTTCGGAGCAGAACTAAAGAGCAACCTGAGAAAGAAACGCTACGCGATCCAAGGACTGAAGTGGGATAAAACTGAGATCACATTCTGGTAAGAGACAACTTAAGGTTTGATAAAGGAGAAGTGATTATAAAACTGCGTTTAGGTCATTTTAAGGCCAAAAATCCAGACCATTAACGATTAATTGAGGTTTGCTGTCATAAACGTTTAGATATGGTGGTGAGTACACGCTTGCCTTATGGAAAAGTCATCTTTGGCCTACTACTGTATAAGATTCAGCCCTGGCCAAAATTCCTGTGTGAATTGTCCGTATTGTAAATCACTTTCCCTCTCCTTCCTATATTCCGTATTTGGCCTATATGGCCTACTTTTTCCGATTGCCTCTCAAATGCACCCTTTCTTATCATCTCTTTCTGCGTCTCAGCATACAGAACTACACTCCGAAAGTTGGGGAATACGAGACGTTCGAGGCCATCAGAAAAGCCTTCAAAGTGTGGGAAAGTGTTACGCCCCTGCGGTTCAGAGAGATCCCGTACAGTTCCATCAGAGACAAGTCGGAGAACTTTGCAGACATCATGCTCTTCTTCGCCGATGGTTTTCACGGTGATGCCAGTCCTTTTGACGGTGAAGGAGGCTTCTTGGCTCACGCATACTTCCCAGGGAATGGTATTGGGGGAGACACACACTTTGACGCAGCGGAGCCTTGGACCATCGGAAACCGCGACTTGTTGGGTAAGTTAACACTAAACTCTGATTATATTTCAGATTAAGCGAGTATCTGGCAAACGTGAGCGTCTCTTTTATCATTAACCTATTCGAAGCGTCTGCAGTAGACACATATTTTGAAATGACGTGTGATGCGCATAGGTTCACATGACGTGCCGAACACATATTTTGCCAAACACATGACAGGCTAAAACATGTTGTGGCGAGCTTCACATCATGCACCCTCGAAAAAGAAGTCACCGCCCGCCACTGTTTTTGAAAAACATTTCAGTGTGTGTTTGGTGGTTCTTGTTAAGGCTTGCATAAGATGCATTGAAAACGGCCTGTTTCGAATGTTTTTGTGAGAAAGCAGCTCACATGTCCAAGCACGAGCGCCAAGCCCTGGACTTTATCTCTTTATGAGCTTATCTCTCTCTCAAATGATTTTTCTTTCTTTGAACTTTCCTGAACTGACTCCTCATATTCAATACACTGGAAAGCCCCAAAGGCCACAATGACAGCCCTCATCTGTCATTCTGTGTTATTTATCCTTTAGCCTTCTGGCTGTCCCAAAATAGTCGCCGATTATCAGGTTGATTGATGAACACAAAGTTTTATGCCTCCAGCCTTTCTTGTTTATTAAAGTCCATGAAAATCCAGTTTTTATTGTTGTTTACACTTACCAACAAAAATATTTGTGAATATATTAAATAATATAATGTGATATTGAATCTAGTGCTTATATTTTTCAATATTCTGCAGCACCGTATTTTCCTGACTACAAGTCGCATCAGTCAAAAATTGCGTCATGAAGGGGAACAAACATATATAAGTCACACTGGACTAAATGTCGCATTTATTTAGAATTTTAATAAATTTGGAAAGGCAAGTTATTCAACTAAACAATAGTATACAGAACATACAGGCTGAATAGATGTCCGCAGCATATAGGGCCCTCTCGGGCTGTAGACGGTAATGTTTTCTCTTGGTTCATGTTAGTCAGTATGAATTAATTTTGACATATAAGTCGCACCTGACTATAAGTCACAGGAAAAGCCAAACTATGAAAAAAGTGTGATTTATAGTCTGGAAAATACGGTATATGAATGAACCATGTATGTGCATATTGATAATATATATTTAGCAATAAGACAAAAAGAATACTACATCCATATACAGCATGTATTTATTTGAGTAAAGACAATATGTAAACATTTACAATTTTGTATATTGTAATATATATATATTAGAGCTGGGCATAGATTAATCTAGATTAATCTCATACAAAATAAAAGTTTTTTGCATAACATATGAGTTTGTGCTGTGTATGCTGTGTATGTGTGTTTGTTTAAATATACATGATATTTACACACATCACAAACTCATATATTATGCAAAAAATTACTTTTATTTTGTATGAGATTAATCTTGAATTGTGTTGATATATTGCTAATACACATTCAGATATAAATGTGACTATATGTGCACCATATTCCTTATGTATTATTCTGTATTTTTTTATATATTATTACAATGTAATCATTCTATATATACTGAGAATTCTTGAATTTATTGACCCTTCATATATAACAAAATATATATTTTCCGTGAGGGTTATATGTTTATGTGTTATTTTTAAAATGCTTTAAGATAAACCATGTTGCAATTTATTATTCAACACCATTGCTGAGTATTTTCTATATGCTGCTTTTACACCAACAGCGTTTCAGGCGTCAAAATCATGTCTACCGGGCCTAGTTTGCCGCTTGAACAGTTTGAATGCATTTGCACGTGTAGAGCCTAGTAGACGCGCGGAAAAAGCAAGCATTTTATGCGCGTCAGAGGCAAACTTCGCCTTTTGTGGGAGGGGAAAGTGCTATGCTATTTATTAAGAGAGTTACCAGTTTGTATTTGGTAACCTTACTGTAGGGCGAAAATAAACGGCGCGGGTCGATAAACGTCACGTGACTCTTCCAAGCGAGGTTCTTTTTATTCCTGTCTCCTCTATAGAAATAAGAACTTGTGTCGTATACAGTAGCTCCGGGTGACTGCTTACGGACAATATCAAGCGTTGGTTGAATGAGTGACTCCGGTTGGGGCTGCCACCACAGCAGCAAGCAGGCTCCTGATTGGTTAACGCGGCACGAAATTTCGTCAAAGTTAAAATTTTTCAACTCGGGTGTCAGCCGCAAAATCGCGTGAACCGCAAAATGCACCAAAAGCACCATTCGCGCATACCACGCACAATGCTCAATTCGCGCCTTTCGCATGAGCTAGACGCGCAAATGAGGCGGAAACGCGTCTTCCGCACCTCTCCAAACGCCTCTTCCGCGCCACGGTACCACAAACATGTAACAACTCACATCAGTAGTTTGAGTTATGGAAGCTGCATAGACTCGCCGCTTAAATAATCGCAGCACAGCTGCTTCAGCTCTCCTTCTGTGATGCACAATTCATGTAGCATCTATTTACATATATCTATGGTCAGAGCTACGAACGGGTGGAGGCGGGGACGGCCTTTCATATTCATAAATTCCCATATACTAAATGAGGCAAAGGTGTAGAAATACATTCAAGCTGTTTTTACGCATGAAGAAAGTGTCACAGGAAAAACGTTTATATATGAAGTTTATTTAACTACATTTGGAAGGAGCATGCTCATATAATCCAAACAATCAGCAGGTGCCTTTAAATAGCCGTCCCTCACCTCTCCCCGGTGACAGTTTTTTTAGCATCCCTTCTCCACCCCATCACTCTCAGCTTGCTAATCTAGTTAAAGATTAAAGAGGGGAATTTCTTCTGAGTTTCAGGATAAAATTCCGACCTTGGAGCCCTCCCCTCGGACAGAACGGCAAATATGCTTTATCTCATTTCCTATTGATTACATGTTAATGTGAACTCTTAAAATGCTTTTATGATGCTCAAGCATGAGTTTTATGAACTACGGGGGACTTTAAATAAATGCAACGCACAGAACATGTGTTAAATCGCAGGGAACACATACTGTTAATAAAATGTACTGTATACCTTGTAATACACTGTAAGTGTTTTTGTATAAAAGCGTCTATGATCTATGAAAAATATATTATGTGCTATATACGATTATGTAACTAAGGTTGGTTAAATCTATTCTATATCAGTTACTTTTATTTTTAACTCAGGTAATGATGTGTTTCTGGTGTCTGTGCACGAGTTGGGTCACGCTCTGGGCATGGAGCATTCGAATGATCCCTCCGCCATCATGGCTCCCTTTTACCAATGGATGGACACTGACCACTTTGAACTTCCTGAAGATGACCGTAAAGGCATTCAGCAGCTTTATGGTAAAATAAATCATCCCATAGTACTGACAACCATCATTTACGGTTAAAATTTAATGTAGATGTTAAATATCTCTGTGCTCTGCAGGACCAAACACCGGAGGCCGTCCGCGACCACCCGTCACCCCTCACACGCCCAATCACCACCCAGACCCCACACCACCCAGGCCAGGAGGACCCAGCTTTGGTCCTGATATCTGTGAGGGCAATTTTGACACCATTGGCATCTTCAGAGGAGAAATGTTTGTATTTAAGGTAATTACATTTGAAGCGTGTATACAAAAGCTGAGTTTGATTGATTTTTGATTGAAAAAATGTACTGTGAGTTATTTTGGATAAAAGTGTCGACTGAATGCATAAATGTGTATGCATGTGTATTCAACGTGAACACCCTAAACCTACGTTTCAGGATAAGTGGTTCTGGCGTGTCCGTCACCAAAGGGTTATGGAAAATTACCCCATGCCAATTGGACATTTCTGGAGAGGTATGCCCACAACTATTGGTGCTGCCTATGAAAGAGAAGATGGGAAATTTGTCTTCTTTAAAGGTAGGAGTCAACTTGTGTCCATTGATTTATAAGTATCACCAAAACTTGTAAATAGAGATGTTACGATTGCCGGTTTAATGGTTAACCACGATAAAAATATCCAGTGGTTAGTCTTTTTTATTACTGTTTAACCATGCCAGTGTCACGGCTGGAAAACCCCTGTCTAGAATCAAACACTTTTAACCCTGGAAAACCCACGTGGTCAAATTTGGCCAATGTTAATGGCTGCTTCCCAAAATCTTCTTGGGTTCTCCAGGGTTAAGCAATAACGTGAGACAAACACATTCATTCACGTCTACTCCCATGTGTTTGTGATGACAGTCTTTACTGACTGAATTTAAATCCCAAAAATTTTGACATTTAGGGAAATCTAGTTATACTGAACACATGTTTACTCAATATTTCTTTAGAGAGATCCATCTTTTCTACTCATTTTCCATTTAATGATGGGATCTGATGAGTTTAAAGCTCTTTTCTACTCCTGGGTCATAAAGTACACCATATTTCTCAACACACGCACGCAGACTTGCTGATTTATCCTGTGTTTACATAAAAATCGGATTTCCTAACTTGTGTTTTATCTGAACTAGATGAACATTTATTTTATAACATGACCCCAAATGTGCCATGATTAATGTTAATGTATGTTATTTTTTTGTTGTTTATGCGAGCAAACGTGCACTTAAAAGTAAAATAAAATGTAAAAAGTCCTTTTTTATTTAATTTCTAGAAAGTGCTCACAAAACCATGATAACATTGACAATCGTGGTGATTTTGGTCACTATAACCGTGATGTATAGTAAAATTTGCATGCCGTTTCATTTCTACTTGTAAAGTGCTCTACATGTCCCTCCAACATTTAAAAGCAATGCATTTCGTCATCTCTGGTTTTTAGGAGACAGGCATTGGGTGTTCAGCGAGTCAAACTTGGAGTCAGGTTACCCAAAGACCCTGAGGGAGATGGGCAGCGGTCTTCCGAAAGACAAACTGGATGCAGCTCTTCTATACACGCCTACTGGCAACACTTACTTCTTCAGAGGAAACAAGTCAGTAGCTGTATTGTCCATAACATGAGTCATGAATTACTGAGTACAAAGAGAGCGTATAACTCCATTTCTTATCTTCATTCAGATATTATCGTTTCAATGAAGACACAAAGTCTGTGGATCCAGACTATCCCAAACCTATCAGTAAATGGCAAGGCGTTCCAGACAACATAAAGGCTGCATTCATGAGTTCAGATCAAAGTAAGACTTTTTGACATTTAATAAGCAACTTTAGCCTCACTTTCATTCATAAATTAGCAAAGTAGTTGGATTGATAAAATGCCGTAAGAATTTGAAGGTCAACTTATATAAAAATTTGACTTTTTCATGTTTAAGTTCTATAATTGGGGCCCCAGTGCTTCTATCAACCTACCTAGATAATAATATGAAAAAGATCAACCCAGTAACTTAGTTTTGGTAAACCATTCTCTGCAAACATGTGAAAAAATGGCATTGAAATTTGTCTCCCCTTGTGATGTCATAAGGGGATCTTATAACAATAAAAACACCTCTTAATCTGCACTATCCAACCACGGCACAGCCATTTAGTGCAGAGAGAGAGAAAATAATTGACAGCACGATTGAGTTTCAATTTCAGAGATCAGTGTTTGCACTTCATCAGCTCATTTTCATTTAAAACGGCACATTTTTGCTCACACCAACAAAATGGCAATTTTAACATGTTATTATAAATAACCTATATGGTATTTTGAGCTAAAACTTCACATATGTACTCTGGGGACACCAAAGATTTATTTTACATCTTAAAAAAGTCTAGTGAAATGTCTCCTTTAAAATAGGGTGTAGCTAATACAGCAAACCGAACGAAGGGAAAATGTAGTTGGGTAAGTGTGTATACAGCGTGGAAAATAAGTATTTGTCACATCAGCATTTTTATCAGTAAGGGGATTTCTAAGTGGGCAAAATTTCCACCAGATGTAGCCATCAAGCCAAATATTGAATTCATACAAAGAAATCAGAACATTTAAGTATACAAGTTGAGTCATAATACTCAACTTGTATGTAGTGCAGTTATGTTAAGCTAATGCCTAGTGTGAAAAGCATGCATGAAATGAGAAATGCAGGTTCAAGTCTGGCCTATTACCTCATCTGCCTCCTTCCACACTTTTGTTTAAAACAAGATATACAGACCGTGTTATTTACAGTTATTTTCCTGAAACAAAGCCAGGATGTAGGCAAAGAGTATTATCCCTGAATTTTCTGTCTTAAATTCACAGGTTATACCTACTTCTACAAGGCCAACAAGTACTGGAAGTTCAATAACCAGTTACTAAGAGTGGAGCCTGGATATCCCAAGTCTGCGCTTAAGGATTGGATGGGCTGTCCCAATGAGGAGCCTACAACAGGTGGCGGAGGAGGAAGTGACCGCGACCGTGAGCGAGAACGGGAGCGTGAACGGGAGCGTGAAAGGGAGCGCGAGAGAGAGCGTGAGAGGGAACGCGAGAGAGAACGCGAGCGAGAAAGAGAACGTGATTATGGAGGAGATGACAAGAGAACCGATGAAGAGGTCATACAAGAAGACACCGAAGTGATCTTGATTGAGCCCAGCAGCAGCGGAGGGGCGGCGGCCGTGGTGATACCGCTCATGTTATTGGTGTGCGTCATCTTAACGCTCGGAGCGCTCCTTTTCTTCCGCAGGTACGGCACACCCAGACGCTTGCTATACTGCCAGAGGTCTCTACTGGACAAAGTTTGAGAAGAAGACTGAACAGGAGAGGATTGAGAATATGGAAAAGGGGGGACTTGATGGCAAAGCAGAAACCAAAAATCTAAAAGGGTCGCTTTTATTGTTCACTTTAGAAATGATGCCACTCAGACGAATCTCTGCATTTTTTTATAGTTTATAATCAGTGGTCTTCGCATTTCCACCTGTGCCGAGCTCTTCCCGCACGCTGTAGACCGGCACACGGCACCCATTTCTCACCTGTGTCACATCTGTACCCTCTTCTCTAACGTTCTTACTCTTCCGGTGTAGCCAAGGACGCCAGCTCATCGCTGTTTGTTTAGCCTTTTGTAAATGTCTTGATTTCTTATAGTTGTGTTTGTTGTGTACCTCCGACTCGTTGTGAATTTGTCACCTTTTTGGCGCAGAAGCTCACATTAATAAAGATTTCCGTATCACGGGTTGCACCTGATATATTTTTCACTAACATAAAAAGTACCAAATGTACCATGGTACAGTGCTGCCGTGCTGTTTTGTTGAATGCGCTTTCATGGTACAGGGTTCCCATGGTCATGGAAATCCTGGAAATATCAGGGAATTTTCAAATTGCGATTTCCAGGGAATTAATCATAAATTGCTTGTACATGTCAGCGTTTCAATGTGTAAAAATTCCTTGTTGCACTTAAATTTTAAATAAAGTTATTTCAACTTATTTCAACTTTTGACTATTTAGAAGGTGGTATAAATTATAAAAAAATCTAATTTTCCCCAAAAAATCATAAAATTCCTATTTTATACCAACGCCTCACTATTCAAGAAAGTTGACTTGTTTTAGTCAAGTGGTTTAAACTTCAAAATTTAAGTGCTTCAAGGAATTGTTACAGTTCAGACAGAGATGTTTTTTTATTTTTTATCCTTAAACTACAAACAACTTGAAAGTCATAAAAAAATCATTGTTCAAAATTTAATGGAGTGTCTGAACCCTGACTGTCATTCAGAATTTGGGACATTTAACCCTTATAAATAAACGATTATGGTATATATCAAAATATCTTAGTATACCATTTAATATCATCACTGTAACATTATACCAAAGTACTTTTTTGTGAGGACAAACTCACATATGCACAAACTCACAAAATCCATCAGATATCATTAAATACATGGTTGGCATTAGCTCATGAAAACATTAAAACCACACAGGGCTGCAGTCCCTGTGTTGTTCCCAATCCATGCAACCCTGAATCTCAGGTTAAATAACTAAAGAAAATCGATACTTAATCCACTAACGAACTTTAAAAGCCTGTGCTGTCTGTCTGTGTCCTTGAGTAGTTTGGCTTTACATTGTACTGTATTTTAAAATATTTTCTATTATTGATGATG
Organism: Paramisgurnus dabryanus; assembly: GCF_030506205.2. Lineage (NCBI taxonomy): Eukaryota > Metazoa > Chordata > Actinopteri > Cypriniformes > Cobitidae > Paramisgurnus > Paramisgurnus dabryanus. The sequence continues at coordinate 35,859,747 of NC_133342.1, read as the reverse complement.
ATGTCATTGTCATTATGACTATTACTATTGTTATTGTTCTCCATGTCAAGAATGTGTTTTTTTTCCTGATTTAACAATTGTCATTAAATTGTCCTGCTGGACAGGCACTAATGTAAGTCTTATAAAGTGGCCTTTATCTGGGGTAAAGTGAATGGGTGGGTTTTGTATTTTTAAGTGAAATAAATTTTTAGTATGAAAATGGCATTTTTACTTCTCGTGTTTACAATTATTTGAAACTTGTGGTGCTTTTTTTGGAATATAACTTTGGTGAAAAAACAACAACAATAATAATAATTGAGTGATAATGATCATTATCTAAAAATAAATTGTGCTTGTCTTTCGAACCTTTTAATGTTTTAAGTCAGAAATAAAATATTTTGTAAGTTTACTTTGCCGTCAGATTTTCTTTTTCTGTTTATCCCTCTTTCCATTCAATCCTACACCGAACCAATGTGAAAGGAAAAGCGGTTCTCTCTATCCCGATCTCCGTCTGCTCCTCTTAACCTGTATCTGAGTCCAAGTCTCCGTGATATTTTTTTAAACTGCTCTTCACTTCTCTGTGTCCCCTGTAAGAATCAGAAATAAATTAAATGAGGGTCTCTCATTTGATGTCATCTGAAAAAGACCCCCCTCCCAATCATGTTTTTGTTTAGAAATGTGTTTATTTCTTTTGTTTTTGGCCATATTGCTTTTCCCCTTTCTTCTTGCTGGCACTCGGAAACACTTGGCCATATAAATGCGATGGAAAAAACAGGCCAGTTCCAAGGATTAAGTGAAACCAGGAATTATTATAATTCTGCAAACCCTTTGGCACTGTTCGTAAGGAAACATATCTCTGTTATAAAGTGTATGTGTGTGGATCCTTGAGAATAATTACACTTCCAGATAGAGATTAGAGTAAAATCATACAGTTTTTTCTCTAGCTCAACTGGTAAAGCATTGCATTAGCAGCGCAAAAGATTTAGGGTTTGATTCCCAAATGCAAGTTATACCTTGAATGCACTAGATAAAAGCATCCGGAACATGCATTAATGTAAATGTCATATATATGTTTAAGTGAGAGATGACAGATTTAATCCTGTACGTATATTGACATCTATTTCAGTAGATGCAGTACGATTGCTGTTTGGAATGAGAGTCTTTGTGAATTGGATAATGTTTTGGCACTCGAGGTTCAGTCACGAGGCTTTGAGGAGCAGGAGGGGGGTGGGTGGACATTTGGAGGCCATGATCAAGAAGAATTCCATTATAAACATCTGGAATCCAAACTGTCTCAATACCACAACACTGCAGGAGAGAGAGAGGAAGCTTATCTGTTGATGCAATACCACCTGGACTATGTTTAGATTTCCATCCAAACTATGGGGCAGTTTCCTGGGCAGGATTTGGTTTAACCCAAAACTAGGTTAAGTTATATTAGGACATTTAAGTAGTTTTTACAAACAAACTTTACAAAAAACAATACTGGTGTGCATCTTGAGACAAAACAAAGGCACTGATATATGTTTAGAAGCTGTTCCAGTTAAGATTCAAACAAGCATTTTAGTCTGGAAATAGAATAAGTTTGGGAAACCACTCCAAAGTGTAACTCATTGGTAAAGCATTGTGTCAGCAGTGTAAAAGGTTGTGTGTTTAATCCCAGGGAACACAAATGCTGTAAAAAATTATCATTCATGTGCTGCAAGTCGCTTTTTGATGAAAGTGTCTGCCAAATGCATAAATGTAAATAAGTGTGCAGGGTGCATAAAGATACAGGACTTTTTGTGGTGTAAACCTCTTAAAGTCACTCTGTCTTGTATGTATTTTATTCAGAGCGTAGCACCCTAAACAAGTATTTCAACTTTTTAAGGCAAGTTCAGTCTTTTCCCAGCTGATTCTGCACAATGAAAAACAACCTCAGCACTTTTGCTCTGCCCACAATTCCCTCAGTCTCTCTCTCTCTCTCTCTCTCTCTCTCTCTCTCTCTCTCTCTCTCTCTCTCTGCAGGCAAGTAGACTTGAGACTCTGAAACCCTTTTCACACAGAGTTTACGGAAAATGAGTCCGGGATTTTTCCGGGATCGTTTGTTTTTTGGTTTATTTACACAGCCAATGGTTATCCGGAATCTGTGCGTGGATTTACACACATATTGTAAGATCCCGTATTTATGAATATCAGCTGACGTCATTCTCATCTCGAACTTGTCTTACGCAATTTTGAGGACCTGAAGTCCTCAAAGAGGACCTGAATATGAAGAGGACCTGAATATGTTGTAAGCATCAAAATCGCTATTTTAACAACACTAAGAAGGCTCGACACAACATGATACTTTGCTTGAAGTATCACCTTGATCTTTACACGTGAACTTGAGCATTGAGAACATTGTTTGTGTAGACAGAGTTTACTAAAAAGAAGGTTTTGAACAACTCACTTTGGTTGTTTTGGTGTATGCTGGCCAGTTCAGAATAAATGGTTAAGTTGATTTCAGCTCTTCAGTGTTTGTTCACTTTTATTTGCTTATAGACAAAGATAAATTCCCACATTTCTGCAATGCCTTTGATTATTTTATTAACTTCTCTGATGGCACACACACACACACACACACACACACACACACACACACACACACACACACACACACACACACACACACACACACACACACACACACAGACAAGAAGGGCCTAATCATATGCATATTCCACATTTTATCACAAGTGTTTTAATGCAGTGACTTGCAAAGGTCTTGGTCTTGACTTGGTCTCGGCCTGTCTTGGTCTTGGTCTCGACCCTTTACAGTTTTGGTCTTGTCTCGGTCTCGGCCTGTCGGTTTAGTTGGTCTTGACTACAACACTAGCATTCGGAAATCGTTTCTTTATGTCTGGAAAAGACAGCGAGCGGACATCATAACAGTCAGAGTCAGATGTTCAAAACCTTTCTTTTTATAACACAAACAATGTTCTCAATGCTCGCGTTCATGTGTAGAGATCCAGGTGATACTTTGAGTAAAGTTTCATGTTGTGTCGTGCCTTCTTACAGTTTTTTTCAATTGCTAAACAACAGTGAGCACAACTGCAGCGACATGTGCAAAACTCTAACTACAGTCTGCACTACCAAAAGTCACCTGAGCACAACTTTTAACACATGGCTCAAAACAGCTCATTGCAGCCAAACACTAAACATAACCCTCACTGAGATAACACACACTGTCACTCACAACACACTGAGAGGAAAAACACTAACAGCAAACACCAATACACAAAATACAACTACAATAACTTTTTATCTTTACAGTTTCAACAATTTCAGTGATGTCACACAAAGTAATGTTTTCTTCAAATAATGATTTATTTATTGATTTATCACATGATTTATAATTTTTTTTTCAGAACATCATAATTCTTTAAGGTAAATGAAAATTAGCAGTTTGCTTCAGTAGTCCGCAGTAATTTACGGAATTACAGTAATGAGAAAATAAAGGTAGAAACTAAAAGTACATGAAAGGTAATATTTTATATATATAAAATATATATATGAAATTGCAATCAGCAGTGTTTCAAAAAGGCACAATGCTGAAATCAATTGTGTTTTGAATGTGTGGTTGACAGTTTTGACAGCAGTGTGTTAGCATTTGAACAAAGTGCTGTAAATCCACAGTGTTGTGCAGGTTGTGGTTAAAGTCATGGGATAAGTGTGTAAAGTTTTGAAAACTGTGTTCAAGCAATGAAAAACGAACTAGAGTTTGGTCCACATGAACTGCTGCTGTGCAGACTGTAGTTAGAGTTTTGCACATGCGACTCCAGTTGTGCCCACTGTCATTTAGCAATCGAAAAAAACTGTAGTGTTGTAAAAATAGTGGTAGTTCGGTAGCAGCGGACAGCGGCGGACAGCGGCTGGAAGAATGCATCAGGGATCGAGTAGGCATCACACCCTAATATTTTTTAAAGTAGGGTTTCTTTTCATGACAGTCAAGGTGTGAAATGTTGTCTTTCCTGTATCCGTAAGAATCATAGACAGTAAAAGATAAGAAATCCATAAATCGTAGTAAGCTAGCCAATTCTTGTCAGTAGCCTACTGGTACTCGGTAGGTCCCCAAGATGGCGGCAGGCAACTGGAATGACATAAAAGGTCACATGACTGATACACGTGATGTATTTAAGGTCCTGTACTTAGTATTTTTTCCACAGCATCTACATTTGCTAATTATCCATGATTTTTCTCTCGAGAAACTACAAGCGTGCATTTTAGTTAATAATACAATTATAAAGGATTCTAGTCTTCTATGTGGTGAATGATCTCAGCTTCAGAGCCTTGATTTCTGCTTCAGTCCAGTTTGCAGATATTTCCCGTCGTAAATGTTGATCCCTGTGTCAAAGTGCTGATCCATAATTTTTTGTTGCGATGACACGCACATCCTCACTATGGTACGCCCCTTACGGCATTGTTTTTTGCGTCCCTTCCACACAGAATGCTTTCCGTGAAAGTAACAATGTTAGTTCCTCTTTATGGGAGCGATCCCAAAACATTTACGTGACGTGTTTGTGTTTACATAGAAGCCTCTTTGGGAAATTTTCTGTGACCAAAGTGCTGTGTGAATGGGGTTTTAGTTTCTGCAAAATTTTAACCAAGCTTAAACTGAAATCATTAAGAAGAACCACAAATATCAGAAGTCTTACACCTAAAACACATTTTTGTCCCAGTTCATCTGTTTTCACTGGATCCAGAAGGACTTGCATGCACATCTTCTGTCTCTGCTTGTTGGGGTTTGTCACATGCTATTTAACAGCTTTGCTTCACGGAGGGTTTCTGGTTACAAAGAAATTCCTTATGTAAAAAAGACTTGAGATGATCTGATAATGTGGAAAAATGAATAGTTTCAAGTTAGTTTTGATTAAAGGCTAGAGATCTATATTGCAGTACTTAGATCTACTAATAAAGACCACTTGCTGTAAATATGATCAAAATGAGGTGAAAGAACCTTGCCTTTGTAAGAAAGAATAGCAAATGATTTATAAAATAAATTCTATCATTTCTTGTACAAAAGATTTCTGTGTGGAAGAGCTGGAGACATCTGTTTAAAGGATGCTGATAAATGCAAACACATGTTTTTCCATCATCAGATCTGTACAGAATGCAATTTTTCATTAATAATGCAAAAAAAGGTTACACATGATTTAAAGGGGACTTTTCACAAGGCTTTTTTAAGATGTGAAATAAATATTTGGTGTCTTCAGAGTGTGAGGTTTTAGCTCAAAATATCATATAGATCATTTATTATAACATGTTAAAATTGACACTTTGTAGGTGTGAGCAAAAATGTGCCTTTGGGGTGTGTCTTTTAAAATACAAATAAGCTGATCTCTGAACTAAATGACAGTGCCGTGGTTGTAAAGTGCAGATTAAGGGGCGGTATTATCCCCTTCTGACATCATAGGGGGAGCCAAAATTCAGTGACCTATTTTTTGACATGCTTGCAGAGAATGGTTTACCAAAACTAAGTCACAGGGTTGATCTTTTTCACACTTTTTTAGGTTCATAGAAGCACTGGGGACACAATTATACCACTTAAATCTTTCCCTGCCAGCGTTTAAAAAAAGTTGCCAGCCAGCGCCAGAATTTTTCATGACTTTCACAAAAGTTTAATGACTTCCAGAAAATGTTCTTCCTGTACCGAGTCCAGAATTATCTTATTTTGACTTAATATAAAATATTCCTTTAATTTTTAATGTTCTGTCATGGACCCAGTACCACATATGAGATACTGTTTGAAAGCTTAGACTCTCTACTTTCTGCAGATATGCATCACTTGACATATCTTTTAATGTAACAAAGTTATTTACACTTAATTTATCACCCCCCCCACACACACACACAAAATTTATTATATGATTTAATATTCACATATTTCATATTTTTCAAGTATGACAAACATGGGCAAGTCATCAAATGAAAGCTCTCACTCTCAGGAATAAGGCTACATCGTTATTTTTGTTCTCAACACATATCCAACAATCGTCGAATGAATAATGATATAAAAAATGGTATTTTGTAAACAAATGGGAAACTTGAGTGTGAACTGCCTCAGATAGCACAGATAGCCACAAATGCTATTTTCTACTTTTGATAGAGATAAGTTGCAGAGCGATCTTTAAAACATACACAAGCTGTGTCCCAATTCAAAGGCTGCGACCTTCTAAGGACGTATTTTAAGACCGATTGCGTCACAGCAGCGCGACTTGAGGCCAGTAAGGCCGTCCCATTTCAAAGGATGCTTAGAATGAAGCCTCAAAATGCGTCCTCATTTCTACGCGATGTTAATAGAACGAATGGATCCTTAACAGCCGAGGATATCCCAAGAGTCATTGCGCGTCTGCAACGGCTGCATATAATGGGTGGATATTCTAAAATAAACAATTAAAACCTTTATTAAATAAAAGTGTATTTATCAGAAAACATTTTTTCTTGTCACTGTTTTAGTATTATAAGTTATGTTTTGTGTTAATAATATTCTTTTTATGTTGCGTATATTTATGAGGTTGATTAATTTGGTAAACTGTTGAATAGTTTAATATACATCAACGTGCCATATTTCTAGAATAAATTAATAATTTTTCTGATGTCATATTTATTTTAATAAGTCAGAAACGTGCAGGCGGGCGCGTTCAGCAGGTGACGCTAATTATGGATCCTCCGAAGGTTAGACCGTCTCATTTCAGTTCTCTCCGCGAACTTCTGAGGCTTCCACCTTGAAAGACCGAGTGCTCATCTTTTAAGGTCGAATGCTCATAAGGTTGCAGCCCTTGAAATGGGACACAGCTACAGAGTTCTTTCTCTTTCACGTGAGGCGCTAGTTCCGGGTTGTATAAGTTGCGGAAGTGCGCCACCTGGTGGATAATAGCGGTATTGCGGAAAGCCGGAAATTCTCGTCATTGGCAGGGGAGGGTTTTCTCTTAATGACGGGGAAAGAGTTAAACATGGAATAGTCAGATTTTCATGAAATGTCACCTTTTAAAAAAAAGGTTTAAATTGAGAAACTCAAAGGGGTGGTTTCCCAGACAGGGTTTAGATAAGTTTAGTTTTTACAAACAAACCTTACAAAAAACAATATTGGTGTGAATCTTAAGACAAAACAATAACACTGATGGTAAGTTGTGTCAATGCAAGATGTTTTTAAATTAAGGTGCTTAAACATGCTTTTAGTCTGAGACTAGGGTAAACCCTGTCCAGGAAACCGCCCCAAAAGGCCCTAATCTTCACAGGTTCTTTAAACATCTATACCAGGGGTCTTTAACCTTTTTGTGAGTAAGACTACCACAATGGATAAAACAATCTGGAAGGCTACTTTTTTTGATATAGTGTACAAAAACTTTTTCGTTTTCTTGTTTATTTTTTTATTTTAGTTTAGTTTTTGATATTTTTTATCATTGTTTAAAATGTTAACATGCATAAAAGAAGCCAAGCTAATAAGAAATATGTAAGAAATAAATATTAAATTGAGGCAATTGACAGAATATGCTTTGGTGGGCAACTCAGAGACCACTGATCTATACCACTGGTTCCCAAACTTTATCAGCGTGTGGCCCCCCTCGTGTACGGTGCATTCCTTTGTGGCCCCCCCAAAGACAACTTGTGACAAAAAACTATTCTAAAACTCAACATTTTAATAAAAAAACATTAAATTATACAAAAAAGTAGTGCTTTTGGTTATTAGCCTTATTTTTTTAGGTTTAATTACAGAGAATTCATGATAAATTAATGTATTTCATAAAATGTCATAAAACTGGGGCCCCCCTGGCACCATCTCGCGGCCCCCAGTTTGAAAACCACTGATCTATACCATAGCAAAAAGTAATCCTCACTCTTAAACATTCATATCTATATATGTTTAGGCATATACAGTGTTTGCCAGATAACAAACAAAACACTTGCGTTGCGTCCGAAACCCCATACTATGACAGTATGTACTGAATGAGATGAAGTACCTACTTACTGACCGTTAAAACAGTAGGTACTGTATAGTATGAATCCTGGTACACTGTAAAAAATTGCTGTTAAAAAACAGCCAAATTTAACAGTATGATTCTGTTTTTTAACAAAAACAGAAGTATACTGTTAAATTCTGCATTCTGTAAAAAAACAGTTTTCAGAATAATGTGAATTTACAGCCCTGAGAGTCCACCGTTAAAGACTGCGTCCCAAATCACACCATACACCCTCGTTCACTATTCCCTACATTAGTTTCCTAATGATCCACCTGAAATCAAGTCAATGAGTTCAAGTACTGAAGCATTAATGATGGACACCTGCTGCTAATAAATAGAATCACTAAAGAAAAGATAAATAAAATGATAAGAGATGAGCAGAAACACTTACAGACACAAAGACTTAGATGAACATCAACTGAAAATAACACAACACATTAAATCTCTCCATATATCACCAGAGGAGAATTAAACATTTACACAAACACCATTACCATCTTCACTTATAAACCACGTTGACTTTATTTCTGTTATACATTTAAAAAAAGTTCTTAGTGAGAACAAACAGGGCTTTACTATACTTTACAAGCATTTTCTTTAAAGTCACCATTATTGTGATCACTGTTTTCATTAGTTGGGCTCTTGACTTGGTTTACAGTCTGGTTTCTATAACTGTGTCTTTATGATGCATGTTTGTTATGGCAAAGAAAATCAAGAGATGATATACTCTTGTGAGGTTGGATGTCTGATTATTATTATCTTACCAGCCTTATGAAGCTTAATCATAACATTTAGTAGTACTTAGGGATGTTTATGACTAAGTATTTACATATTTGAATGAGAATTATTTTAAGAATATTATTACAGTAATCTGATATCTTGATAGAGTTGTATACATTTGGATTTTTGCAAACTTGAAACCAGTTCTCAGATGACACTCACAGACATCAAGAATCAGCCTATGATTCTCAACTAGGGTGACAAAAGAGAATGGGAAAACAGTTCATCGGCCTAATGAGTTTTGTACTATGCTGATACCCAGCATGCATTGCAGCATGACGCTTTTCATTTGATAGTCACCATTGTTGAGATTCATAGCCTGATTCTTGATGTCTGTGCATGTAATTTGCCTGTGTTTTTTTATTTCACTTATTCACAATGATTATAAGATTCCTCTGGCTACCTCAACACTCAGTGTCTGTCACATTATAGGATTACTATAAGGGGTTGCCACCCATTTAATCACTTATGAGCTTCTGTATAAAGTCAATAAATTACTTTTAACTCATGACACTAACACCATAATAATCGTAATTCAGTGACAATAAATTATTTATACTTTTATGCCATATTCAATTCCTTTCAAATCACATTGATAAGGCATGACAAAATGTAACACCAAAAGGCCAACCAACGGATCAAGAGTCCTACTAAAGCAACCGCTGATCACGAGAATGGTAACTATTATTTAGGGACTACACTATTAGACTAGAGCTGTCCAAACTCAAAACAACTTGCACTGACATATCTTAAAATACATCAGTGCCCTTTGTTTTGCCTGAAAATGCAGAAGTAATGTTTTTATTTAGGCATGTTTGTTAAAACTAGATATATTTCCTAATTAAACCAAGGCCTATTCCTGGTTTAAGATAATCCCTGTTCAGGAAACCACACCTTATGATTTACTTCTGAGCTAATGTACATATAAAATAAAATCTAACTGGTTTGTAATAAGTGAAGATGTTAATGCTGTTTGTGGAGTTGTTTGATGATCTTCTTGTGAGATCTTAGGAAATCTGAGTAAGTCTTGAGTTTCTTCTAAGTCTGTAAATTGAGTTTCTGCTTGTTTTCTCTTTAATTCGGTTCTTGTTCATCTTTTATTCAGTGATTGTGTTTGTTAACAGCAGCTGTTCATCATTAACTCAATCATCACTTCATTATCTCATTAACTTCAACATTGGCTCTGTTTCTTTTACTCTTTGTAGTGTGGACACATTAAGCAGTGTTCTTTTGACACCAAAGATTTTTAAAGGGTTAAATGTGTAAGATATAAAAACACAGAATGCTAATGTTTTTTAACAGTCCAAAGGAGACCGTAAAAAAACATTATCTTGCTGGCAACCAAGCTGCCAGTTGATTACTGTTATTTAACAGAATGTGCTGTTAAAAAACAGAAAACTTAACAGTCAAATTTGCATACAGAAATATGTTAATTTCACACAGACATTAGAGAAAAGTCCTTGTATTTTGTTTTTTTAAATCATGTGAACTTAAAAACTGATCAGGAGATTAACATAAGATGATAATGTGAGAGATCTCTTAGTGTTTAATGTTCTGTTTTGTTAGGATTTGACTCAGTTTTTGGGTTACCATTGTGCCGAAGAGTAGTGTGGTTGTTTAGGTCAAGGATGGGCAGTAAATCATTGATGTTATGCTGCCTGTTGTTTTATTTTAAAGCAGTAACTTTGTAGTTTGCTCGTGATGAACTACATGAGATTTGTGTGAAAGTTTAAATGTTTGGAGTTCAATTTTAGAAGTAATATTTCTGTTCAATGGACTCAAATGAATTAAGTTCATAATACTAACACCCCCATATAAATATATATATATTTATAAACTTGAATGGATCCTGCAATTGGTTTCCTAAATGAAATGAGTTGCTTTCAGGGCATTATAACATTAGCATACTGTTAAAATAGGGGAGCTGTAAATTAACGGAAGTAGAACTGTATTTTAACAGAGGCAGAACCGTAAATTAACATTATCTTGCTGGCAACCAAGCTGCCAGTTGATTACTGTTATTTAACGGCACAATTTTTAACAGTGTAGTGTGAATAAGATTCGGACATACTACATCCGCCATGTTGATACATCATGTGACATACGTCGTCATTATGTCATGTCAAACCAGCGCGAATAAAGGGTATGCACGTGATGTCACCTAAGACAAAAGTGACTGCGGTTACGCCCACTGAGTGGCAAAAAGTCTGAGCATTAGCATGTAGAGTAGAAAAAGCATTTAAAATGGGGGAAGTTGTTGTGACTGTGCAAACAAATTCAACAAGAATTGAGCGATCATAGTAGTATTAGGCAGGGCAAACATATATGTCGGGAAAAGAGATGTCTGGTCACATGCCAAGGTACCCGGACTAATGGTTGTTTGGCAAGTTGTTAGGGTCGCTGTCAAGGCCAACTAAATTCAATTTAAGCTGATAATTGCCATTTTTCTTTTAAAACCCAGCCATTTTTTCAATGTTTTGACACTCATTCTTTCGGGGCAACCTTCCGTCAAAGCATACCCTCTACAGTCGCATCGCCGCTTTTTGATGACACCTCTTCTTCTTTGTTGTATATCTCCTCTTCTGGGGCATCATGGGATAGTGAAGTGTCCGTTGTGTGCACACTTCAAAATTTAACCAGAAGTAGTAGGTCATCCGGGTACTTTTCATCTACTGTTTTTAAATACTATGAATTCGGACTCGCCTACTGCTTTTCGCCTACTATATAGTATGAAAGTATGCAGTTTCGGACGCAGCCTTGCACTTATCTTTTAAAAGTGCTTAATAAGTATTAACAGCTGTGTTTTGCGAACTTCATAGAGAAAGCACATCTGTATAAATAAACCCACTGGGTCTGTCAGCTCATACTTTTTACATAATTTACCAGCTATAGAAAACATATTTCTTCATTTCATCTTACACATCAGATGGTAAGTCTTACATTAGTGCCTGCAGGGGTTAGTAAAGATTTTAATCTATCTAGGTAATGCTGAGTGTGCAAAAAATGCACATAAACGCGAATAGAGACACCTGCAGTAATGTGTCGATCTATGGGAAACATTTAAATTGGGTGTGGTGGAGTTTTTCCCACAATGCCAGACAGAGTGCTTGCGAAAAAACACAGGTTATAGGAAGTAAAACAATCGACACCTCTTAACTGGTCATGATGGTTTTTCCCCTCTTGTTTAAAAGGCAAACTTATATAAAGCAGGCAGGAAAAGACTCCCCACCAGGAGCTGCTGAATCAGACTTTTACCTTCCCCCTGCCTACAGTAACCAAGCCCAGTTATCCCCAGTCTGACCCAGTCACATCCTTTAGGAAACCCCCCTGCTTTAATTCAGGCCTATATTAGTTAACTGGACGATTTCAACACCTTATGACTTGAATGACTGGACTGCAACATCAGAAGCATGATGTAAATATTCCCATCTATGTCTGACTTAAATCCTTTCACCAGTGTTTCTTATGAAGTTGTGTTGCATTGGACCTCCTCCCCTCCTCCACAAACTATAAACCACATATGGTTCTCATATAGAAGTCCATGGCATCACAAAGTCCAACTGAAAGCAAAACAAAGACGGAAACAGAAGAGAAACATGATGCACAGTTACAGTAAAATCAACATAAATATTATAAACAAAAAAGTGAAAGTGGTTTCCAGGTTTTGTGTCATAAGCAAAACTGCCAAATGTGTCTTTCTGCATTAAAAAAGAAACTAAGTTGTTACAGCTTAAACTGGGTTTGGGGTAACAAGAGAAAGAGGGGGTTAGAAAAAGTTCTGAGAAAGCCACATCAGAGGTGGGCTTTGAAAACCGAGCTGGGAGTCTTGTGGTCCGTTTCTCTAACTGCTGGACACAAAAGGCAATATGGTGGGATGGGGGTGTCTGTTAAAGATTGCTTAGTGGGGTTAAAATCTGTTTACACTGCTCATTCATCAGCAGTTAGCACAGAACTGACAGGATGTGGTATAGTGGCCTCAGGGCTGGACATTATGTTGTCCTTACATTCCCTGACTTAAACCTGTACCTGTGAGTTTTAGTTTTTACTTTGACAAAATGCACAATTTTGTAGCGTTGTCGCCGTGTTTCTTTGCTTTGTTTTGACATTATACCCACCCTTATGTTTTTTTAAATCCATATATTATGGATATTTTGGAATACAAAAAAGTTTGGCAGATATGGTCACTAAGAATTGGACAAGAGGCAGAATTACTCCTCACACTACCTATACTACTATAACTTACTCATAGTACTGTACTCACACTCTTCGTACTTCTGTGCTCACGTAACTTACTGTACTCACACTACTCTGTGCTCACCTAAAGCACGATTTATAGTCGTGCGTAAGTTACGGCGTAGGCTATCCATAGCCTGTGCGTGGCTCTGCATAGCCTGACGTGCACATCGCAAAATTTTTAACAGCGCGTCAGTTCTATGTGGACCACAAACGCTGTGATTGGTCCATCAGAACCCCTCCCGTCAGGTAAAAAAAACTGTGTGCTACTGTGGTTACACGCGTGGATACTGCCTACCAGCGGTTTGCGCGTGTGTTTGCGCGTGTGTTTGCACGTCGACGCGGACAACGACGCAAAAGTATAAATGAAAACCGACGTGGAACCTACGCCGTCGCGGCTACGCCATAGGACCTATGCACAACTCTAACGAGCCCTTAACTTACTCCACTCACACTACTTGTACTACTGTGCTCACCTTACTTACACCACTCACACTACTCGTACTACTGCGCTCACCTAACTTACTCCACTCACACTAGTCGTACTACTGTACTCAACTAACTTACTGTACAACACTACTCAAACTACAGTACAGAAAGGGTTACAAAGTCTACAGGCAAACAATCTACAAATGGAGATGCTTTGGGACTGTTGCTATTCTACCAAGAAGTGTGAACCTAGTGAAAATGACACCAAGAGCACAACAAATACTCATCAATGAGGTTAAGACATAACCCCGAATGACAGCCAAAGATTTTAAGACATCATTGGAACTTGCTAACATCTCTGTTAATGAGTCTACAATACGTAAAACACTGAACAAGCAGGTTATCCACGACAGGACACCACGAAGGAAGCCACTGCTTACTAAAAAAAACATTGCTGCACGCCTGAAGTTTGCAAAAGAGCACATTGACACTCCACACAGCGGTTTTGGCAAAATGTTTGGTGGACCGATGATACTAAGAACTATTTAGTAAAAACACTCAACGGTACATCTGGCGTGGAAAGGTCATGGAATATCATACAGAAAACATTGTCCCAACTGTAAAGTATGGTGGAGGAAACATGATGATTTGGGCCTGCTTTCCTGCATCAGGGTCTGGCCAGCTTGCAATCATTGAGGGGAAGATGAATTCCCAGGTATTAGACAGTTCTTCAGGATAATATGTAAATGTCTGAAAACCTCATTCACACAGCACTTTGGTCCCAGAAAATACCAGTAAAATTGACAGACAAGCTTCTGTATGAACGAAAACACGTCTCGCAAATGTTCTGGGATTGCTCCCGGAAAGAGGACCTAGTAACATTGCCGTAAGATATCCAGAAAGCCCTCAGTGTAAATGACATGCAGAAACAATGCCGTAAGGGGGGTGTCATGATACCGGCAAAACATTGGCAGTCTAAATGAACCAAAAATCCAACGATCCCAGACAAATCCCAGATGCATTTTCTGTATATTTTCCGTAATGTCTTTGTGAAAAGGGTTTACGTTAACTGAAACTGTGTAGAAGGTGGGTTATGCATGAGGACAATGACCCAAAACACAAGAGCAAGTCCACAACAGAATGGCTTCAGAAAAACAAAATCCACCTTTTAGAGTGGCCAAGTTAGAGCCCAGACCTCAACCCAATAAAGATGCTATGGATTGACTTAAAGATGGCCATACACATGAGATTTCCAAAGAATATGACAGAAAGCAGTTCTGCCAGGAAGAATGGGCTTAAATTCCTCCTCAATGATGTGCAGGTCTGATGCACAGCAACAGGAAGCACCTGGTTAAGGTTATTGCTGCCAAGGGGGTCAACCAGTTATTAATTCTAAGGGTTCAATTGCTTTTTTCACTGCCTTTTAAATGATAAAATTATTGATGTCATGATGATAATTGAATGAGTGTGTTCAATAAAGAAATTAAAGATCAGAATTTTTTGTCATTATTTTAAGACACATTATGTTTGTCAATACCCTTGACTTGCGTATGAAGTGAAGATGACAAATTTATTCAGAAAACCATGAAATTCCAAAAGGTTTACCAACTTTTTCTAGCCACTGTGACTGGACTGTTTAGACTGGATGTGGTTTGTGAATGACCATAGGCTGCACTAATAATCAAACCTGCTTTTGAACTAGCCAAAGAAAAAGAATGTGATTGTGAACTTTTGAAAAAAAATTCAACAAGTTCCTGCTAATCCAAGAGAGTCTCCAATCTGTCTGACGCACACACTCTCTTAAACTGGGTTCTGGGTAATAGCTTACAGTTTTAACTACAACATGGTTATGGTCGCTTAACATACTGTAACAAATGCAACAGATTGCTAACTCAACAAATCAAGCAGTGCTCCTGACAGCATACAGGAAGAGATTGTGGGTCACAGAACTGGTGCTGGGCTGGGCAATGTGTGGGCATGGGAGGTTCGACCAAGTTCACTTGCCCTGTGTCGAGTGTGTTGCATCAGGCCGGAAAAATGCTTTACTCAGCCACCAGAACGTTAATTACAGAGGACCTCTGCTGAGCTCCACAGGAAGAACGTCAAAGACCTAGTATGGTGATGAAGGGTGGGAGAGAGAGAGAGAGAGACAGACAGAGAGAGAGAGGGAGAAAGAAAAAGAGGAAGCATATGGAAGTCTGATAGACAAAGCACTAAAGTAAAGGGCCATGAGCAGCTGTGAAGGCAGTGAAAACAGAAGAGGGGGTGGAAGCTGCAGACAGGGTGTGAACATTTTCACTGGCATTATATTTACCTGCTTGCAGTACGTAACTGGCCAACAATAGCTTTTAGAGATAACCGAGTCGGGAACCGCTACAAATGACCTCTTTTTACCAAAGCCTTCATGCAACCTTTCATAAGCTGTAGAAGGTTAACGGGGTTGTATTGCATCAGCCTGCAGATAGCCAGTAGGGTTTCATTGCTTTAAATTTGATGATGTAGTGGACTTGGGCTTTTCTGAACCTTCATCTAGACGAGTGTTTCTCAAGTCCAGTCCTTGCGACCCACCCCTAAAAATGTTTCAGATGTCCTTCTATCAGTTGACGTCACGCAGCCTAAACTCCGCCCATTTGGCAAGTAATCACAGAGTGCTTGAATGCTGTATATTGGTAGTAATAGTGGTTGAACAATAATTTTAAACCAGACTGTTTATACCTAACAAACATGTTCAACATGTTTTATTAGGGTGTTATGGACCTCTATAAAAAAGCACCTGATTCAACTAAGCTTGTTTGTGTTCAGGTTTGCTCGACTTCAGCACACCGATTGACGCGTGACATCACAGTTGCGCAAGAGTGATTTGAGAGTAGATACAGAATACGGCTAGAACTGACAAGCGGATGACGTAAAAGTACAGTGAGAGCATGTTTAAATGCTTTTGAATTGCTCTTGCAGTATTGCGATGTCCCGTGCTGTTCTTTTTGCATGGCGCTGAGGGCTGATTAGTTGAATTTGGGTTTTTATATAGACGGTTTCATCGGACGCATGTGCGTTGTCGCGGTTAGGCTTCTGGACGGAACATAACTTCCGATTTGTTTAACGGTCTGGCTAGCAGCTAAACTGAACTTGTTAAACAAATACCTGATCGAAAATAACAAATGTTTTGGTTTCCTAAAGAAAAGGGAAGACGGCCAGTATTGGGGGTAACGCATTACAAGTAACGTGCATTATGTAATAATATTACTTTTCTGAAGTAACGAGTAAATTAACACATTACTTTAGAAATGTACACATTAATATTTGAGTTACTTTTTTCTTTAAAGTAATGCGAGTTACTTTTCAGTTTAATTAATTACATGTAAAAAAAACAATGTACTGCATTAAACTGAATGTATTAACGTAGAATTACACATTCTATGCGTGAACAGTTTCAGTCAGAAATGGAGATGCAGACCATTTGTGATGGAAAATGCAATTTCTGAATGCAGAACTTCTCAGTCATAAAAAACACATGCAAAGTAAGAAAAAATAACGCAAAAGTAACGCAAAAGTAACATAAGCATTACTTTCAATGAAAAGTAACTAAGTAACGCAATTAGTTACTTTTTTGGGGAGTAACTTAATATTGTAATGCTTACTTTTAAAAGTAACTTTCCCCAACACTGAAGATGGCAATTACGGATCACCGCTATATGAATTTGGCAGCCAATCCGTAGTTAAAATTGTATACAATATATATTACACATTTTGCACAGAAGCGCTAGCTCAGTGTACCTTTTTTATTCACTTTAGCTATGATTTGAACTAAGGTAATCTATTTAATGTTTATTTTGCTTGTTATCTAAAATAAACTACTCTAAACGGACTCTGTTGTTATTGATTCTTAGCTGAAGTTTACAGCAAGTTATGTTTGTTCCCCGAAAACCACTTGTTTATAACAGGCTTGTTTAAGATCAGCAAATTCTGCGCAGAATCGATCACTGCGAGATGCATGCCAGTTAGAAAAGTATCAGTTTTATGTCCGACTTGCTCTGATGTCATGCTGACATGTGCCAAAAAACTCTGCGATGGCAAGGCGGGCTTGTTGGATTCTCCAGTCGGGCGCAGTTGCTTTCCCTCAACTTCGTTGACGAAAAGCACGATGGGAAAAGACTTGCTGATGACAAAGCTTAATGCTCTTTGGCCCAGGGATGTCAGCTGATGACATTATAATTCTAAAAACTCCACTACCTATACTACTTTTTTTTAACTTGTTATTGACTTTTGGTGCAACATCATTGCGCCTGCTGCACCCATGTTACGGCAGTAAAGTTCCTTGATTATTACGCCAAAATAAGAGTATAGTTCTAACCATATCGACCTAGAAAATCGCAACTTTAAAATTTCCGTCGGTCTTAGTACACAATGTAACTACTGAAGAGTCAAATTATAAGTAGGAAAAATATCAAAACTCTTTGGTAATTTTTGAGCGCGATGCTAATGGTCTAAGCAGATTCAATGGATTATGCTAAGCTATGCTAAAAGTGGTACCGCCAGACCCAGAGATCGGCTGAATGGATTCCAAAACTGTAAAAATCAAATGTTTAACTCTAGGGGAGCTGGAAAATGAGCATATTTTCAAAAAAAGTGGAGTGTCCCTTTAACCTCCTAATGTGGACATCACATTTTTTTGTTGTTTGCAACATAATACTTAATTCTGTGTAACTGGAACCTGTTGTACACAAACGTGGACAATTACACTGCTTCATGTTCAAAGAAAAATATTTGGTCTAAGCTTCGGATCTTAGGAGGTTAAAGCTTTTTTTCACTCCTCCCTCGTGCAGCTGCCTGCTCTGGTCTAAATTTCAGGCGAGGCATCTCAAATAAGCCTGTTGTTACTGCTGAACCGGTCTATAGAGAGAAAACGAAAACCTTCTGGGAGGTGGGTCGTAAGGACCGGAGTTGATGAACGCAGGCCTGAGAGAGAACATGTGACTTTGTGGCAAGTCTGCCTCCTTGTGGTGTGTGAATGATAACTGCACAAAATATAACCCACTGCTGAGATCATTCATGTAAAAATACACACCAATATACAAGCTAAGATACAGCATATTGCAATTAAAAACTTAATTTAATGCTCAGAGAACGCAGATGCTATGGATTATATGGTTTAGTCTTCAGCAAAAAATCCCATAAAACTGAATCTGTACGGACAATTTAATTAGCAAAGCAATCTTAAAGGAAATGTTACAACCACATATACATAATGTTAGGTATGAAACAATTTAAATGAGCAAACCAGAGATAAAAAAATGGTTTTAAGGGATAGTTCACCCAAAAATAAAAATTCTGTCATCATTTACTCACCGAAAGTTGTTACAGACCTGTATAAATGTCATTGCTCTGCTGAACACAAAGGAAGACATTTCTAAAGAAGCAGGAAACGGGAGCACCATTGAATTCCAAAGTAGGAAAAGTAAATACTATGGAAGTCAATGGTGCTCAGAAACAGTTTGGTTACAAACATTGCGCAAAATATCTTTGTGTTCAGCAAAACAAAGAAATGTATAGAGGTTTAGAACAACTTGTGGTTGATTAAATGATGACATCATTTAAATATTTGGGTAACTATCCCTTTAAAGGAGACATATCATGAAAATCTGACTTTAAGTCCTATAATTGGGTCCCAAGTACTTTTATCAACCTAGAAAATGTGAAAAGGTTCAACCCAGGGGCCTCATTTATAAAGCGTGTATATGCACAGATTTGATTGTAAAGTGTGTGTACGTAAAAATCCACTGTAAAGTCCAAATTTTTAAAAACGGTCTTTGACGTGGAAAAGTGCTTAGCGCAACGTCAGGGTCTGAGCAGACGAACGCACTTTTGCTTGTCCGATTGCTGCAGGTTTTTTGGATATATTTGGTTATATGTCTATGACATTAATTAGGCATCGTTTAAAGGCGGAGGACTGAAACTGCTCAACAAGTTCAAGATTTTTTAAGTTGCGATTTATAAATTTCACATCCGAAAAGAAAGTGTGTGCGCATTTTTGATAAATGATCGTAAGATCAAATGTAGGTTTCTATGCAGCATTTTATAAATGAGGCCCCAGTAACTTAGTTTTGGTGAACCATTCTCCACAAGCATGTGAAAAATTAGCTCATTGAAATTTGGCTCCCCTTGTGATGTCAGAAAGCGATCTTATTAGAATAATACCAACCCTTGATCTGCACTTTCTCATTTGCATTTAAAAGGACACACCCAAAATGGCACATTTTTGCTCACACTTACATAGTGGCAATTTTAACATGCTATAATAAATTATCTATGAGATATTTCGAGCTATAACTTCACATATGTACTCTTGGGACACCAAAGGTTTATTTTACATTTTATTTTTAAAATGTCCCCTTTAAATATATAGGATTAATAATAAATTGAAATTAGTTATATTATGTAAGCTATATTATTATTATTTCAGGTGAACAGGGAAACAAAGCTCAAAGTAGCTAAATAGAGATGTCCAAAATACAGCGAATGTATCTTTATAAAACACATGCTATGTAGAGCGCTCATTCATAGACTTAATCAGTGTAGGTCGATGTTAACCTGTACAGAATCAGTAAAGAAACCTCGTTTTCAGATCTTAGATGTAACCTTTTATTATTTGTACATTCAGCACTTACAGGAGCAAACAAAAAAAATAAAAAGAAAGCAAATGTCAGCATTTACGCTAAAACGATAAAAAAAAAACTTTAAAACCAAATGTGAAAAGGTTAAATATGCATCCCATTCTCCATGGCAACGCGGGGTAACAGCAAAAGTGTGGTAAAAAGCGGACGATATAAAACGACAAGAAAATATGAACGAGAGGGGGGAAACAAAGGAGAAAACACATGGTAGTCTGGTCACACCAAAGCTTTCAGATCATCATCATCATCATCATTTCTTTAAGAAGGCAGCATCACTCATCCTTCTGCACTACACTGAAGGAGAACGAAGACATCACCAAACCTCAAAATAAAAAAAAACTACCTAAAAACATGACGGGGGGGCAGAGGCTGTGGGTAAGGGCTCGAGGACAGGACTCTTACGAGTCCCTGCTTTCCCATCAGCTGGTGACATTTCAAATAAGATGATGTGCGGCCCAGTTATACCAGAAGTCCATTAACACTGAGAAGGGGAAATGAACACCAGGAGTCTTAAAAGCCCAGACGACGAGACAAGAGTCTACATGGAGACACAGCACCACCGTGGTCCCAATGAGGTGTGTGCACTTGTGTGCATCTTTATGCAGTGTGTGTGTGTGTTTGTGTTTGTATCGAGTCTGAGTTGGTCCTCAGAAAGGTAGGCATAGAGCTGTTACAGCACGTACAGGAAAGGGCCTTACAAACTGGACAGTTCCAGATTTTCATTAGCGCCGTCGGTCTCTGGGCGGAGGGTCACTCCGGCTCCTTGACCTTCTGCTCCCGCTCGCACTGTTTCCGGCAGGCCTGCGATATCCTTCTCGTCGTTTATCCGCCTCGCGTTCCCTCTCTCGACCCCTGTCGCGCTCTCTCTCGTTCTCTCCTCCGGTCGCTCCGCCGGTCTTCGTTCTCTCTCTGCGCTCCTCTTCGCGCTTTTTATCCTCCTCCTCTTCCATCTCCTTTCTCCGCTTTTCTCTCTCTCTCATGCGCTCGGCACGAGCCTCTACCCTCTGTGCTGCCTGCAATGCAAAGCATGGTTGAAATGTCACTAAAAGAATAAATGCATAGATTTTCAGAGAAAGTTTAAGGGGTTTATTTAAATTCTGTTTAATGAAATATACATACTTGTTCTTCATTAAGCGGGAGCCAGTATATGCAGGGTGCCGCTTTGGTTTTGCGAAACAGGTCATCCAGCAGTTTCGCCGGTGGCTCTTCTGGAGCTTTTTCTAAAATGCATGCACAAGATTAAAATAGTGCAATTGAATACAAATTTGCTATGCACAAAAAGCAATAGGTCCTCACCCTTCTTCTCTGTCTTTCTCTCTTTGCTCTTCCCTCTCTCCTTGCGCCGCCTCTCACGTTCTCTAGACCGCGACCGCCTGGCCCCAGCCTCCCGTTCTTCTCCGGGTTTGGTGAAGTCTCTCACCTTATCCCGGTCCCATTCCCTTTCCGCACGCGCTCTTTCACGCCTTTCCATTTCCTTCTCTCGTTCTGCCCACTGGTCACGGTCTGGAAGGAGAGGTTGGGGAACCGTACGGCCTGGCCCGGTAGCCGACGCCCCGCGTGCCTCCTCTGGTGGTTTTTCTCCGGCTGGACCCAGACCCCTGTGGAAGTCCAACTAAGAGACATGCCAGGAATAAGTGGGGATACGTTTACATAGAAAACCAAACGTGTTTTTATCACGACGTTGCTATCCTAACCTCCTCCTGCAGGCAGAAGTCAACACTAAGGAACTTTGGGTTACTCTGGGGCCATTTAACCCCATGTAGTGCCGCCCGTGTGGCCATCGCCTCTTCTGCGCTGGAGTACTGAGAGACAAGAAGAAAATGACCCTCAAATACAGCAAGAAAACAGGTCGTTTCGAATCTACAAAGACAAAAATAAAGACTTACTGTGACGTAACAGTGAGATTTAATCTTGTCGATCCAGAAAGCCTCCTCGACTACAGCGCCCGTGCGGTTTAGCAGTTCCTTCAACTGCCCCAGCGTGAACGGCCTCACCTTAAAATGCATCAAAAACCGTTAGCTTCTGAGTATGAATAATGTGCAATATAGAGGACACACAGACGCTTACCAGATTGCAAATATGGACGATGTTAGAAAGCTTGCCACGAGGAGGAGAGGTGTGCTTGGCTGTGCGGACTGGGTCATCGATGGTGATGCTCACTCCTGACTTCTGCTGGCTAATGGATCGCCGAATCAGTGTGTCACTGGGAGTCACTACATAAGGAAAACAAATAAAGGGATGAGAGAAAGTTCACAACAATTCAGACTCTAATTAGACTCATTTCAAAATTCTCACCGGTCTTCGTATCTACATCACGGCCAGGGGGGGACATCTCCGCATCCACAGAAATCTGAACGGAGTTTTCCGTTTTCTCCTCCTGGCTAAGTCTGTGCTGCCGGTCGTTTCTTTCCTCCTCATCTTCACGATCGCTTCTTTTGGACTCCTTCTGTCCATTCTCTTGTGTGTCAGAGGGCACAACCTGTATTTGGGAAGCCCAAAGTTTACTTCAACACAGCTTAAACATTTTAGCAGTCCGATTTATTTATTTATTTATTTTCAAGCAAAGGGAATAACTCGTACCTGTGTTACAGTTCGCCTGATTTTCAAGTCTTGGTCGCCTCTCTCTCCGCCTTCCTCCTCGCCTGAAAGATGCATCTCCTCTGGATGCAGGTCTAAAACAGCCTCCTGGCCCAAGCTAGGCTTGATGTCAGGAATTAAAGACTGCACGGGACAAGAAATGCATGTGATCAGAGAAAGCCAAAGAGGAACTGACTTTAGGAAGAAACTAAAACATTTCCTGGACAGAGCTTATCCCTAACCACCTAACTGTCCCAGATCGTGTTCCAAAATGCTTTTTTATTAGTTACCGCCAAAATTAGTATTGTATCTGGTCAGTATTAAAAAGTAAATTCTTTATTTTACACAAAATCTAATATCTTCCGTGTTATTCTGTCATCTTTTCTCCAAACTGTGACAAAGGCCAGTCCTCCTCTGCAGAATGCAATAAATCCGCTTAACTAATCACAGCAGCATCAACCTTCTGTCATGCTAACACATTGACCCGAGGGGATCTTATGAAAAACTTTCCATTATTTTACTCAAAGTCAACAAAAATTGAGCAGGACCAAAACATTTAACCGCTGATCCTGTCGAAAAAGTTCAGCGACGACATCCCAAGAATGACAGCAACTAAAGTAAGTGTTTTTTGATTAATGCCATTAATGTTTATTTTTTTAATCAGTGTATACCACTAGTCAACTAAATGAATATAACATGGCAAAGATGAATGCACATTTATATATTGATTCAATAGATTTATAGCATTTAAAAAAAAATTGCCATGAATTTATTGCATATTGCAAAATTTTTATAATAAATCTTTAAAAATTAAATTAGGGATTTGATTTGTTTATGTTATTATAACCTAAAGATGCTATGTGAAAGTATTTAACAGAAAATAGTGGTTTTCATCTTGTCACTTTCTTGGTATAGAAACACATTTTTACTGAAATTAGTCAAAATGGATTTATTGCGTTTTGGAACCAAAATCTTCATATATCAGTGCCATTGTTTTGTCTCAAGATGCACACCAGTATTGCTTTTTGTAAGGTATGTTTGTAAAAAAAGGGACACTACAATTTTATTGAAAATATGTTCTTTCTCCAGCTAAACATTTGATTTTTACCATTTTGGAATCCATTCAGCCGATCGCGGGGTCTGGCGCTACCACTTTTAGCATAATCCATTGAATCGGATTAGACCATTAGCATCGCGCCAAAAAACAAGAGTTTCGATATTTTTCCTATTTTAAACTTGACTCTCCTGTAGTAACATCATGTGTAAAGACTGACAGAAAATTAAAAGTTGTGATTTTCTAGGCAGATATGGCTAGGAACTATACTCTCATTCTGGCATAAAATCAAGGCCTTTTGTTTTTTGTTGAGTTTTAGTGGTTTTTAGTGCGGCTTATCATCTATAAGAGCTCCAGCGCTGTGGTTTGCGGGGCGTGCAACAATGTGACTGAACTTGACCAAGCGACTTCCTTTGTTTTTCTGTTATTATTTGTGTTAACATACATGCAGACCCTCAGCTTACAGAAGTGTTGAAGTTTTTGTTGGTAACCACTTTAATGTGGTTATGCGGCAAATTAAGAAAAATGCCTCTACCACGCATTCTTCACTACTGACGTCCATATACCGATTACTGATTATTTGGTTATCTTATGTTAAATATATTATTATTTTGTTAAATAAAACTTCTTTTTTTCCTGTGTTGCCTCTCGTTAATGTTTGCAACTCCAAGCCGGTTGTAACAAATGGGGGCTACAAACAAACACAGGCCCAGCACTAAACTGGGACCTAACACCTGGATTTATCTAAATCTAAGATAGTGCCCCTTAATTTGGCGTATAACCACATTAAAGTGATTACCAACAAAAACTTCAGCATTTCTTTTTAACTGGAAACATTATAGTTTTCTTACTTTAAGAGAGTCTGTGGTGATGCTGATTGAAGGTTTCTTGGCAGTGACGGCTGTACTTGAGCCCCATCTCCTCTTCCTACCAGAAGCAGACACGCTCGCGCTCTCCACTTCCCCTTCCGAACTTCCCACTCCAGGAGATGGTTTGCTACCTGTAGATTACAGATGCCCTGATTTCAGATTCTGACTTTAAGCTTATCTTTGTGCATTGTAAGGTTTGCATGGTAGGAAACTCTTACAATCATAAGAGTTGTAAAAAGTCCCTACAAAAACCAAACAATAGAGAAAGCATTTAGGTACTCACTGCCAAGCGAGATTCTCCGGGCGGAGAAGGTCTTTGGCGTGGTGCTCTGAAAGATAAACAAATCCAAGGCAAAAAGAAAAGGTGAGATTTACTGAATAAAAAACTATGATAAAGAACAAAAGTGCATGTGCATGAGAGAAAAACACTCGAGGACAGGTAGAGAGAAAAAGAGAGAGACCAAACAGCAGAGCGCCATCAACCAAGGTTATAACAAATGATGGGAGATGTATTAGGATAGACCGCCTCTTCAGTGTACCCACTGCTATTGAACGATAGCACATATTTTGCACGTTTCTAATGTGCATTTACAAATTTGATTGAAATCTATTAAAATAAATCTATTACTTGTCTAAAGATGCGGTCTGTCCTCTCCTACAAAAAGACCAAACTTTCTTAAAAGGCCATACTGCAGTTTAGATTATTAATATCTATCACACTGAGACCCTCCTCTGGCTGAGGTAGTGGGTTATTCAAAAAGTGTAAAAAATGATATCCAAAAAACTTATTTTACATTAAAACTGCAGTGGCCTAACTATCTCCTCTTTATTATGTAGTCAATAGCTCCATTTATGAATTACCAGGGAGTTCTGGCTAAACATTTGCATTGTCTAGGTAAAACTTGTAAAGTAGAAAATGGAGAGTGACTACTTATTTCCCGGTACCATTGACACATGTTCTTCACTGGGTTGGGAATGGCCCAATCGCACGTCTGCATCTACTGTATCTAGGCAACAAGAGTCCAATCAAGGAAGGCTGGGCAGATTTGTGACAGCGGGTCGGCAGAAGAGCTTTTAGTGGGTGAAGTTGAAGTCTGAAAATGTCCATCTTTTGAATAATTTTGGAAAGGTGGAACAGTCTTTTAACATATTGGTGAAAATGATCAGGAGACAAGATTTGATATAGTCTGAATCACTGAATCAAAAGTGTCCATATGAAGAGGGAGATGATTCTGCAAGCTGATCCTGTTGATGTTTTCTGTTGCGACTTAGTTTAGTTTTCACAGATGTAAGGCAAAACCAGCAGTTGTGTTTCATTGCGATAATCCATTGCGGAAATTCCGACAACTGCGATATACAGCGAGTCCAGCGATCACGGCTGTGGTAAGTCCAAAATGTTTGGTTTTTTTGGATCGAAAAGCAAAAACATCCATCACGATGTTATTGAAGACAAAGCCACAGAAAAACAAGTCCCAAAATGAAGTGAGTAACAGGAAAACAAACTATCCGATATGAAAACTGCCAGCTTTAACAGTCCAGACGTAGCAATAAAAGTCCATTACAATCCTCAAAAAAAAAAAAACATTCTCTGAGCCACACTGTCACGGGCATACGAGACCGCTGTATCATCTTCGATGACGGCCCACGCCCAACTTTACCCAGCCTCTCATTATCAGTCCAAACAACAGGTGCTCCTAGCCAACTCCATTGTTGCCAGATGTGCAGAGCAGATTCAATGGCATATCTGCCGGTATAGCCTTGGGACAGTGGAACAGGTGCTGCAGTAGAGGTAGTAGCAGTTGTGTGCAGGTACCAATAAGGGCAATGGAAGAGGCATGAGCACCTTTATAACAAAGCAATCAAGGGGGTTTTAAACATCAGCCAAATTGAGAGAGATCTCCCTGCTGCTTCTGTTTAAGACAGCCTCAGCACAGGTTCATACAACAGCTACATGATCTGTGACCACAAAGAGGGCAAACAAACTAGACCAGATTTTAACCATATGCAAGTCAACGTGACTAACTTGTGCTTTTACAAGCAAGTACTGCGGACTACAAATAAACTTTTTGTAAAATGCATTACGCCTGCATCTGAAGTAGTTACAACATTAATAAAAGTCAATGTTAATTTCATTCTGTTTTTTGTAGTAAGAGTGAAACCTCTTTATGTTGTTTGCCTCTTTGTTTGGGCGCTGTCTATAGTAAATGGTAGAGTTGGGTCGCCCAGCACTTTTCTGTAGTCTTACCTCCTCACTGCCCTCTGGAAGCTTCTCGGGCTCAGCCATGACTGCTTCCTTCACCTCACTACTGAGAAAGAGAGGTGCAAAGACAAAGGAGGGGTATTTCAAAAAAATCACGTTACAAAAATTATGCATAACTCATGTACACAACGCAAGAGATGGCAAAAAAACAATTAGGTTTAATTTCAATTCAATGCAATAATACCTTAGAAGGTAGAACATAGAAACAGAGACATAAAAAATACAGAAAACGAAAAAATTATCAAATTAATAAAATAAGTTAATTATAACAGAGTATTAAAATAAATGCCAGACATATAAATTGCCAAATAAAATGAAAAATGCACCAGATGTGTGAAGAAGTTAAGACCAGTAAAATTAATGACATGCTCAGAACAACTTTCAGAGGTCCATAATAACAACTGACTCCAGAACAGACCTGTCGAAGGCTTCTCTCTATATAACATGCAGCAATAGCAGGCCTACTCTACTACACATATCACCCGAAAAATCCCCATCTGCTTAGAACAACATTAGGATCTCTATATAATATCTATAACATTCCGCCTGCAGTTTCACATTGACCTCCAAATTAAAGCCCCAGGCGACACGCGCACTGAACGTAGCGCTCATCCCGCTGAGTGGAGAGACGCGTCTCTTTCATTCCTCAACGATCGAAAAAAAATACTATCACACACACATATATTTATACTATTAATCCACTACGTGCTCAAATCCACATATTAACACCCAATAGAGTACACAGAGAAAAACGCTGCGCCGCATTTTGAGATGCGAGTAAAGGAGAGCAGCAGCATCTCTCTCCTCCCTCACTCGCGTCGAGCAGCACAATGAGATCACGCACCTATCAGCGCCTTTCTAATGACTAGAAACGTACAGGACTCGGCGAATTCATTTAACACCGCACGCCCAAAGCTAATGGGCCACCTTGAGGCCGGTGGTATTGGTCAAATAACGCGAAGTACAACCATGTTTGGATGAAAGAACGGGAGGTGCGCGAGACTCACTGCAGCAGGACCCCATTAACACCGGCCCGAGAGGCGGCCGCGCTGATTGCCTGCGCGCAATTCACACAAGCGCTTTAAATTTAGCTGGTGTCCAAATGTTTGTATCTGTACAGTTACAGATATAATGTTGATTCTTAATATTACTGTTTCACAACTAAACTTTGACAATGTCTTTCTCATATGTCTTCTAAAATTAGGTTTAAAAGCCAGGTCTAATATAAAAACACAACCATTGCTGGTTTACAATCTTACAAGTTAAAAAACACTTTCATCAGCAACAACGACATGCAAATAAGGCTAATGTTTAGCTATATCAAAAACATATCTGGTTTAACATCTCCAATGGGGACAAGTCAAATGATATTGTAAGTAAACTTACACTTTTTTAATATTAATGGCATTTATAACAACCTGATATTAATAAATAACTGATATTTAATTACAAACAATATAATTATTAAAGCCACTATTTTGTTAAGACATAAAAACAGAACTTACATTTTCCATTGGTTACTCATAATGAATTAATTTACACAACTTCTGAATATTTACATTTTATCAATGCTAAATCAACACTGATATTGCTCAATAAATAATCAAAACATGCGTCACCAGTGTAATAGTTTTGCATGATGTTCAAGGTCATAATACACAATAACTGTATAAAACCTTAAAACAACCATCCATTTTTTTCTCTCTGTCAATGCAAGGGAGTCTCTCAATTTTTTGACTGCTTTAATAAAAAAATGTTAATGAACAGGCATTAAATCATTTTTGCATTCTCCTTTCTGTTGCATTGCAGGGGACTGTAATAAAATGGTTGCATAAGACAAACCTTGTAGTGTTGTCCATAGTCTCATCTTCCCCATTATCTTCCTTTTTCAATCCTGTTGTCTTCTCCTCCTGCAGCTCAATGCAGGGCCTCTGAAGTGAAACGGAAAGCGGGCACATAAATACAGTCATGTTTGTTCAGCTTTAAGTGCAAGATCTAAGCCTAGACAAAAAATGCAACTTGCACTGAAACACCTTAAAATAGTGCCATTGCTTTGTCTCAAGATGTATAACCAGTAATGTCTTTTCTGAGAAACTTCAATAAAAGCTACTTAAATAATTTAACTAATGCCAATACTGGCTTAATCTAAGCCTTGTCTGTGAAATGTAGCACTGAAATGGTACCAGGCTTAATCTGGGTTTTGGAAGAAAATTAATTATGTAGTCCAGAGGTAGTTGATTACTGACCTTAGTCTGAATGACGTCTACATTGCTCACATCTTTCTCCTCCTGCTCTGTGAAAACACGTTTTTTACGCTGGGCTGTAGGAGGCTTTTCAATCACAGCCACAGGTGGGCTATCTTTTTCTGTGTTCCGAGATGAAATATCTTTCTGGATGTCTTTAGACTATGGAAGATGGGAAATAAAATGTTAAGATCTTTTGTGTGAATAGGAGAGTGTATTACATTTTGTAGTTAAAAAACAACTTGAAACTAGGGTGCCATGCAATTCAACCTAAGAGTCAATAATAAACCATGTAATCAGCATAATGACCTAAAATTCAATTTCAGGCATTGCACAACAAACAGAACTGGTGGAAAAAAGTTCAAAAAGGAGCAATGAAATGTAAAAACTGAAAGCGATTCATATTCTGAGAGTTTATTTATCGAAAGATGTCACGTTTGATTGTAAACACATCTAGATCATGAATGGACTCCATGTCGGTAAGTAAGACAATCATTCTCAAGGTACATTCACATTATAAGCAACTTTGTCGCCGTGCGTCGCTCATTTCTTTCAAAAGAGGCTTTTCTAAATCTGATTGTCATAAACAAATGAGTAACTTCCACTCCAGTAAATGACGAGAGACGGATGACGTGAACTCCACTGCTTCGTTCTCATTCGTAGTCGCTCCCGAAAGTTAAAACATTTCTCAACTTTGTCGCACGACTGGACACGCCCCATCCAATCAGCAACGGTCACTGTCGCTCGTGTAGCCGGAAGTCGCCAAGATTTCATTGAAATCAATGAGATTGCGGTGCTCTGCTACTGCTTGTTGCTGCTAGTTTAAAAGCAGCTTCAGTAAACTAATGAACGTCTTGTGTGATGTAGAGTCAGTGTGCTGCCATTTTTGATCCAAGATGCATTTAAATACAAACGTGACGTATCGATAGTATTACAATTCACTAATGATAAATATAAACCATTATGACGGTAAAAGAATAGAGCAGATGATGAGATATTTTAACCGGTACCACTTTACCCAGCAGTACCATTTTTCTGTAGTTTACTCAAAATAGCAATAACTAAAACAATTAATTAACTAAAACAATTAATTAAGTAAAAAATAAGTCCAAACCTCTCAATTTTGACATTTGCAATTAATTTAGAAATGTTACACACCTTTAAATAAATCCTCTCTCTACCTCTCAGAACATCCCTACTAGTGATGCATGGGTCGTCTCATAACCCGCGTGTCAAGTAAAGAAATTGTCACCTTATTAGTGGGGCGGGTTGGGGCACAAAATAAAAAAACAATGTATGTTGCGTGCAATTCTCTATAGCTTATATTAAATATTTAGGAAAATATATTTTTATTTTTTATTAGGTTCTTTGGTAAGGTTACAATATGTAGGCTTACATAGCAACGTAACTTGCTATGTCCCTAAACCTTTGACCTCACAACACAAAAGCGCCAAGCAGCTCCGGCCACCAGCCACATGTAACTTTATTAATAAAATCGTGTTTAATTTGCATGTTTTTTTGTGTTTTGCTTTGGTACGGAAAATTTTACAGAGAACTGTAAATTTGTACTGGTATCGGTACCGACTACTGAAATTTTGGTACCGTGACAACACTAGTTTATAAGCGTATGTTGTTGCCACTTTACATGGCAATATAACCTAATGGCTGTTTCCAAGCAGTTTTAGTCTGAAATAAAGCCTGTTTTCGCTTATATTACAATTCCTAGTATCTCTATTTAATGGTTGCGGGACAGGTTGTAAAAATAGATACAGTGGTGCAGTGCGGGCCAAATAATTTCATAAAAGTTGGACCTGCGGGTTGGAAAAAACCCAGACCTGGGCATCTCTAGTCCCTACAACCTAATTTTCTGTAAATATGTCTGTTCAAGCACAACAAAACCAACTCGGTTAGTATTCGCATGCTGTCTAAAACCTTGAGATCCGGATTTCTAGGGATGAGCTCCGGATTTGTGTGTACACAAAACTCCTCAAACAGCATGCGAGTAGCTTATTGAGATCTATTACGCATCTTCTAAATATTTTAAATGGCAAGGCATAAAAGCGTGTGAAAATGATAAACGTTTGTGATGATGCAGCACATTGCCGTTTGTTTTGTCTGAAAAAGTTGCAGGAGTGACATCAAGTCACAGGGTCTCTTTCTCTACCTACCTTACATAGCTTAAGTTTTCTGTAAACTTTCTTGAGAAACATAAAAACATTCAGTATCTTGAGCAGCACAAACATAGTCTAGTAGGCCGCTATTGTTGTTTTGGTAATACTCGCGCATGTCTACATACTAAATTAACACATGCACTTGAAGTCAACATTATCCCGGATTTGCACTGCTTCAGCTCTACTTCTGACACCTGTTAACATCAGCTCTAAAAGATTAGTGCTGCAAATGTGCAGTTTTTGTATGCATTGTGTGAAATCAAACTTAGTAGTTATGCTTCTGAAACTGCCGAATGTAGCATCTATTTACATATATATCTATGGTCCAAGGTGGTGCGAAAGAGTGGCGGTAGGGACTTTTTCACATATACATATGTATGGTCCGACCTGTGCGGTGTAGAGCTACATTCAAGTTATTTTAAAGGTGGCAAAAATAAATCGGTCGACCTCTATTAAAGGCTCTCTAAGCGAATATGTTCGACGTCACTTGTTGTTGATATTTGAACTGTTTTCAAACAAACGGAGCGTAGCTAACTCCTCCCCCTCCCCCGTGAACGCGACCAACCCCCACCCCCAAATCCTTCTTGGCGTTTATTGGCTGTAAAACTTTGTTTTGTTTTGTGGTGCAGGTTTGGCCACTGTGTGTATATTGAAGTTTGTAGAGCCTGGGCTGTCTACAGAGATCGCGTTTTTTACAGTTTGATCAGCGGTCAGGTAGCAAGCAGATAGTGAGGAGATGTGTGCTGTATGTAACAAAAAATGTTTTATGGTCTAAAACGCGTGAATTCGCTTAGAGAACCTTTAAGGAGCATTCTCATTTGATGGTTACAATGCTCGTTCTGTTTTGAGTAAAGCCAAGTATTTAAAAATGAGAGCAAGGGGGAACAGATAAAAATACATACGAGGAACCTTTGAACCACTCACCTTCCTAACATCGGGAATAGAGTGGGTTTTCTCCTGCGAGGATGATGACGAACTAGAGGAACGTGAAGAGGAAGAAGACCCAGAATCTGAGTCAGATGAGGAACTATCACTGGATGAGGATGATGATTTTCTTTCTCTTTTCTCCACATCTTTCTTTACATTCTCCCTTTCTCTTTTCTTCTCTGGTGGCGATGAAGGAGGTTGTTCCTCATCCCTAACTTTCCTAACGGTTTCATGCTTAGTGTCTTCTTCATTGTCCTGGATCTCTCTGCCTGCTTTTGATGTCTCCTCTTTCTCTTTCTGTTGTGATGCATGTTTTTGGACAGCCGCATCTGGGGATTTGGTCTCTAGCTCATGGGGAGCTGAAACAAGGACTCCCTGGCTGACAGTCTGCAGTGATGTTTGAGGGTCCTGAGCAGCATCTTCTTGCACTTCTTCTTCAGGTTTAGTTGCTAACGGAATTATGGGAACTTGTGGCATAGGTCTGTCTGAGAAGGTCCGAGGTCTCTTCAACACAGAAGCTGGAGATGATGGGAGAGGAGTAGTCAAAGGAGCATCTCTGAGGATACGAGACTTCTTAGAGGAGGACTGAGGGGATGATGGTGTTACGGGTGTGGGTGACTTTTGTGGGACAGATTCTGTAGATCGAGAATCATTGCTGACACTTTGAGAATCCCCATCCTCACTACCACCAGGCTTCCCTGAATGACTCTCAGGAGTTTTAGCCACTGAACGGGAGAAACCACTAATATCACGACCACGTTTCCATGGAGGAAGACGGCTTTCTCTTTCTTTCTCTCGTTCCTCATCTTTTTCATGTTTCAAAGCCTTCTCTTTTTCATCCTGTATTCTTTTTTGTTCCTTCTCCGCCAATGTTCTCTCCTTTTCTTCCTTTAGAGCCTTCTCCTCTCGTTCTTTTTCCAATGCTTGCTCTCTCTCCTGTTCTGCTTTCCTTTGTGCCTCTTTCTCACGCTCAAGAGCTTGTTCTTTTTGCAACCTTTCTTGTTCCAAAGCTTTCTCCTTTTCAAGTTGTTCTCTCTCCAAAGACTTCTTTCTTTCCAATCTTTCCTGTTCCTTGGCCTTTTTTTCTTGTTTTTGTTGCTCCAATGTAGCTTCTCTCTCCAGTCTCTCCTTCTCCAAAGCTTGCTCTCTTTCTATCTTCTCTTTTTCCAGTCTTTCCTTCTCCAAAGCTTTCTCTTTTTCTAGCTTCTCTTTCTCCAAAGCTTGCTCTCTCTCTAGTCTTTCCTTCTCCAAAGCTTGCTCTCTTTCTAGCTTCTCTCTCTCCAGTCTCTCTTTCTCCAAAGCTTGCTCTCTTTCTATCCTCTCTCGCTCCAGAGCTTGCTCTCTTTCTACCCTCTCTCGCTCCAGAGCTTGCTCTCTTTCTATCCTCTCTTGCTTCAGTCTTTCCCTCTCCAGAGCTTGCTCTCTTTCTATCTTCTCTCTCTCAAGTCTTTCTTTCTCCAAAGCTTGCTCTCTTTCTATCCTCTCTCGCTCCAGAGCTTGCTCTCTTTCTATCTTCTCTCTCTCAAGTCTTTCTTTCTCCAAAGCTTGCACTCTTTCTATCCTCTCTCGCTCCAGAGCTTGTTCTCTTTCTATCTTCTCTCTCTCCAGTCTTTCTTTCTCTAAAGCTTGCTCTCTTTCGACCCTCTCTCGCTCCAGTCTCTCCCTCTCCAGAGCTTGCTCTCTTTCTATCTTTTCTCTCTCCTGTCTTTCTTTCTCCAAAGCTTGCTCTTTTTCGATCTTCTCTCGCTCCAGTCTCTCCCTCTCCAGAGCTTGCTCCCTTTCTATCTTCTCTCTTTCCAGTCTTTCTTTCTCCAAAGCTTGCTCTCTTTCTAGCCTCTCTCGCTCCAGAGCTTTCTCTCTTTCTATCTTCTCTCTCTCCAGTCTTTCTTTCTCCAAAGCTTGCTCTCTTTCTATCCTCTCCCTCTCCAAAGCTTGCTCTCTTTCTATCCTCTCTTGCTCTATCCTCTCCCTCTCCAAAGCTTGCTCTCTTTCTATCCTCTCTCGCTCTATCCTCTCCCTCTCCAAAGCTTGCTCTCTTTCTATCCTCTCCCTCTCCAAAGCTTGCTCTTTTTCTATCCTCTCTTGCTCTATCCTCTCCCTCTCCAAAGCTTGCTCTCTTTCAATCCTCTCCCTCTCCAAAGCTTGCTCTCTTTCAATCCTCTCCCTCTCCAAAGCTTGCTCTCTTTCTATCCTCTCTTTCTCCAAAGCTTTCTCTCTTTTTATCCTCTCTCGCTCTAGCCTCTCCCTCTCCCTAGCTTGCTCTCTTTCTATCCTCTCTTGTTCCAGTCTCTCCCTTTCTAAAGCTTTCTCTTTTTCCAGTCTCTCTTTTTCTTGCCTTTCTCGTTCTAGAGCCTGTTCTCGCTCCAGTCTTTCTCTCTCTATTCTCTGTAGTTCCAAAGCCCTCTCTCTCTCTTCCCTCTCCCGTTTGAGAGCTTCTTCGCGCTCACGTCTTTCCTGTTCCAGTGCCCTTTCCTCTCTCTCCTTTTCAAGAGCTTTCATCCTCTCTTTTTCTTTTTGTCTTTGCCGCTTTTCATTCTCTTGCTCTAATGAATGACGGCTTTCCCCATCCTGCTCCAAGGCATTGCTCCCATCTATCACTGCCGTCCTGACAACACTAACTCCCTGGTTGGAGATCACTGAACTAGGGTATGACAGAACTGATGCTGCATTTGCTGTGTGGGTGATTGCAGACTGCCTATCAACCCCCTCCCTACCATGCTTGCCCGTCCCAGAAAAAGCTCCTTCAGATGCCATTTTACGTGCCAGTAAGGTCAGAGGTCCGGGTCTGCGTTCTGTGGAGTCGCCTGCTGGTTCAGGGCTACTGCTACGGCTGTCACTACTTGAACTACCAGAGCTGGAAGAGCTAGACATGCGTTGCCTAGACGGGGGCTCTCCTGGACTAGGAGGGCTCTGTTTAGGGGTGTCTGGGAGTGGGAAAGAAAGTTCAGGTGGAGGAGACGGTGGTGGAGTGGGCTGTCTGAGCTGCTGTGATAGCAAAGGTATGTGTTGGGGGGGTGGCTGCTGCTGCTGTGAACCACTGGATCTTTCCCTCACTGGTTGTTTTTTTGGCAGCTCTGCTTGACGACTCCGCTGAGCATTCGTTTTCCACTCTTCCTCGTCATCGTCTCCGCTGTCGTCATCACTGTCAGCTGGTACGTGGCTTGAAGTCGGCCCTCTTTCACCAACAACCCGCACTGACAAAGAGGCTATCGCCCCAGGTTGGGCAGGTGTGGAGGGTGATGGCTGTCCGGGCATTTCTTTATCTCTTTGCTCATTGCCCTCACTTGCTGTAGGCTTATGTTGGTCAACTAAGGTTGGAGCAACATCCTGATGAAAATAGATGTGTTGAAGATGAATGGTAAAAATGTACCCTCCAAAATATCTAAAGTTAACACAATCTTGAGCATATAACAAATGATGACAAATAAATAAAAAAATTAAGAAATAATACTTCATAAACAAAACTGAGTAAAGCAAAGCAATTATGTTTCTAACCTGATTAGGGGCAGGACAGACTGTGCTGTCATTGGCCTCTGTGTGGTCTTCCTGGTCTGTCCCTACATAAGACAAGTTTGGAATAAATGAATAACAATCAAAGACAAAAACAAAGATCTAAAACTGCACACGAAGAGGAAACACACATGAAGAGGTATAACTGAATAGAAGTTGCTGCTGCGCTCAGCGCTGCTATCCACTGAAAGGCATTGCGGAGGCACAACATAATGTGGCACCTGGTCACACTACACTGCTGGAAAATGCTGTTAAAGCTACACTGTTTTAAAAGTAACTGAATAGGCTTTATGCCCAGCTCCACTACTTCCTGAACTTCAGCCACCTCCTTGTTTCCTGTCTGCCATTATATGACAAACTAATTATTCCAGGTGTGCCTGACCTCAGTAGTCACAACAACAATAATCAGACACACCTGGATTAATCAGCTTGTCCAGGCTTTATGCAGCTGGCATAAAGCCTATTAGCATCAATCTACAAAATGCTGAATTAGTAGCATCACTACTTGTAGTTAACTACCCCCCAACAGTGACAATATTGCCTAGAGCATTTGGTTTATTTCATAGTCTCATTTTTGATGGAGGTGGCGTTTAGCAGATTTTGTATTAGCGCTCCTCATAGGTTGATATACTACTAAATTGCAGCAGAGACAACATTAAACATTAATGGATTACTCCACTTTAAAAAAAATCCCAATAATTTACTCACTCCCAGTTTGGGATCATTTAGAGCCCTTCGAAGCAGCGTTTAAACTATAATTTTAAACTGCATTTAAACTGTAAACTGTTGGGGTCCAATAAAGTCTATTAAATTGAGAAAAATCCTGGAATGTTTTCCTCAAAAAATTTTATTTCTTCTCAACTGAACAAAGAAAGACATCAAACAGGCATGTGATTCGCCAAGGACAAAAAAGGAAGGAAGGAACCCAAAACCACCACAATATACACAAAAAATACATTATAGCCCTTATAATAATTTTAATTCTGACGGACAATTTAGATAATAAAAATTTTAACATTTTACTAGTAACTGAAACAATGTTTAATTAAATGGGTTGATAAATGTGCAAAACTGTAACAGGTGGCATCACCTTACTATTTTACATCTGCAATAATTTTATTTTGACATAATCTGTCCATCAGTGGCAAGACCATACATTTTTAACTGAGTGGACCTTGGAAAAGGGTGGACCTGAAACCCTTAATGTAATTTAAAATTACTTAATTTTACAACAAAGTACTCGCAGGGCTCAACATAAAGGACTGCCCGGTGGCCCGGGGCACGCATGAGAGGTTCGGGCCAGAACAAAGTATTGTCACTTGCCCGATCGGGCCAGTGCTTTACCCTTATTCACAAAAATTTATTTTCATCAATGTATATTATTTAACATCTTGGAAGCAGACGTTTATTTGGGTAAAACACGACGAAAGAAACAATGCAATATTTTGCACAGTTTGCTGTCAGTTTACAGGTAAAGCAGAAAAGTTGGGAACCTTTTTTTTGTTGGAACATGTCTGTTGTATATGTATACAATATTTGACTTTTGAATTATTATTTTTAAATATGTGACACTGACATTTTTATTGGGGCCAGTGAAAATTTTGGCAGAGCAAGTGAAAAACTGAACCACTGGCTGGTTAAATAAATTAAACTATGTCTTTTGAGTCATAATATAAGAACAAATCAAGAAATTACAAGCACACAAAATAGAAAAGAACAAAGTAATAAATAAAGTAAGGTCTAACAGTATTATAGGTACAGAAATGGAACCAAGTGAATAATAACACTGTTTTCATTCTATAAATTAAATTAAATTTACCAATTTGTATTAACAGCATGAACTCAAACAAACCTAATTTCTGGGATACATGTTGGATGACAGCGAAGCGCACATCTACAAACAACGTGCTGTAACGGTTTTCCCTCACTTTTGGTTCGGTTTTGATATGCTGGGGTGCCAGACAGGTTTTCTGTCATTAAGTTTTGAGTTAAAGTAAAGGAAACGTACAAAGGTCTTGTGCAGTCTGGTTGGTCAACACAAAACCCCTAACGGTATGAGAATAGGCCTAATAAACTCACAATAAATACAAAAAAAC
The DNA here is from genome assembly GCF_030506205.2 of Paramisgurnus dabryanus. NCBI lineage: Eukaryota > Metazoa > Chordata > Actinopteri > Cypriniformes > Cobitidae > Paramisgurnus > Paramisgurnus dabryanus. Next base: position 35,821,966 of record NC_133342.1, on the reverse strand, counting down.
ATATAATTACTAGAGGTCGAACGATATGGCCTTTTCTCTGGCCAATGCTGATTTTTAGAAATCAGAGCAGCCGATGGCCGATATGTTTGCCCGATTTTCTATATGTACATAATAATCTAAATGTTCTCATCATTAGCAGATATTTTAAAGTGTAAATGTGTCAATATTTAAGTCAAAGTATTTAAAAAAATTATTACTGGTCTTTCTGAAGAGTTTTACAACCTCCTCTGCACCATGCATTTATCAGACACAGATAGTACCTGACACTGCTGTCATCATCTTTGATCAGTTTTTTACCATGGCTTTTATTGCTTTGTAGGATAAAATCCTTATTTGGTAGACCTGATAAATTATTTATTCATCATAAAGTTGACATAGTTAATTTCTATGATTTTAGTTGAGACCGTTATTTAGGGCAAATCTTTCTAAACACATTTACATTCTTATTTCTGAGGCGCTATAAGTGACTGATTGTGCTGACAGTGACGTCTTGTGACTTTAGTGTTGGGACAGATCTGTTGTTTCAACCGTTCTTTCAAACGAATCCGTTCAAAGGAGTCAGTTCACGAATCGGACGCATTGTGTTCTAATCCAGGCTGAGCAACGCAAAACTGTAAACAAAGTGTTACTGTAACAACACGAAAAACATTTCCGCGGTGGATATGATTTGGTCTTCCGACCTTTCGCCATCGAGTCAGTTTTGTTTTGAGTAATAAAAGCAGGGAGACAATTTAAAGACAGAAAGCGTGCGCGCGCGGCTCTGCTCTCTGTGTCACACAAACAAAACTCATCATCACTCATTAATCACATGAAATGAGCCTAATCTTTGCACGGACAGTGCACCGCGAGACATAAGCCTGTCGCGCTGTTGTACTGGCTGCTTAATTCGCGCGATCCTCCCATCTTTTACTAAAGCTGTTTGTGAAAAAGGCATGGCTGCACAGTGCACACACACGGGACGGGAGCGATCTGCTTGCAGCAAGAGGCAGCGTCACGAGATCTACAACAACGCTTAGGTGCCCGCAGATGCGTCTGCCTATTAATCGGCCTAATTTTGCAGCAAAATCGTCCAAAGCCGTTTTTTTTAAATATGCCTAAAATCGACCGGCCGATAAATCGATTGACCTCTTATAATCACCACTCCTTACACAGGAAAATGCAACATTTCAACCACTCAGGACACATAGAATTGTTTTAAATATGTGTATTCAGGAAAATGATCAGATTCAAATATTTAGTGAAAGAAGAAGAGAAAAAAACACAATCATCATTTTCCAACCCCAAAATACCTGGAATCGATACCACTGTCTGGGAAATGTCTATGTTTGAGCGGCGTGTAAGGGGTTAATGCCTCCTGTGTTGTCCAAAGAGGCAGAGTTTACAACAAACTGGAAAACTAGTCCTTTGTTTTTTTGTTAAATTATATGACTAAAGCTGTTACCTGTAAATTTAAATCATGTTTTTTTATTAAGTACTCGGTATCGGCAAGTACTGAAATGCAAGTACTCGTATTCCAAAAAAGTGGTATCGGTGCATCCCTAAAACCCGATCAACATTCTGGATGACATGGGGGTGAGTAAATATCCAGATTTTTTCTTTTTTAAGAAAGTGAAGTAATCTTGTAAGCTTTAAGTACAGGTAAATTTTATTGCTGTATTGCCAAATACTCTTACTCACCATCATTTTCTGCAGCTTCTCGTGCCTCTCTCTCCAAACGCTGTCTGAGCAGCTCTTGCTGTTTTGCCAGGTACTGTTTAATAAAACTGTTCTGGCTCATTTCCTCCCCAATCTAAACAAGAACACATATATTTCAATATAGTCTGCTTGTTTGAGTTCAGGATCCCAGTTATTAATAACATACAGTAACATATTTGTTTAAACTACGAAGCATTGCATTTTAGCTCACCCGGGAGTTGGGCTGCAGGCCGATGTGATGAGAGGAGGTTTTCTGAAGGTTCTCCAACATGAGAGCCTGTTGCACATGCAAAGTGACAGACATGCATACTTCATTAACTGTACCAAGCAGACAAGTACACCTATGAAACATATATATCTAAACTTTGAACGGGCTCTGATATACAGCTCTTGCATAAACAAACTTCATGATCAAAAACAGACAGTAATATTAAATTGTTAAAGTCTGAGCTGAATGAGTATACAAAAAGGAAGCACTGATAAGTTTACACTTACAGGTGTTTTTTCCAACCAGGTTACAGTATTTATAGACATTTGTCAGCATGTTCAATCCTGAGATAAAACCTATGAGCTTTGCAAAGCTAAAGCAATGTCCTACCAAGTAAACTAACGTTACATGAACACGCCTCCACTGACGAAACAAAACATAATCCAATATATCAAACTCACGCGCTTATTCTTACAGAATTCATACTTTATTAAAAACCGTAGTGCACGAGTTAAAATAAGTTAGGGACTGAACTAGAAATAAGAGAGAGACAGATGTTTGTTTACAACAGTAACTTCAGATTAAACTTCAAAACAGCGGCGCCAACAACAACATCAATCTCATACACCCCACCCCCCAGCAACTGCGACGCGACTTAAGTGTTTATTTCAGCGAAGCACATGACATTCAAGAGCCACCGTTTCAAGAACACACATATATCGTTCAAAAACAGACGATTTACCACTTGTAAGCGCGCCCCCGTTTCATAACCCTCACTCACTAACACATTATGCACACAAAGCGCGAACCCGCCGACAAGTTAAAAAATCCTCACAGTTCACGGCCGCCCGGAGATTTGTAAACACAAGTGCACCCCCCAGAACCCTCTGCGACGTCTGCGCCCTCCCAAATCACACACGCAACGCTGCAGATTCAGCGAAAATAAACCGAGCTTCAGCACATCTCGCATACAAACACACACGGGCATCCGCGGGGGATATGATGATACACTGTACAAGCGGTCCAGCTAGTGCGCGCTAGCGGCTAGCGCGAGCCCACCGACGCTCGGCCTCTGAATCACGGTCTCTGGACTCTGCGGGCCTGATGAAACGGAGGCTTTCACTCACCCCCTTGAGCCTCTTGACGAGGGCATTCTTCTGTCCGCTTTTCGGAAGCCCTCTCTCCTCCAGCGCGGCTTTCAAATCCGCCACCCGGAGCGATTGGAGCGGCCTCCCGTCCAGCGTTACATCTTCGAGGTCCGCCATCTTGATTCCCTTTCGCTCGTTCTGTAGCTCGCGCAGTCCGCAACGCCTTCCTCACTGACGTCAGCGCGCCACGAGCGCTTCCGGAAGAGGCGGAGTGGAAACGGAGAACATCAAAGTGGTTTGATATTTTAGTTGCAACAAATAAATAAATAAACACGTTTTGCAATATCAAAAGCATTTTGTTCATAGTACTGATTTAAACATTTTATGTTTAAACATAAAATCAATCTATTAAAGAATGTCTTTCCAGTATTCAAATTAAGCAGTTTAATGATTTATCATAGTTTAAAACATAAACTTAATATATAATATTAAATACCAATTATTCCTTATAGATGGGATTCCTTTAATTTATTTACATGCACTCCCGTCGTATAATAAATAATCTAATGTAAAATATAAAATCTATAATGGAAAATGTATCTTTCTCCAGAATTTGAACCACCCAAAAACCTATTAAATAAAACATTAATCAGGAAAAATCTTTAAACACGGGTATGACAAAGCATACCCTTATAATCTATTCAAGCACTGTGTACGCAGAGCCCCTCCTGTATCGGTCAAACAGATGCGAGAGGTTTATAAACAGCGAGCGACGATCCGTTCATTCTGCTCCGCCGAGATCTTTTTATTACCGACACTCAAAGTCACAACATGCATTTTTTCGACGGAAGGTGACAGATCAAACTGTGACGAGGGTAACATTTTATTTCAAATTATATTTTGACGCAAGTAATCTTTAAAATAGGATGTCGCTCTGTGTGTTTGGCAAGCTAGCAAACGTTAGCGAGCACAGCATGATAATAACAAGGAAGTCACGAGCAAGTGTGCGTAATAAACGCAATAAAACGCATTGAAAAGAATAAATAATATAAGCTAAACGCAGTTTGCCTATAGCTATGCGTTTTTTAATCATGTGTAAAGTTTACAAAAATATTTATCAACTGTAACGCAACAAATTACTCTGGAGGTTTCTTATGTTAAATGCCATGTCTCAAATCTTTGTTTTCCCCCGTCTTTGTTAGAAATGGCTTGGTTCCATCAGGCTTTACAAAGCTCAAACCAACCAGAAGCATCCATGATGCCCCATGCACTGGAGTCTCAAAGACACATCTCCAACCTTACCACACAGTTTGGGATGTCTGCCACACAAGGTTGGCCAACTCATCCTCCAGTCTCCATCACAGACTTTCCTGCTGCTTCAGGATGCATCGTCCCTCAGCGTCTGGAGGATCTGTCCTGTACATCTCTCAACATGGGCTCAAGAGAAGACCCATTGCCGGTGTCCTATGTGACGCTTCAGGAGCAAAGGTGCGTGCTCAGCTGGTTTTTGGTATGGAGTGCTGATCAAAGGGAACGTTTTCTGGAAGATCTGATCTCGAAGGCTGTGCCTGGAAAGGTGTCTAGTTTATTGGACCAACTCAACACACTACAGGTGATATGTTTTGTATGTTTGTGTTTCGTGAGTGTTAAATGATGCTTTGCATGTTTAATTAACTTGTATTCATATTTTTTAAGGTAAATGATCGGCCACCCAACATTTTTGAATGCCAGTTACGGCTGTGGACTCAGTGGTTTGATTCGTGGAGTGAGGAGGAGAGAAATTCCTTTCTGAACGGCTTGGAGGAGAAGGACCCGGTCTTTGTGGCTTGCTTTTATAGCCGAGTCGCTGGAACAGCAGGCAGAGATTGATGGTCTTCTTCATGCAGGGACAGAGATGTGCTTTTTTTAAAATGGCCACTCTTAAATACAGTCTTCTGTGGACTATTATTATACTGCTAAATGTGTGTTTTAATATCTATGCACAATATACAAACTTTATATTCACATGGTCATTGTTTAAGGAGGCACTATGAAATTTTGAAGAACCTCATGAAATTTTTCAAACAAAATACCTGTAACTGAAGCAAAAGCTTATTATTAAATGTTCTAAGATTAATTTGTTTCAATATTTATTTATGCCTCTCCCAGATGGACTTCTTACCGTCTTTACCTCATAACTGGTGCAGCCCTGAAAAGATGATGTAGGGCTACACCTTCAAATTTTATGTAACTCAGACATTTTTTGGTCTAGAAGCTTAATATTGGTCTTGTTTTCAAAGGAGACACTATAGTTTAAAGGAAGTGTCTTTAGGGGGGTAAAAAATTAGCAATTACATTTATTATAATAAATACATAAAATAAAAAAATTTCACACCAGAAGTGCTATAATTTTTTTTTATTAGTTTAGTTGTGATCCAAATTTCAAGTTAAAGCTGCAGTAGGCAAATCTGAAGGATTGAGATGATTTGAATGTTTACACTTTTCATGCCCCTCCCACACTACCACAGAGCAACCTCCCATCGAGCTCGTCCTCGTCAGTGTGTGTGCAAGCATACTTACATAACACTCAGAAATACAATCAATGGTTGATAAAGCACAATTACCTGTCGAGAAGAAATGTGGCAAGCTCTCTAGCTTGAACCCTTTAAAATATCATAGATCTCTCCACCTTGCAAAATGCGCGTGGTCCAATATTGACCCTAGTTTTATCAGGGTTTCCCACAGCACTTTGCAGTTCAGGCAGCCCGCCTAAGCTGGGAAACCCTACCGCCTTAACTAGGTCGTCCAAAATATAAAATCAAAATTGGTGCACAAAAGGCCATCAAGTGCATCTCGGAGAATAGCGCGAATGTGCTTCACACCGCGAGCGTGCACTTGCGCCCCACGGCCGAAATGGTCCGTCAACTGTATGTAGGTTAGCCCGTTGATAAAACGCGTGTCCGTGAGAACTGTAATTGAACTTATGTTTTGGGTTTATTTAAGCCTGTTATTGTATTATTCTATAGTTCTTGCAAATTTAAAGTAAGTTAGCTGGTGAACAAGCTATGTTGCACGTGCCTGTTGATTTGATATAATTGTTGAGCACTCTTGCTCACGTTATTTATGTGTATTATTTACATGCTACAGTACACTCTAAAAAATGTTGGGTTGTTTTTAACCCAGGGCTGGGTAACTATTGGACAGAACACATTTCTGGGTTAAAATGACCCGAATAATGGGTTGTTTTTACCCAACTGCTGGGTTATTGTCATAGACAGTAAAAGAAATGAACACAGCGACCCCATTGGATTCAACAGAGACAAGTAAAGTCAATTAGAAGAGTACGCACTTCCTGGGGGTCGAGCGTACTGCGCAGACTCAAACTGAGCTTAATGACGTAGATGTCACGTGAGCAACCTGTCTGGCCCTGTCCCAAATGGCGCACTTCATGTGGACTTTCGGTCTCGTGGCCTTAAATTGCGCGTTCTCGCTTAGTCTACGAGTCCGTAGGGTCTCCCATCTGTCATTTTTACGCTTTGAAGTGTGCTTATCAGGGCCTCCTTTGCCCCCTTGATGCGGTCTTCAGCGAAGCCCGCACTGCAGCAGGCTTCGCGCACTTTGCCAACCCAGAAGTCCTTGCGAAAGGGCAATCGGACCAATCAGACGACGGAAGGGAGGAGTTCACACTGACGGGCAACTTCTCTACCTATTTCCGGTGTGATGCTCGAGTCTGTCCCAAAATACGACTCCGGTGCACCCACGTGGACTCGCATCAAGGGTCCCTAAAGTCTGGACTACGTGATGTCATCAAAGTGTGGACTCTGAGGAGGACCACAAGTCTGGAGTGTGCCATTTGGGACAGGGCCTTTGACAATTGTAAGTCTTCTAATAGCCATGCCAAGAGAAATCTGAATCACCCAACGAATCTTGCAGAGATGGCGAGCGTGAACAGGAGCAAATTTTGGTAAGTATTCTGATTAATAATCTCCCTTGACTTTATGCCTCCACGTTCACCCGATTGCCTCATAGACAGTTAAAGATTGCCTGCGGTAATTTTTCTACTGTGCGACAAAGAGTCGCAGGTTATGACGCAGTCGTTAGCCTATTTTTACAAAAACTGCTTCTAATGGGCCATAACGTAAGATACATGATAATGGAGCCTTTCATACATTTTTGTGTTTCTTTAGAAATAATTAATGGATAAATGGAGTCTTTAAATGCCTCAGATGTAAAGTAATTCACTGTCAAAGTGACGCCAAAATGAATGTGAGTCAATGGGATGCTAACAGCAGGTGGGGGTTCGCTAAGCAATGGCAGCGTCCAGGGAAGCTTCAATAAAATATGAAACCCTGCCCCCCTGGTTATTGTTAATCAACCATGTTGAAACAACCCATTATTTGGGTCATTTTAACCCAGAAATGTTTTCTGTCCAATATACCCAGCCCTGGGTTAAAAACAACCCAATATTTTTTAGAGTGTAGTTACACTCTTTTAAAGCAACACTATGTAGTTTCCATGTAAAAATGACTTACAGCTCCCCCATGTGGTTGAAAAGCGCAACAGTGCCTGGTATCAGACACTCTTCTGCAGGCAGGGAGAGGGGTGGGGCTGTGTTTCCTACCCTCCACCGCCACTTTCAGAGTGTGCTTGTTGCAGCTAGGAGGCTGCTTAGGTTGCAGCAACAGTACAATTTGTCCAGTTAAAAGTTGTTCTATCACTGAAATAATTTTAGAGACATTATTTAAAGGTAAAAAAACTACATAGTGTTGCTTTAAGATAATGCAATTAATAGTGGGAAATAATCAGTTTTTACAATCTTCGTAGTATCTATCATCGTTCACCGGATGTTTTACAGCATCTGCTTCAGTTTGTCTTTAATTAACCCTTTAGTTTCACTTTATCACACAGCTATTCCCGTTAGAGGTAAAACCATTTAATTCATTAATAATCTAGTTTGTGTTCATTTTCTGTCATAGTTTCTTCAAATTTAAGTTTTATTTGAGTGTTTTAAATAAAAATATTTTCATCATGACTCGTACGCCCCGCCCATTTAATTACCACGCTCACCGGTCTCACCAACCCTACCACCTTAACTAACAAATTTTCTGTGGGAAACCCTGTTTATTATGGCCATGGTCGCTTTCTATCTTTGTTTCCTTGGTTGTTTTCTTTTCCTTGGTTGTTCTCCTAGCTCTGCTTTTTTAACCGATGAATTGGAAGTTTGTTAGTGAATGTTTTCTCCGCCATCATTACATCACCCACAATGGTGATGAAATATGAAAACTACATTTTTAGAGCTTTCCAATGATATATAGTTTGTCATGATAAGATAAGAATTCACATGCAAAATCCTGTAAACGTAGGCATCCCGTTGGCGGAGCAGTGACATTAAGCAGGATATAAATGTTTTGAGGTACACTCTTTTCATAAATGTATCAATTACTCTCCCTATTCAATTTATTTTATAAAACACTAATGAAATATAGACTCTTAGAACTTAGAACATTTTTACAATAAAAATTAGCCCTTAATTTACTCAACCTATTGCCTTACAATAATTTTCAAACTATTTCTTTGAGATGACAGTACTTCACAAACATTCTCTCTTTTGATATGTTATCCATTATTTGAAATGCTGAAACCTGGCTCATTTATTGTGAAATATGCAAAGACATTCAAGCAAGCAATGAGTAGTCACAAATTAAAATATCAAAGTAGAGAAATGCATTTTCTAAGCATTCACAGAGTAGAGATAAGAGATCACTGCACAATCCAGTCAGTGGATTGAGGTCCCTTAAAGATTATAGGAGGGTCAGTGAAGTCGCTGCATGTTTCAATATATGGATACAGCATTCCCAGATTCTCATTGCCTGTAAACGTAAAGACGGAAAGCTTCTTGTCTACATTATAAATGGTTATCTCTTTCTTTTTAAAGTCCACCAAGACCCCAATACTAGATGGTGCTTCCTTCATCTGAAGTGTAACTTCTTTATCTGCAATGGCAACGTGTGTACCATCTCTGTTCTTGCGAATAACCCAATAGCCACTACGAGGACCATACGTTAATTGTCCCTTTCTCTGAGCAGATGCCCTGGCCATGCCAACACTATAACATCTTCTTCCAGCCACCCCTACTTCCCAGTAATGCCTTCCAGAGTCAAATCCATTTTCTCCCAGTGCTGCAATGGCCGTGTCATAGCGTTCACGGATGTTGGGTACGGACTGAGGCTGATAGGAGGTACGTGCCTTTCTTCCATCATCTGACAAGACGAGTCTGGGGTGCGCCGTGTTGCGGTCTAACCTCGGCCACTCTGACACAGAAAGACATTTCAGTTTTTTACAGGCTAAATGCTTTATATTTATTGTAAATCAGAACCAGGCTGGGATCATTAACTTACCAATTTTGGGTTTTTCTAAAGGGTTCAAAAAGAATAGAAACATACACTTTTAATTATAATAGAAAAAAAAAAACATCAAATATTTTTTCCTCTTAGATAGTAGAAATGTCTCACCCTCAAATTTCTCTATTACTTTATTAGCTTCAGTTAGTGCTTCTTGAAGTTTCTTGTTCTCATTGATTACATCTATTAAAAGTGTGAATAATGTTAGTTAAAACATTTAGGTTAAACGTTATTTTTTAGTGTTTATAAGACATAATTCTTATATGACCAATGTTTAAGACTTTACAGAAGATTGCATCCTACTCACCCTTGTATTTGTTTTTCTCTTTTTCGAGTTCAGCCTTAGATTTATTATTTTCTTTTTGCAATTTAGAAATGCTTTCATCCTTTTCCTTGAGTATCTGGCCTGTCTTAGCAAGTTCTTCTTCCCGTCTTTTTAATTTCTCATTTAACTCTTAACAATGTGACAGAAATACAAGAGTAGTATATTGTGAGGAAAATGAATTATTCAGGGTATAATGGAAAAAATTATAAAAAAACATTAATACCTGTTAATTTGGCAAATTTAAAGGTATTATATGATATTAGAAAAGTGAACTTGTAAGCTGAATTTGAGAGTATACGGTCATACCAGATATTTGCTTCTTTGTTTTCTGTTGCAAGTTATTTTTCTCTTCTGTCATTTTGTCCAAGTCTTCGTTCAGTTGCTTCTGCTTCCGTTCTAAAAAAACAAGCGACAGCTGAAATGACCGTTATCGCATATGCGACTTTACAATATGTAATCAAATAGCCTGAGTGTTGATTCATTTTGTAATGTTTATTACTCAGAGCGTCATTTTCAGCCGTTGTCTCTTTCAGTCTGTCTTCAGTGTTTGCGAGTTTCTTCTCCTTGGTTTTAAGTTCTGTCTCAAGCACTAGATAAAAAATAAGAAAGCAATATATCTTAAATAATTTTGATAGTTTATCCTCCAGGTTTAGGCTAAATGTACTCATGTAAGGGAAGTAAAGAAGATTGGCACTGACCTCTGTTTTTTTCCTTCTCTTTCTCAAACTCATTCTTTGAATTTCCAAGCTGCCTTTGCAGTAAATTAATGGTTTCATCTTTCTCTATCAGTTTCATTCTTTGTTTAAAAAGCTCCCTTTTTTGTTCTTCCGTCAGCTCTTTCATTTCTTATAAAGACAAAAAATACAGTTAGAAGACTTGTTGTGTGGATTATAGACACATTAAACAAATTTCAGGTGAATCACAAAAAAACGTACAATTATAGACCCTTTTACAGCCCACGTGATCAAATAGCCTGCGCACGCATTTTAGCAAGTAGTGGTGTTATTCCCCATTGGTCCAAACTTGTTAGCAAGTTTATCAAAACGGTTTCCCAGCATCAAAACGTCTGGTTGTTGCATTTGGTTGCACTAATGTATATATGTATCTGGCCACTTTATATTTGGGCATCTGCTAACGTCTTCTATCCAGTCCACTATAGTACACGGATCTGGTAGCTGTGTTGAAAAAGTTGATAAAGTTAACTTTTTATTATAACTTTCTCTGTCTGTGTTGCTTCACTGCTGATTCTTGCTATACTTCGTTGCCAATATGCGCCATGTCATCATTGTGTACAAACAGTAAAAGGGTCTATTGGGAAAAAAAACACCACCCCTAACCCCACTCCTTACCTCAACTTCATAGGGGTGAAAGTGAATCGTACAAAAACTTACAATTATTGGAAATGAAAACAAAATGAAACCCCACACCTCAACCCTAACCTCAAAGTCATAGGGGTGAAAGTAAATCATACAAAAACGTTAGATTATTGGAAAATAAAACAAAAATGACACCCCATTCCTCAACCCTGCTCCTAACCTTTAAAGTCATAGGGGCGAAAGTGAATCATACAAAAATGTTTAATTATTAGAAAAAAAACAAAAACGAAACCCCACTCCTTACCTCAACGTCATAGGGGCAAAAGGGAATCGTACAAAAACGTACAATTATTGGAAAAGAAAAGAAAAATTAAACCCCACTCCTCAACCCTAACCTCAAAGTCATAGGGGTAAAAGTAAATCATACTAAAAAGTTTGATAATTGGAAAAGAAAACAAAAATGAAACCCCATCCCTAACCCCGCTCCTAACCTCAACGTCATAGGGGCGAAAGTGAATCGTACAAAAAGGTTTAATTATTGGGAAAAAAACTAAAATGAAACCCCACCCCTACCCCACTCCTTACCTCAACGTCATAGAGGCGAAAGGGAATCATACAAAAACGTTTATTTATAAAAAAAAAACGAAACCCCACCCCTAACCCCGCTGCTTACCTCAACGTCACAGGGGCGAAAGTGAATCATACAAAAACGTTTGATTATTGGAAAAGAAAACAAAAATGAAACCCCAATTCTCAACCCTAACCTCAAAGTCATAGGGGTGAAAGTAAATCATACAAAAACGTTTGATTATTGGAAAAGAAAACAAAAATGAAATCCCATTCCTAACTCCGCTCCTAACCTCAACGTCATAGGGGCGAACATAAAAAATCGTACAAAAACTTGCGATTATTGGAAAAGAAAACAAAAATGAAACCCCATCCCTAACCCCGCTCCCAACCTCAACATCATAGGGGCGACCGTAAATCATACCCAACGCCTAACCTCAATGTCATAGATGCGATCTTAAAGCTTCCAAAACGTTCAATTATTGAAAAAAAAATGAAACCCCATCCCTAACCCCGCACCTAACCTCAACGTCATAGGGGCGAACATAAATCGTACAAAAACGTGCGATTATTGGAAAAGAAAACAATAATGTACCCTACCCCTAACCTCAACGTCATCGGGGGGAGAAAATGAATCGTACAAAATGTTCAATTATTGGAAAAGAAAACAAAAATGAAAACCCATCCCTAACCCCGCTCCTAATCTCAACATCATAGGGGCGACCGTAAATCATACAATAATGTACCCAACCCCTAACCTCAAAGTCATGGATGCGATCTTAAAGCGTACAAAAACGTTCAATTATTGGAAAAGAAAACAAAAATGAAATCCCATCCCTCACCCCGCTCCTAACCTCAACATCATAGGGGCGACCGTAAATCATACCCAACCCCTAACCTCAAAGTCATGGATGCGATCTTAAAGCGTACAAAAACGTTCAATTATTGGAAAAGAAAACAAAAATGAAACCCCATCCCTCACCCCGCTCCTAACCTCAACATCATAGGGGCGACCGTAAATCATACCCAACCCCTAACCTCAATGTCATAGATGCGATCTTAAAGCGTACAAAAACGTTCAATTATTGGAAAAGAAAACAAAATTGAAACCCCATCCCTCACCCCGCTCCTAACCTTAACGTCATAGGGGCGAACATAAATCGTACAAAAACGTGCGATTATTGGAAAAGAAAACAATAATGTACCCTACCCCGCCTTAACCTTGACGTCATAGGGGAGAAAATGAATCGTACAAAATTTTCAATTATTGGAAAAGAAAACAAAAATGAAAACCCACCCCTAACCCGGCTCCTAACCTCAACATCATAGGGGCGACCGTAAATCATACAATAATGTACCCAACCCCTAACCTCAAAGTCATGGATGCGATCTTAAAGCGTACAAAAACGTTCAATTATTGGAAAAGAAAAGAAAAATTAAACCCCACTCCTCAACCCTAACCTCAAAGTCATAGGGGTAAAAGTAAATCATACTAAAAAGTTTGATAATTGGAAAAGAAAACAAAAATGAAACCCCATCCCTAACCCCGCTCCTAACCTCAACGTCATAGGGGCGAAAGTGAATCGTACAAAAAGGTTTAATTATTGGGAAAAAAACTAAAATGAAACCCCACCCCTACCCCACTCCTTACCTCAACGTCATAGAGGCGAAAGGGAATCATACAAAAACGTTTATTTATAAAAAAAAAAACGAAACCCCACCCCTAACCCCGCTGCTTACCTCAACGTCACAGGGGCGAAAGTGAATCATACAAAAACGTTTGATTATTGGAAAAGAAAACAAAAATGAAACCCCAATTCTCAACCCTAACCTCAAAGTCATAGGGGTGAAAGTAAATCATACAAAAACGTTTGATTATTGGAAAAGAAAACAAAAATGAAATCCCATTCCTAACTCCGCTCCTAACCTCAACGTCATAGGGGCGAACATAAAAAATCGTACAAAAACTTGCGATTATTGGAAAAGAAAACAAAAATGAAACCCCATCCCTAACCCCGCTCCCAACCTCAACATCATAGGGGCGACCGTAAATCATACCCAACGCCTAACCTCAATGTCATAGATGCGATCTTAAAGCTTCCAAAACGTTCAATTATTGAAAAAAAAATGAAACCCCATCCCTAACCCCGCACCTAACCTCAACGTCATAGGGGCGAACATAAATCGTACAAAAACGTGCGATTATTGGAAAAGAAAACAATAATGTACCCTACCCCTAACCTCAACGTCATCGGGGGGAGAAAATGAATCGTACAAAATGTTCAATTATTGGAAAAGAAAACAAAAATGAAAACCCATCCCTAACCCCGCTCCTAATCTCAACATCATAGGGGCGACCGTAAATCATACAATAATGTACCCAACCCCTAACCTCAAAGTCATGGATGCGATCTTAAAGCGTACAAAAACGTTCAATTATTGGAAAAGAAAACAAAAATGAAATCCCATCCCTCACCCCGCTCCTAACCTCAACATCATAGGGGCGACCGTAAATCATACCCAACCCCTAACCTCAAAGTCATGGATGCGATCTTAAAGCGTACAAAAACGTTCAATTATTGGAAAAGAAAACAAAAGTTTAAGTGTACATATTGGATTTCACTAATTCTGTTTATTTAAAAGCTTATAGTAATGTTTTACTAGTAAACTAATGGACTATACTTTTGATGCCCTGAACAAACAATGAAAATCTGTTTATTTTTTTAATCAAGGCCAATAGACCGAAACCAAATGTACATTGTTCATTGAAAAACATTTTTGCGTCTCTCTGACCACTGCTTTTTGTTTTAGTTCAAAATTGTAAAATTAAGAAAATGTGGGAAATGTAAAAAAAAATTGATATAAAAAAAGTATGCTTTTGGTGTTGTGATAGTATGCTCATACCATTGATTTCTTGCTGTGCTTTCTTTAGAGCATCATTTTTCTCTTCTGTGATTCTTTTTAAGTCTTCATTTAGATTGTTCAGCTTCTTGACTAAAAAAAGACACCAATATACTTGGTAAGACTAGTTATGCATACTGCATGTGTCATAAAAGATAAATACAATAGTTTATTTATTTTGTGATATTTAGGTTGAACCCTCAGGAACGGATAGTTCACAATAAAAAAAAATTTCTTACGCAAAGCAGCATTGTCAGAGCTTGTCTCTTCTAGTCTATCTTCAGCGTCCGCAAGTTGCTCTTTCTTGGTTTTAAGCTGATCCCTCAGTGCTGAATAAAGAGGATAAAATATCACAACAACAAAGTATGTGAAGCATTGCATGAAGCTTCCATGTGTGTTACATTAAAGTCCTTTGTAAAGGTATCACAAAAAAATAAGAATTTTATCGTTATCAAGAGTGAAACTTACATGCTATCTTCTTTTCCCACTCTTCTTGAAGCTTTTTCAGTTTGTTCTTGCTTTCTCTAGCTTCCGCCTCTAGTTTCTTTATATTTTCCACTGTCAAAGAAACAATATATTTTTATAAAAAATAACAAAGATATAATATCTACAGATACATTCCAAATCCTGTTTTTCTCTCACACATACTGGTATTTATATATTTTATTATTTTAATATATTTTATCCTTCACCTTAACTCTAAACTGTCATTTTACTGCTATAGGTTAACCACAGACCTGATATAGTTCAGCTATGAGTAACCCACTTCTAGCCAAACCACACTTGAATTTGATTACATGCCATTTTTGCCAAAATAACTTGCAAAGTCAACAGCAAGGTGTTTGGTTTCATTTATTTATTTATATATTTTCATTTATTATTGTGCTATGGTTCAATGTCTATTAAATTTTAAGCTCACATTTTGCCTTGTTTTAGCCTAGACACCTGGAAGGTAACATGCAAAATGGCTTGGTGGGATGTTTTTTGTCTTATATGCTTTGGCAATAATGTAAATACACACATTTATGCCAATAAAGTAATTTACATTGAAAAATTCTAACTGAAAGACCCAAAATTTATGCAAGCTCTCTAAAAAAAAAAAAAAACGTCAAGAAGGGGTCGACAATTACATTTGGCATTGGGCTGCAAAAACCATCTATATTAAAATAAGCTGTGGTGGGCGCAGGCCAGATATTATTGGTGACGGGCCAGTTTTGGCCCGGGGGCCGTCTGTTGCCGACCCCTGTCATACAGTTACTAATTTCTGTATTAAAATACAAATTTTACTGATGGCATGCAGCATTCAAAACCGTATATTGTATGTGTTGTCATAAAACATTAACGCTTATTTATATACTAAAATTTCTTACTTAGCTGTTCTGACATTTCACACTTTGATTTCAACATCTTAATTTCTTTATCCTTGTCTTTTATTTCCTCCTGTAAATCTGGAAAAAAACACCATTATTTCTTGCGTTTTTTTGCGTTTAATTGCAAATGAATTACTAACATTTTTTAAAAAGCTGTCTAGATACATTTCAGATGTAACTTACCATTGATTTCTGTATTGTATTCATCTTGCATCTTAGCTTGTGCCTTTTGCAGTCTGGCCATTGATTCCTTTATAGAGATCGTCTTCAAGGCTGAAACGGATTTAGATATTATTAACTCCACTCACCATAAGCACTGTACATTTTGTGATTTCTCTGTGATTAAGGCTTGAAACGCAGTTATATTGCTCACCCAGATCAAGCCCCTTCTCTCCAGAGGTTTTCAACTCCGACAACAGATCATTCAGTTCTTGTTCCAGAACTAAATGAAGAGAGAAGCTTCGCTAATTCAACTTTGCAATGGGTGTTTTAGGAGGAAATAAAAATAGATCAATTTGAACTCACCGTTGATCTTTGCTAAATTCTTTTCAGTTGGGTTTTCTTGGAGTTTCCATATCTCAGATAATAGCTGAAGAACGTTTACAGCTGTGGCATACCAGTGAGTTAGTGAACAATTATACGAGTACATGATGAAGAAGACTTAAAGTCCGTGTAAAGTCATTTCAGAGAAACACATTAGAAATATAATGCTGAAACACGTTACAAAGACTGTGAACTATGTAGTACTGAATTGTGGAGTTACACCGCTAAACATTTTTTCCATATTTATGTGTTCAGGATATTGGGTGGAGCAAAAAAGTGGCTCAATGATGCACCTAACACCCCGCCATTAACACAATCACGGGCATTCAGGTTGTAGCTGTATTTAAAGGGGCCATGTCACAAGACTTTTTTAAGATGTCAAATTAATCTTTGGTGTCCCCAGAGCACACATGTGAAGTTTTAGCCCAAAATAACATATAGATAATTTAATATAACATGTTAAAATGTACACTTTCTAGGTGTGTGAATTTTTTTTTTGGATGTGTCGTTTAAAATGCAAATGAGCTGATAAAGTACAAACACTGATCACAATGATGATGGTTTGTTGAAATTGAAACTCAATTGTGCTGTGAATTATTTTCTCTCTCTTTCTTTTTCTCCGCACTAAATGGCAGTGGCGTGGTTGGATAGTGCAGATGAAGGGGCGGTATTATTATAATAAGAGCTCCTTATGACATCATAAGGAGAACCAAATTTCAACGACCTATTTTTTTCATGTGCTTGCAGAGAATGGTTTACCAAAACTAAGTTAATGGGTTGATCTTTTTTATTTTCTAGGTTGATAGAAGCACTGAGAACCCAATTATAGCACTTATCATGAAAATCTGACTTTTTCCATGTTTATGTTCCCTTTAATTTCAGACTTTACACGGACTTTTAACTTCTGTTGCTGAAAACAGTGTCACACTCACTTTTGGCTGAAACTTCTCCGTTTGCTTTTAATTTCTGTTCTGCCTCCTTCAGTTGTTTTTTCTTTAATTCCAGTTCATTTATCAGATCTGCGACAAACACAAGAGATTCAATCAAACTTGTAATATATACAGTATATAATTTTTTGTACATTCCTTGCCAGGCAGATTAAAGAGGACATCCTACCAAGGCATGATTTACTTTAACTTAATGAACTATAATTTAAACTGCATCACTTCAAGTTAAATGTAACAAATCTCTGGTAAATAAAGACTTCTTTACAGAAAATGTAAGAATCAAGAAACTGCACCATCACTGCCTAAACCTCCTTCTTCAAGTTTCTTGTCCAGAAACTCCACTTCTTCAATTAAAGCTTTAATGTAAAAAACTGAGAAAAAAACAAGAACAAACAGTGTGTTAAAAAAAGTTGCCCGTGTAGTCGATAATTTTGATCATTACAGCATATGTATCAGTTTTTCATGTGTCAGTATTTTTTATGCTTTAAAACAGCTTAAATATAACTCTACACCCGTGACTCATTTATTAGAAGCAGATCTAACGAATATGCAAATTAGCATACGTAAACTGCGCATTTACAGCACTAATCTTTTAGCGCTGATGCTAACAGGTGTAAGAATCACAGAAACAGTGCAATTTTTTCAGGGCTGAGTCTACGCGGCATCCATACATAATATTAGCTACCCAGTCACACAAAATTATGTCACATAATTTTTTTGATTCACCATTTTCCGAGTTTTTTCATGAACGTATCATAAATTTCTTTTTATGTGTCATTGTCACGTATTGGTTACTCAACTGCTTTTTCCTATTTTCAAACCATTTTCGCTTCGGTTTAGGGTTAGATTTGGTGTTTGCGTTAGGATGTCACTTTAAGTATTGGTTTATACTGTTTTTAAGCAGATTTATTTTTTATATTTTCTAAATTTTAAACCATTGTCGCATGGCATTAGGGTTAGAGTTGGGTTTTGGGTAAGGATGTCATTTTATGTAAATGTTACCCTAAACCAGTGGTTCTCAAACTGGGGTGATGGTGTCAGGGGGGCCCCAGTTTTATGACATTATATAAAAAACATTCATTTATCATGAATTCTGTGTAATTAAACCTAAAAAAATAAGGCTACTATTACCAACAGCACTACTTTGTATAACTTAATATGTTTTGTTTAATTAAAACTTTTTAATTAAGTTTTAATTAAATTTTTAGTTAAACTTTTGAACAGTTTGTCATAAATTTTATTTGGGGGGGGCCGCGAAGGAATGCACCGTACACAAGGGGGGCCGCACGCGGAAAAAGTTTGAGAACCACTGCCCTAAACCAAAGTGAAAATGGTAAGAAAATAGGCCAAAACAGTTGAGTAACCAATACGTGACGATGACACATAAACAGAAATGCGTGATACGATCTTGAAAAAACGTGGAAATTCATAACAGTATCACGAAAAAGAATCTAAAAATTACGTGACTATAGTTATACGTAATTTCGTGTGACTGGGTTGAATATTTATAACTTGAACTACTGATTCACTCATTCAACTGTGATAATGTGATTGGTTACATGTTTGTGACGTAGGAAACCGAGGTGATTTCAAACTACAGGAATGACACTATCTTTGGAATACTCAAAACAACAATACAAGTTTGATTTTCACCACAGGGCGACTTAATACATTTAAATGGTAACATTCATGGCCTCACTTCTGTCTATCATTCAGTTGCCAATCACTCTCTCACCTTGCTTAAGGATGGTACTGTTCAATTTAGAAACTGTAGCATCGTATTCAGCCTGAATTTCTGTAACAAACAAACAAACATGATGTTAACACTACTGATCTAATGTTATGAGCGTAGGAAATAGATCACAAACTATCATACCCTTATATTTCTCTTTGAGTTCAGGGCATTCTCCAGTCTTCGTGAGATCTTGCTTCAACTCTGGAGAGTAAAACAGAGGGTCGTACAATCAGATGATGATTTTAAAAAATGTTGTATTTCTGAAGTTCAAAGTTTAAAACCATATATGTTGGATTACTTTTATTCTCTTCACGGATTTTGTCATTTTCCTGCTTTTTCTTCATTAAATCGTCTTCTAGTCCTAGAAAGATCAGCAGCATAGTTGTCTGAGAAAGCACTATATTTGACTTTATGTAAATGTGTGAGGAAGATTAGAAGTAGGTGAATGAGTGACTAAACAGATTTATTGACGTGTTTATGAATGAATGAATCTCACCAGCTATTCTGGACTTGACTAGTACCTCTGATTCCTTCATTTGCTGTTTCATGACATTAATTTCACCCATTAAATCGTTTATCTTCTGAACTGCAGGGAAATTAAGGTTAAACGGTTAAGCATGACAAGGTTTGAGTTTTTAAATGTTTATTCCACTTTCGTAAAAAATCCTGATCATTAACTCACCCCCATGTCATCAAAGATGTTTATGTCTTTCTTTGTTCAGTCGAAAATAAATAAAGTTTTTTTTAAAGAAGGCATTCCAGGATTTAGTGGACTTTAGTGGACCTCAACAGTTTCAATGCAGTAAAAAATTGCAGTTTCAACACAGCTTCAAAGTGCTCTAAACCAGTGGTTCTCAACGTTATTCCTCGAGGCCCACTGCCCTGCACATTTTGTATGCCTCTCTTATTTAACACACCTGATTCAAATCATCAGCTCATTAGAAGAGATCTCAATGAACTGAACCGAGTCTGTCAGATAAAAGAGACATACAAAATGTGCAGAGCAATGGGCCTCGAGGAATAACGTTAAGAACCACTGCTCTAAACGATCCAACCTGAGGCATAATGGTCTTATCTAGCAAAACTATCTCCATTTTTTGACCTTACGTATTACGAAATCATGTCAAAAGGTCACTCATGACCTATATGTAAAACTACCGCTCCAGTAGGGATGTAACGATTAAAAATGCCTGTCTGAAAACGATTCTGAATCGCAAGGCTGCGATTCTTTGTTTCATGCACAGCTTGTGCGTGTACTACGGCATTTGGTCAGTAGGAAGTCCTTATCAACTAAAATCATTATGAGTTTGAGTCGTTTATAATGTGCATTTAAAAAAGCAGCACTGTGTTTATAAGTGTTTATAAGTGTGAAGAAAGAGGACCATTCAGACGTAACGCGTGACCTTTTAACGTGTTTACGTAATACGTTAGGTCGCGCAGGCGCATCACACGGCTAATGCAAGACGAGAAGTGGTGGTTTAAAAGTGCTTTTTTGACGAAAATGTTAATTGTTTTGAAGCTGCATTGAAACTGTAAACTGTTGTTGTCCACTATATGGAGAAAAATCCTGGAATGTTTTCCTTAAAAAGCTTAATTTTCTCGACTGAACAAAGAAAGACATAAACATGACACGAGGGTGAGTAAATTATAGGGATCGACCGATATGGATTTTTTTAGTGCCGATACCGATTTTTGTTTCATCTGCCTTAGCCGATGACCGATACAGGCTGCCGATTTTCTTGAGCCGATATTTGGAGCCGATACGGCTTTTGCTCACTCAATTTACATCATAAAAATGACACAATGATGATGCCAAATGTTACAAGTCTCAATTTTAAAAAAGTAACATTAATCCAACTTTTAAAAAAAACTATATTTAACAAATAGTAAAAACAGGTGAGGGTGCTATGGAACCATGAACTGCACTCTCCAAAAATCAGCAAAGGTATATTGATTTCTAGCACTTTACTACTACAAATATATGTAGGCGTGGTTTCCCGGACAGGAATTATCTTAAACTAGGACTAGATCTTAGTTTAATTAGGAAATATAACTAGTTTTAACAAACATGCCATACTAAAAACATTACTTGTGTCCATTTTGAGGCAAAACACAGGGCACGGTTGTATTTTAAGATATGTTAAATAGAGATGTTATATGTTTGGACAGTTCTTACATTTATTTTAGTCCCTGTCCGGGAAACCGTCCCATAGAGATGAGAAATAAAAATGTTCAGCTATAATTATATATAATATAATATAATTAGGCCGAACTTTCGATGTTGTCATGGAAAGGTTAATTGATTTTAGTAACATGACCTGCAATCGCTTGCGGCTTCAAGCACTCTGTATGTAAATAATGCAGGAAAAAAATGGCCGATGCCGATACACATAAAACTCGCAAATATCGCCCTGATATATCGGCCGACCGATATATATCGGTCTATTACTAGTAAATTATCAGGATTTTTAATGAAAGTGAAGTTTTTCTTTAACAAATAAACCCTTCCAAAATTTAGAAAACAGTTGTTATCCTCAGTTTTCTCTTTTGAGCACTCACATTGCTGTGCCATTTTAGCATTCTTCTCATTCAGTGTTTTCGTTGCGGCATTCTGTTCCTCAACACTCCGTTTTAGTTGTTTTTCAAGATCTGTGATAGAGACAAACTTTGAAATGTGTCGAAAGTATGAATAAACACTAACCATGACTCCATGAGCCCTGGAAACGGAAAACAGATTCATGCATTGTTTTTAAAACAGCTCAATCTATAAATAATTACAGTACTAAACAGACGCTAAATGTCTCAGGTCAGGGCAGGTGTACTGACTGGTCATTTGGTGTGACTGTGCACCTGTAGCTCATAGGTTGAGCTCAAGACCTGACCATGTATGAAACAGAAATAAAACAGGGAAGACAAATGTGAATGAAACCTCCTATCTTCCGCTTTGAAGCCTTTTCTGCCTCATCCATCTGATCTTTAAGTGTCGAGATTTCGTTCTTCAAAGCAGCTATTTCTTTTCCTGCAAAAGATTTGATTGTTTTACTTTCAATGGGCACGACATCATGAATTAAGATCATATTTTCACTTACGAAGCTGATTGATGTTACTGGTTCCAGCGGCCAGTTCTTTGTTTTTCTCATTCAACATATTCTCCTTGTTATTGAGTTCTTTTTGAAGCGCTGTCAGACAGAGTCAAGCGTGTTGTTATTACACTGATCCAAACCGAAAATATGGCACATACAATTTTTTTTAAATAAGTCAATGTTTAGCCGCTGTCTAAAACAAACCAGTTTTCTGCATCTCAGCCTGTTTAGTCACAGTTTTCAGCATTTCCCTTATCCAGGTTGCATCAGACTGATAGGCCAAAATTTTCAACACTGAGAAGACATAGTTACACAGACGTACACTTTTTAACATGTGATAATATCCTTAAAAGCCAAAGACTATGGCTGCGTTATAAGTAAATTAAACGAATTATGAATTGTTTTGAAATAGTAGTGACTTAACTTTTTCCCCGCCAGCCAGTGCCAGCATCTTTTATGATTTTTACAAAAGTTTAAACAAAAAAAATGTAAACATACAGTATATACATTATCTGGCCTTAGTCAAACGGGTTGGCGTGTTTCATTTTCTTTTAAAAAATATGGGGGACACATAAATACCTTCACCTTGGGCCCCCAATTTGCTAAATCCTCAACTGTGGGTAACATACTTATCCCGCAATAGTTAGCCTGTCTGGAACAAAGCTGATTTAAACCATAACCCGGCCCCTACGCTAATAGGATTTTGTTTCTCCCTTCCTGTCTCATCCTTGACCCCGTTGACAATGAGACAAACAGACCCAGTTCTGATCTACTGGCCGTCCTTCAACGTGATACCCAGCTAATGCCTGACCAACGACCACCGCCAGAACCTGCTTAATCTCCTTATCCGTTTACATTATATATATATATATAAATCTCCCAAGGTTTTTTTCCTCCTATGACTTTTCCCCTGGCTAAAAGTCAGGAGGTTTTTCTCCTAGGGGGTTTTTCAACCTGGGGAGTCAGCCGTAGTTGGCTTAACTTAGCACCCTCTTCTATACATTATATTATTAATACGCTCGCTTATAATGTTCTTCCATAGCTGCAGCAAATTTTGCTGCTTATGCTATATGTATTATGCTATGCTATCTGTCGATTTTTTGTGCTTTTCCCTGCTTCTATTAATGTAAAGCTGCTTTAAAACAATTACCAATTGTGAAAAGCACTATATAAATAAAATTTAATTAAATTTAATTGAGTATATCAAATGAAAGAACAGACCCTCTGCTTTAAAAAAAGTGTTATCATATCTTAATTTGTTCTCTTTTTATCACCTCTCAAATATAGGTAGGTTTCTTACAGCTTTTACTGTTTTTGGATCAGTTAATGCTTTAGTGTTTTATAAGTTGGGTAAGAGCACCACCTAGTGGATAAGAGCAGGAATATAGATTGCTGTAAAAACTTGTCATTGGCAGGGAAGCTTTTTCTTTTAATTACTGGCGGGGAATAGTGCACAAAAAGAATTCAACGTCTTGTGAATGTGATCAACAACTTACTCGGTTTTGTAGGATCCTTGTCATCTAATTCTGCAATCGTGTTAAGCAGAGTCTTCTGTAAATCTGAAAGAGGAACAAATGCATTTTGTTGTCTGTGTTA
The DNA here is from genome assembly GCF_030506205.2 of Paramisgurnus dabryanus. NCBI lineage: Eukaryota > Metazoa > Chordata > Actinopteri > Cypriniformes > Cobitidae > Paramisgurnus > Paramisgurnus dabryanus. The sequence goes on along the minus strand of NC_133342.1, from coordinate 35,798,212 downwards.
TTATAACTCATGCATGTCTTAAATGCATGTCTCATGCATTCATTATGCTCACCATTGATTTTATCCAAGTCATCTGGGTTTTTACTCTGTAGCGTCCAGATTTTCTCCATATGTGTTATCACCTGTAGGACTGATTGAGATAAAGACATGCATGCTTAGGCGTGCATCAGTAGACATAAGCCAACCATTATGTCGTAGTTAATAATGCAATGAAAAAACAATGAACCCGATCACACCTTTGTCAGAGCCGCCTGGCATTTTCTTAAACTCCTCCTTCTGCTTCTTAAGCTCTTTGATTTTTTCATCCAGTTTTCCTTTCAAAGCTATTTAAACATGTATAAAAAATTAATACAGTACATGGAAATTTAAAGACATCCACCAGGATCTAAATATGTGTTTTGTTTTAGAAATTATTTTGTTAAGTTTTGTTAATTGCTATTTAAATTGTGTGAATTTAAAATGAGAGAAAATTTAAAGAGAAACTCACCGTCATTATTTAAAGAAAATCCCTTAATTTGTTTCTCTGTTTGGTCTATTTCAAAGCCCAGCAAAATAATCTGGAGTGCTGTGAAAAAAAGAATCCATTCAGATTAACATATATCATGTATTTTAAAACCATAATAGATGCTAAAATTATAAACATTTTATTTATTATTTCACTCGACCTTTCTTTGAAGTTGATTCTGACATCTCATTTACTTTATCCTTCAGTTCAATTTCCTTTTCTGGAAAATAAGTCAATAGATCAATACATAAAGAAGACATTTAATTCAACATTTAATTCAAATCAAATTTCATCATGCTGGAAGTCAAAACAAGAAAAGTAAAGCGTCTCACCCGTGTACATCACCGCCATGTCTGCACATTCCTCCTCCCGATCCATCAACTGTTGGTTTAAATCTGGGTAAAGAAATGATTAGAGATTACAGAATATATAATGTTTCATGTATGTTTCAATTATTTTCTAGATCTGCAACAAATTTGCATAACCACTGGATATATCAAGTTGCTTTACAAGAAATAAAAATCTTACAGTCATTGGTATCACGGAGATAAATGTTTTTGTCCTGTTCCTTTACAAGGTCTCTCTGGAGATCTGACAAGGCAAAACCCAAAGTCACATAAACACCATATTTCTTATTAAAGCCTGGCTAAAATCTACATTTTTAAATCATTCAGATCTCACCACTTATTTGAATTTCATGTGCATTGATTTGTCCCTGTGCTTTTATTACTGTCTCCATGAATTCAAACTGCAGCGTAAGAATTCTAGAAACTAAAAGAAGTAAAATATAATAACATAGTAGCTTGAATTGACTTGCATGAAAAGATTATGTTAAATGGAAAGAAACGTACCGAGCTCATCCTTTTCCTGTAATTTGGCAATTTTGTCCATCATTTCTTTTTTTCTTGCATCAGCTTCATTCATTTGTCCTATAAATCAGTGACAAGATGATTGATAGATTCATTCACCGAATCTGAATAAACAATGATCTATTATGGTTTTAAATCTTAGTAGCCTACCATTAAGTTGTCCAAGTGTTTGTTGAAGAGCTGACAGCTCAGCCTTCAGATTCAAATTTTCTTTCTTCACCGCAGCAATCTTTTTATCTGTGAAACAGGAAATGGAAATAATATGCTGTAGTTATAAATTAATTCTTTGTGCATGACGTGAATTACAGAGGAATGATTTGTGTAGAAAATTTAGCTAAAAAAATACCAATTTTTGCTACATCATGTGCCACTTCTCTCTGCTCTGTTAGGTCTGTCAGGATGCCGTTCAAGTGCTGAACTTTGGTCGTAATTGCTGTCAAACACATAGCACATGTTTTAATTTAGCCCATAAATAACATCATTAAACAGACTAACATGATCTGGACCTCTATATTCAGCCACGTGACTTTTGTTGTTGTGCTGCCATCTTTAGGACCTTTGCGCAGTTGCGCCAACCCCTACACCCACAATTAAACAAAATACTTGATATTTTTCCTTTTACATCGTAGAAATCAGCATGCAACCATATTACAGTTGCAAATGCATATCATTTTATGTAGAGAACATAAAGTTGCATGCATAATTAATTTTTATAATTATTTTTACCTTATTTCTATAGTCTTTTCTTATGTCTCTGCTTTTCTTCTAAATGTCAAATATATTTAAGGAAAACTTTTATCAGCTACCTCCCAATGCCACCTTATATTTTTCTCTTTAGGAAACTTTCAATATGTATCTAATAAGTTAGCAATGAATAAGTTAGCTAACCAGCAAACAATAGTAAGACATAAGGTAAGATATAACTCATACATGTTACAATTAAAAAACAAACAAACATGTAAATATTGTAAAGTCTCATTAAGTACATTCATAGCTAAATATTGTTTTCTAGCTATTAACAGTCTGCCTCCAGTCGACAACTCTCTAACAAACTAATGTTATAATGACCTACCAGAAACATCTGTTTAGCCTACTTGTGAAATGTAAATTCCCAGAGACTTGTTTTGAGAAGTGTGACGGTTTGTACACCGCCAAACTGCATTTTTATCTCTTTTTTACATTACTTTTGTGCATCTTGGGACAAAACAATGGCACTGATAGGTGTTTTTAAATGAAGGAAGCAAAGGAAATGTCTTACATTTTTTGAAACCACCCCTACATTTTTTTCAATAAATACAAAGTTTAGCTTGATAAAATAATGGGTTGGTTTCCTGGACAAGGCTTTAATCTCTAGGCAAAGATTAAAACTTGAGCTGTCTGAATTGAAAACAGCTTGCAAGTCCCATTGTTTTGTATCAAGATGCACACCAGTAATGTTTTTGTAATGACTTTAATAAATGACTTGAGCTGGGTTTTCACAAACTGGGTCACAACAACATGTTTAGTACTGTCCTTGTGTTCATGAAATAGATAATATGACTTTCTTGCGATACCTTATTTGTCCACTGGGTGGCAAACGCGTTCCTTGAAACTCTATGCTTGTTCGACTTCATGCGGGGCTGCCAGAACCGACAGCCGGATGACGTCAAAGTACCGCGAGAACGATTCGAGAAATCATACGAAGTGTAATTTCGTCTCGCTCTCGCCGCACTTTAACGTCATTCGCTCGTCAGTTCTAGCAGCGCCGCATGAAGTCGAACAAGCCTATTGTACCGCTGCTTTGACGTAAGTGTTTCTCTTTTCACGTTTATTTAACATGTTTTGTGTTTACCAGAGTTTCATTGTCTAATATTGAGGGAATTGTGTCTGTGTTTCTGATTGGAAAAGCCGTAGCTCATTGTAATATCAACTCCTCCCCCAGTCAGTGTTGACTAACATTTTAGCTTTCAAAAAAAGCCTAAATATATATTTTTAGTATAGATATATGTTCATAAGTCTTTTCTCGATTATCTCTGGTATAAAAAAGATTTGAGATAAAAATGACAAAAATAATAATTTTGCCGTCATTCTATGTCCTGTTTCAAGGAATCTGTTCTCTTCTCCTGACCACTTGTAGGTATCGCTTCTCGGCCTTTTGGCTAAGATCAAGTGTAGTATCTGTTCTTATCAGTTTAATATCTGATACGTCCCCTACCCGGGGACCATATATTAAATTGATTTTTGGAAACGGGAGATGGAATAGGGGCTTGCTCCGTCCACTCCGCGCATCGACCCGGTATTGCAGTACTTCCGGGAGCGGTGCACCCCCCTCTCAAAAGTTAAAAATAGAAAATGATTGATTAGATTGAATAATTAGAACATCCAGTATATTCAATTGTACGTGTGATGACCATCGGAAGTCTAACAATTATTGCGCTGAGTAGAACAGATTGATCCTCTAGGGCTTCTGTAGATACTTTATGGCAACATCCAATGAAAAGTGACTCGCGGTTATGGAAATAAAAAACAAAACAGTTCATTATGTAAGGTTTTATATACACCGCTAATACAGTTATGTATATTATATTGCTTTTCTGTTACACAACGCACCATATTTCTTATTTTGACAATAAACACTAGTCAACATTTGAAGTGGATCAAAACTTTCATAAAAATTGTCCTAAAACCAAAATGTGTACCCATTCTTGTCATAGAACAACTCTGATTAACTTTTTTGATCTACTTTAAACGTTGATTTGTATATTTAGTTTTAACCTTCATTATATCAACATATTTATCAAAATGTATTTCAGGGCAACATTACATATCTAATTTACAACCCATATGGCAAAATATCCTTGCCAAGATGTAGAAGTTTATAATATATATAATAAAGCAATAAAAACCAATAATTTTCTCTTTATCTGTAGCGTCTGTTTACCAGTGTACCCTTCCTGCAGTGAGACGCAAAAACGCAGTTTGGAACTGGTAAGGTAAGGACACTGGCTCAATATACATTGGGACACTTGATGACTTATTTTCTGATGAAAACACATTGGGGTGGTGTCCCGGACAGTGTTTAGGTTAATCCAAGACTAGGCCTTGATAATATTACGTCATTTAAGAAGTTTTTACAAACATACCTTACAAAAAGCAATACTAGCTTGCATCTTAAAACAAAACCATGTCCGCGATAGATGTTGAAATTAGTCAGGACAAGGTGTTTATAATTTAAAGGAGCTCAAAAATGCATTTTAGGTTGTTTTCACATATGTTGGTGCGCACCGTGGTGCGGCCTCAGAGCGCACCAAAATACATTGTATCATTATTCAGTTAGTGCGGTCCGTGTTCACATATATATATTTTTTACTTTACTCGAAATGCCGCACCGTACACCATGTGACAACTGTCAGTGCTGTCATTGGTCTCTGACAGCTCTTACCGTCTCATGACCACCCCCACGTTTCCACGACAACCAGCTTGACAGAGAGAGCGCAGCTATCAAGATGTGGAGATAAACATTGTACGTCTTTGCGAAGTTTCTTTGCTTAAACGCGAAATTGCGTAGCTGTTCTATTAAAGCCTTTCTTACGGAGCCGTTTGCTAAAAGCCCGTAATGTCACTATTTGTGTGTGGAGGACAGCTATGCATTTATAAAATCATCAGCTCAAACGTAAAGGAGACAGCGAATCTCTATGCAACGGACCAGGATTGGCTTGTTTGTTGTTAACCCACAATATAACACCCGGCTCACGTCACAACGAAAGCCCAGTGGCTCAAACATGTGGAGAACTTCCTGTATTTGGTTCGGCCCGAGGTCCAGCAGTGTTCACACCACAGGTGGGTCGCCCCAGAGTTCGGCAACAGCCGCTACGAGACCACCTGTTTAGAGCGGTCTCGGAGCGGCTGTTTAGTGCGCACCCGAGTGCGGCTGTTGTGTTCACACTGACCCAAACGCACCGTACTCGGAGCGACACGTCATTTGGGCCGACCTAAACAGTGTATATGTGAAAACACCCTTAGTCTTGGACTAGGAAACCGTCCCATAGTGAGATATCACCTCAGATATTTATAAGCAGCATGCAGAAACATCTCTCAGGGTTCCCACGGATCCTTGAAATCCTTGAAAGTTTGTAAATTTGGGCAAAAAAATTCAAGGCCCTGAGAAGTCTTTAAAAACATAACGTGCTAAACTGTTCACTTTAAATTCTTATATCTTCTGTATGCGAATGTTGATTCATACCTAAAATGCTTTTTTGCATAGTTGTGTTTGACACATGAAAACGTCTCGGGTTACGTATGTAACTAGGGTGGCAATTCGTGCCAGTTCCGCCGGACACGACATGTTTTTGGGTTCGTTCTCCGGAAGTCGCGTTGCTTGACCGCATACGTCATCGAGGTTCTCCCGTTTCAGTTAAAATACATTAGGAAATTAAGATTTATTTCTTTTAGGACATACAATCATTGTAGTTTCATTCTTATCTTGAAATGTAACGGATGCTTTTATGAAAGTAAACCCGAAATATTAAACTTTGATGACGTATGCAGTTGACAAACGCGACTTCCGGAGAACGAACCCAAAAACATGTTCGCGACGTGTCCGGCGGAACTGGCACGAATGGCCACCCTATATGTAGCTGTTGTACCTGAGAAGGGAACGAGACGCTGTGTCTTCCTTCCCCTACTTCCTGTGTCCATGTAACGCCATCTTTGGCAATAATTCAGATAGTGATATACTTCCTCACCCTGTCTTTGTTGTCAAGCCTCACCATTGGTTGAATTTGATATACACATTCAGATGCACTTACCCCTGGAGGCGTCCCAAAGTGTCACTGCAGTAACGCAGCGCGAGTTCCCTCGAAAGGGAACTTTAACAATGTATCTTAAAAGGAAACACGATGTAACCTTGCTCTCACTTGAAATGTGTCCCCACATTTAGTATTTGAATTTGAGGGTATTGGACCTGGAAAGTCCTTGAAAAGTACTTGAATTTAAAGTTAACTAAGGTGTGGGAACCCTGATCTCTCTGACTTATTAAAAATAAAACTTGTTACAATATAAAACACTTAATTATTCTGTTTTATGTAGTACTGACAAGAAAAAAGTCCAGTAAAAAGGAATTGCTCATACCGCGTTAAGATTAAATGGAAAATGAATAGTATATAAATATAGTTTTGTTAACTTTTTACCTCCGCCAAGACAATAACAACACAAAACACACAAAATCAAAAATAATAAAGGGTTGATTTAGGATCACATCACGGCGACCCTATAATGACAGGGGGGCTTGCCCGGGGGGGGCTTGTAGCTAGCGGACCACTATAATCTTTGACATAATTTAAACACTGACAAATGTCATGTCATTTAGCAAATTCGAATTACTGGTTTGTGTGGAATATAACACAGCCAACACAGCACAAAGCATGTTGCAATTCGGTCCAACAAATGGCACCCACATAACTGTGTGACATCACATAGATGTTTTTAAAGGTTTATATTTGATCAATATCAAATTATATACGCTTACCATCGATCTGTAATTGTGTCTTGTATATTTGAGAGGCACGGGTCAGGAGCTCCATCACTTCAATCTGAATTGTAACAATCTGCAGCACTAAAATACAAACCAATGTTTTTTTGGAAAATATTTCACTTGTACAGACTTTCATAATCTTCAAGTATGTTTTTTTTATCATCTTGATTTGTGAATTTTGAACTAATGCACTGTTCTCACCCTGCTTTGATACTCCATCTTGTTCACCTGGTTGCTTGATCTTGCCTTCAAGGTACTTCTTTAATTCTGCGGATTAGATACAAAAACATCACTTTTATAATGATACTGATACGAATTACAAGTAAGACAAATCATATAAATAAAATGCAGGCTGGCTTGGCCATACCTGTGAAAAGGGATGATGTTGCCTTATTGCTTTTTAAAGGCTCGGTGCTCATCTTTAAACCTACATTAGAAAAAATAAAAAATTTGAGCAAGGAGACTCGATATGCAATATCATCGCGGTGTTGCTCCATGCATGCATGAGTCTATCTACCTGCCCGCTTGAAAATGTCAACACTTCTTGAAATCTCTTTCTTCATTTCCGTTAAGTCTTTTTCTGCTTCCCTCTGGCGCTCTTCTAGCCCTTATGAATTGAAAATAATATTAAGTAAATATTTGATGCCGTTAACAGAAATGTTTTAAGTTAATAAGAGTATTGAAACCCACTTGCGGTCTTTCTGCCATCTTTCTCTGTGTTTATTTTCACATCCAGCTCTTGCAAGTCAGTGATCTTCTGCAGAATGTTTAAAACTGTGTGGGAAGAAGGAGTAAATGGGAAACATCAACCACTGGTTATAATTCATTTTGGATTATATAGTGGATCAATATAACTTTCCACATACCATCCTTGGCTGGACTATTGGTGGTATCTAGTTGTTTAAAGAGATCATCTAGCTGGGTTTTAAGACCTGTGGACATGACGAATATGTGAACATCAAAACAATGCGATCAGTTCATCTTTTAGTTCACTATTAGAAAAGGTTTAGAGACTCACCGTCTATATTATCCTTTGCCAATTTATAAGAATCCCTACATTTGATCTTCATATCGTCAAGCTTATTTTGGAGGTCTAGAGAAGCAAGGTAGATTGAATTATAACAGCTGAACAAAACTGAATACAAATCTTCATAAGATACGAATAACAATCTAGTCATGTACAGTATAATGGATGTCAGTCCTTAATCCTTATGGACAATTTCATGCAAATGTCAAGCTTCTTATGAAAAGTAAAGTTTTTACCCATACTGATATCTCAGATGTCAAAATTTGGTGGTTTAAATACCCATGCAAAGTCTCTGTTAAAGTTTTTAAAGCATTTTATAAATATTTTCCATAGTTAAGTAAATGCAAATTTCTGAATTGTAATGAAAGTCCATATAAGCCCATAACGTTGTTTCTTCCTCATAAATGTGCATAAAAACTTAAAATAAAATAAATAATAGTGCTGGGAAAAGATGAATCGCGATTAATCGCATACAAAATATAAGTTATTTTTGCATAATATATGTGAGTGTGGTGTGTGTAATTATTATGTATATTTAAACACACACACACATACAGAATTTTTTTATTTACATATTTTTTAAAAATGTATATATAATATATAAAAATATTAATAAATAAATATATATACACATGTAAATGTTTCTTAAATACATGAATGTGTGTGTATTTATATATACATAATAATTACACACAGCACACACTTGTATATTATGTTAAAAATCACTTTTATTTTGTATGCGATTAATCTGGTTAATCTTTCCCAGCTCTAATAAATACTAAATGTTTTTTGTAGAGACGTCCTTTCTCTATTTGTTGGGTATTATTAATTCTGGTTTGTGCATCTTAATTCACAGAATTCCTCCTCAATTATTTGTAAATAGACTTCAACTTTGTTATCAGGGGTTTAGGAAAATATTGGAAAAAATGCATTTGACTGTAAGTGACACAAATAGCTTTTATGCCTTTTGTGTCTCACATAAGAAAAAGGGCGAGCAGCTGATTTTGTGGAAAATCAGCAAACAACCTGCTGTTTCTTTTGTGTCGAGTAAAACCTAGCTCTGTTTTTCGCACTATACTAAATCACCCTTCACCCCAATGTGTGCAAATGACATCACCCTCTTTAAATTTAAGCTATACAAGCTAATACATTTACAAAAAAGTGAAAGAAGGCAATTTTATTGCAAAATACTGTTAGATTTAAGTTTAAGGAAAATTAATGTATTGAATACTGTCTTGCCAAATTATTTTGACCAAACATTAATTTGTAAGATGAACTGCCCCTTTAAGTCTCTGGTTGATGTCTTTAATAAATCAAGTGAACTTAATTTACCATAATTTATAAAGAATAAAAAACACATACCTGAACAGTCCTTGGTAGTTGACAAAAAGATAATGAGAAAGGTAAAAAGTGTTAACATGTCCTATAATAATGTAAAACACCTGTAAACATTGCATGACAAAGCATATAAACAGCCTTACCTCTGCAGCTCTTGATTTTCTTTGTAGAAGATTCTTGAGTACCTAAAATGTATAACATCTCACTTTAGACTAAAATAAGTCATCTTTCTCATACTAAACATTTGCAATGTAGTCAACTTAAAGAGACAGTTCACTTAAAAAATAAAAATGTTCATCATTTACCCAAAATATTACAGAAGTCAATGATACTCCAACACTGACAAACATTCCTCTAAATATCTTCCCTTGTGTCCAGCAAAACAAAGACATTTATACAGATTTTGAACAACTTGAAGGTAAGTAAATGATGGCAAACTTTTTATTTTTAGGTGAACTGTGCCTTTAATCTATTAATTTCCGATGTGAATTAGCTAGCTTCATTTATCTTCACATTTTTTAGTTAGAAACAACATCACATGTGTATATTGAATCAAATAAAGCATATTTGTGACCCTGGACCACAAAACCAGTCAAAAGTCGCATGGGGATATTTATAGCAATAGCCAACAATACATTGTATGGGTCAAAATTATAGAGTTTTAATGCCAAAAATCATAAGGATATTAGGACAGATGATTTTCCATGAAGATATTTTGTAAATTTCCTACATAAACATTTCAAAAATGTATTTATCATTAGTAAGATGTGTTTATTTGGAAAAGGTGATTTTCTCAATATTTAGTTTTTTTGGCACCCTCAGAATCCAGATTTTCCAATAGTTGTATCTCGGCCATTTACAAAATATTGTCCTATCCTAACAAACCATACATAAATGGAAAGCTTATTTATTCAGCTTTCAGATGATGTATAAATCTCAATTTCATTACGTCTGGTTTTGTGGTCCAGGGTCATGTGCATTTGAAACCCACCGCAAAGGGAGCTGAATGATCGCCATTCAAAACTGTGTCTTCAACTGCATTCACAGGACCTAAAATATAATCAAAATATTAAAGTGGTCTTGTGGTTTGTCATACAATCTTGTTTTCTGTTATCAGATAAGAAATTTATATATAATTTAAAGCCATGTTAATCTTACCACATTTAGCCTGTGGAAGCAGGAAGATAGAAACAAAGAAAGAGCAAAGCAAGAGTTTCTCTTTCCAAATCATTATTGTGTGTGACAGAAACCTGACAGCAGGACTGCTGCTCTTGATGCTGCTTTATATATAAAGGTCAGACTATTGCATAACTCCTAATTTCACAAGTAATCTGATCATTTCTTGCGATGTACAATAACTTAGGCTTCAGAATAAATTTGGAATAAACTTCCTGCAAGACTGTATCGTGTACAAGTTATACTGACTCTTTCATGAAATTATAGCTGGGGTCCCACATTACAATACACTGAAGGAGGGACTCACCTGTAATAAAATGAATACAGACACTAGGTGTAGTCAAACACTAAATCATTATTTAAAGTATGCAACCGGAAATGTACATTATCATATAGCTTGTGTCCAAATCATCTCAAAGTCTCCCTGTAGTTGATAATTTTATTACTTAAAATTCATCTTTGAGCATTATAATAGCATATGTAAAGGTTTTTTTCCTGTGACAGAAATTTCTTCATGCTTTAAAGGGGTCATATTATGAAATTTTTTAAGATGTCAAGTAAGTCTTTGGTGTTCCCAGAGTGTGTATGTGAAGTTTTATCTCAAAATAACCCACAGATAATTTATTATAGCCTGTTAAAATTGACACTTTGTAGGTGTGTGCAAATTTGTGCTGTTTTGGGTGTGTCATTTAAAATGCAAATGAGCTGATAAAATGCAAACACTGATCACCGAAATTGAAACTCAATTGTGCTGTCAATAATTTTCTCTCTTTCTTTCTCTTTGCACTAAATGGCAGTGTTGTGGTTGGATAGTTCAGATTAAGGGGCGGTATTATTGTAATTCGCCTTGCTACCTACCTCACAAAACAGACAAAATCTGAACGACCTATTTTTTCACATGCTTGCAGAGAATGGTTTACCAAAACTAAGTAACTGGGTTGATCTTTTTCACATTTTCTAGGTTGATAGAAGCACTGGGGACCCACCTATAGCACTTAAACATGGAAAAATTTCACGCCATGACCCGTTAACAACCCAGTAACTTTTTTAGGTAAGCCATTCTTTGCAAGCATGTGAAAAATTAGGTTGTTCAGATTTTGCCTGTTTTGTGAGGTAAAGTAGCAAGGCTGATTACAATAATACCGCCCCTTAATCTGCACTATCCAACCACAGCACTGCCATTTAGTGCAGAAAGAAAGAAATTATTGACAGCACAATTGAATTTCAATTGCAACAAACAACCATCACTGTAATTAGTGTTTGCATTTTATCCGCTCATTTGCATTTAAAAGGACACACCCCAAAACAGCAATTTTTTCTCGCACCTACAAAGTGGCAATTTTAACAGGCTATAATAAAATTTGAGCTAAAACCTCACATTTAAACTCTAGGAGACACCAAAGATTATTTTACATCTTTAAAAAAAATCTCATTATATGACCCCTTTAAAGTTGGTCGACAAGTACAGACCTCAACAAGCAACCTGGGGTTGGGTGCAAGGTTATCTAGAGTTAACTAATGATCGCTGTGTGGTAATACCACAGTTATCTTTATTGCAAAAAAACAATTCATGTTTTGCAAGAGGAAAATATGCATCTACGGCACACCCAAACGTGAGCTTGGAGATAACAGGGTGGTTTTGTATGTAGCAAATGTCAATGACAAGGACCGTTTTAATTGTGAAATTTCCTTGTCATCAACATAACAGCAATTTTCACATTTCCAAAAATGGAAGAAACCTAGATACAGGACCTAGCACCAGAAAAAATGGAGGATATGCGTTTTTTTCGTGCTGCTAACATTGGGTGTATGGAAATACCTTTCTGATTTTACAATGGTTTGTGTAATAGCTTGAAAACCTTTATTACTTTATTAATTTCTGAGAAAAACTATTCATATAAATGGATCTTCTCCTCAGATTAGGGATGGGACGATTACCGGTTTCATGATTAACCACGATAAAATGTCCTAATGGTTAGTATTATCGTTACAAATTTAAATATTATTAGAACCGTGTTTGATTACCGTGATTTTGAAAACTTGCGGTAAATCCTGTCCAGTCAGAATCAGTTTGACGCAGGCGCGCACATGCAACATAATTTTTTGCACAAGAAGGCATTTAAGGGATAATGTATTGTATTCATTCACTGTAAACTTATTAGACAGATTTATTTATGTTTTACCACAGAAATAATTTCAGGGACATGAAATATTAAATTGTGATTTTCAAAAATAAAACTTTTCAAATGTTTTCAGTGTGTGTGTATCAGTTCTTTTTAAACATTTCCATCTCATGTTAACAAAACCATGATAATAACCGTGATAACTTTGGTCACTATAATCATGATATGAAATTTTCATACCGTCCCATCCCTAATTCAGATATTATTTGTTATTATAACAACAAGAACAACAACACTCGATAAGAGCAAAAACATCTGACTTTTATTATAAAGATTAAACTTTTGATAAACATCCATGACATTTCATTTTCCGAATTGTGTAACCATTGAATTATGTGACAAGTATATCAAGTTACCCCAATCCTAAACCTAACTCCAACCATCACTATACGGTCACATTTGATGGTCATAGAATTTGTTGTTACACCAAACAAATTCAAAGTCCTTTAGCCAAAAATATAAAATTGCTATATGTATATGTAATTGTATTTTTATATTTTTTATTATTAATATTTATTTTGTTCCGAAATCCAAATATATTGACAAAACTGGCTTGCAATTACTACAGAAAATTAATCAAATGAGATTAAAATATAATAACAAATAAATTTTAAAAAGTCTTTAAAAGTCTCAGAAGACTTTTAAAGAGATAGTTTACACAAAAATGTAAATTCGGTAATAATTTACTTACTCTTATGTTGTTACAAACCTGCATAAATGTCTTTGTTTTGATGAACACGAAGGAAGATATTTTGAGGAATGTTTGTAATCAATCTTCGAAGGAGTGCAAATTCAAAATGTGTGTTCAGAGTGTCATGTGTGTTGCTTGTCATTCCAAAATATGTGTTCATTGTGTCAAGTTAACCATGTGCAAGCGTCTTGTCAAAATAAGTGCCTGCTGCGCACGTGTCTAAACGGTTTATGATAAAAGAGACGCTCACGTTCACAAAGTAATCACAAGACACCCGCTTAACACTAAACTCTAATTACACAAGAGAGTATCTGGCAAACGCGAACGTTTCTTTTATCATAAACCCTGTAGATGCACGTATTTTGACATGACGCATGATGCACATGGTTCACATGACGCTCAAAACACATATTTTGAAATTACGAACCACACACATGATGGGCTACATGCATGTTGTGACGAACTTTGCATTGCGTGCCCTCGAAAAAGAAGTCACCGGCCTCCACTGATCAAACGTTTGTTAGCCCCATTCACTTCCACTTCTTTTTCCAACTATGGAAGTGAATGGGTGATTACAATCATTCCTTAAAATATCTTCCTTTGTGTTCATCAGAACAAAAACATTTATACAGGTTTGTAACAACATGAATTTTCATTTTTTGGGTGAACTATCCCTTTAAAGCTATCATGTACAAAAGTCAGGCAAGACAAATGCTGATTCATCTCAATGAGTCATGGCAAAAATCCTGCTGCCATAATATCATTTCATTAATCTACCACAGAACTCAGTCAAATTAAAACACAAGTAAATATATCTGTCTGTCTCAGTTATTCTAATAACATGGAGGGCAACACACAGGACAGACAGAGGTGACATTTTGGACTTTGACTTTACAAAGTTAAATAACATAACATGACTCCATTACTGCAATTATGGTCTTGATTTCAGATTCGTCTCACGTAGTTTGCAGTGTGAACTGTGGACAGTATATTGCATAAGACAGCTGCCCTTTAAACAATTATCTTTAATCACACGTGAAACAAAATGTAAGTTTCACATAAAAGAATACTGGCTGTGTTTTAATATGTGGTGAACGAATTCAAAATAAAGGAAATGCTGACAGGTAAGTTAGTTTGTATGAGCTGTAAGAACGACGCTCGTCCTTATATTAGACGCATTACGGGAATTACGGTCCCAAAAAACACGTGCATCTTATCTGTTGTAGTAAACAATCGGTCATTTCACAAGACTCTGACTATAGTACAGAATCATTTCAGATCCTGGAAAGACCTCCTGACGGACAAATATCGTTTACCTGAGGTAAATTACAGTGTGGTATTGTTTGCTGCTAATACGTGGCTGTTGTCCTTGCATTCATCGAATTGTTGCATTATTTCCTGCTTACGGAGCTTATGCTTATTTTAAATTCATTACACGAGCGTTAACTTATCTTCTCTCCACCACGTTTAACACCCGGAGTTTGTTAGATGTAACCGTTATAATGTTTTGTTTGGGCTTTTTGCTGAATGAATTTAACGTTAGTTGAGGAAGTAGGACACCGTGCAATGTGACCACAGGGTGGCGGGCTTCTCTCTCTGGCCGTTTCTCAATCCGAAGGCTGCGGCCTGCGGAGGTCGCATATGCAGGCTGCATACGTCATCAAGCCTGGTTTATTTGGGTTAACTGAGCATTACATTCGCAATTCATAAGCATATTACAACAATTTACCGTTAACTAAGAAAAATAGTCCACTTTACAATTGTTAATATAAGTAAGACGTCATGTAGCCTACAAATGCGACCTTCGGAGGCTGCAGTCTTCGGATTGAAAATCTCTCTCGCGCTCTTTCTCTCTTCCCAGTTTCTATTTCAAGTACTGGCACGATTGTTTTTGTGTACAATATTGCCAACGCATACAAATCTGCAAGATTTTGGAGATTTAATCAAAGTGTTTGCCTCTTATCTCTTTATGTTCAACGAAGTTTATTTAAGAACGTTTACGAAGAGCACGATCATGTAATCCAATTAATCAGCGCAAAAGTGGTTCGTACTGACCTCTGTCCCGTGAAGTTTTGCAGCATCCCTCCAACATTTTCCGGGGACAGTCCCGTTTTTTGGTGTTCTCTCCCCGACTGGAGATGTCCCCGTTTTACAGCACGTCCAAAACCACCAGCAAATACACTTAAAAACCCCGATCAGCATGTAGCCTTTGTAGTACCAGACCGGAGCAATCATGTAATAATTATTTTTACCAGCAGAGGGGGCCGCGAGCTACACTGATTTCTTAGTTGCGCGCTACGGATTTAGCGAAGAAGAATTTATTGACACATGAGAAAGCGTCATCAAGTTATCATCAATCAAGTTATCATAAGATATAAAAAGTTATCTGTCGGTTAAGGTAACTACTCATGTTAAATTAAAGTAATAAACCAATGAAGTGAACTGAACACAGCCTGGTACTGAGCATTTGTTTTGTGTAGAGGCGGACACTACCTCTCTATTTTTATTTTCTACATAAAAGTAAATTTTCAAGCATTCATATTTTATCAGTGTTTTTCTTTGGAAAACATACATTTCCAGCATATTATTATAATTGTTACTCCACTACATTTCATAATTTCAAGTTTTTGGTTTATATTTAATATTTAAGTACATTAAACATGTAGTATTTTTTTTTACTTAAGTAAAAAGTACTCTTGTACTTTTACTCAAGAAAAGTAAAATGACACAATTTTATGTAATTAGGTATTAAATCAATTATGCAATATAAAGGAATACACAGTATGATTCTATGCTTTAGAATGTAGTGAATTTTTTTAGTAAAGTAAATTTTTTCCCAAGACAAACACTCTGATAAACCACAGATGCTTGGAAAATGTACTTTAAATACTCAAGTAGTGTCTGCCTCTGGTTTTGTGTAGTCTAAATATGTTTACATTTTGCATTATTCCTTCTGTTCGTCCTATGGTCTGTCTGCCTTATCTCTCTCAATTGTCAGATGGCACTATCTGGGTGGATCTGTGTGGTGACTGGTGCGTCCAGAGGAATTGGAAGAGGTATTGCTCTTCAGTTATCTGAGGCTGGTGCCACCGTGTACATTACTGGTCGACAGGACAAGACTCTAAAGGAGACAGCAGCTGAGGTTTGAAACTGCAAAGTATTTGTTTTGAAAAATCCCCTAACCCCAAGCATTAAATAAGGTGCATAAGTTGTCCAACATTCGTGCTGTTTGTATAAAGGGTACTATATATAATGTAGCTTGTTTATGCATTTCGTTCTTTAAGCATTCAGATTGTCAGTTTTCACCTCACCCAAAGTCCAATAGACTTTATTTAATGAATGAGGGACCCAACCCATTTCTGAGGACCAGAATTAAATATGATTGAAACTTGGATGTTGGAAAACTTGACTTGGCCACAAAAGACATCCGAACAATTCTGGAGCAATGTACTGGCTAGTGTTGCAAAATTCTGGAAATGTTCAAGGCTGGAAACTTTCCATGGGATTTAATATATGGGAACACATTGCTCACTGAAGGGCAATTGAGGCCACACCCCCTGCATGCACTTGCATTCTTCCATAACAGCACAGATCATTCTTGATAATTTCTTCTACATTCTGCTTGCCAGTTTTCTGTTATCATACAGAATTACTGTACTACCTAAAAGTTTGGCACATTAAAATGTAAAATGCAAAAAATTTATCAAACAAATCCAGGCTTGATGAGTGTAAAGTATCAGGATTTGTATTACCTTGTATGCATGTCTGCTTATGACCAAACAAACCGTGTATTTATGTTTGTATATGATTAAGTTTATATAAATTTCCCTAAATTCCCGTTAAAATTCCCCAGATTAAGTTCCCATGGAAATTTACCGGAAATGTTCCACCCCTTTGCAACCCTAGTCCTGGCAACCAACCAGAATTCAGTACTAGACAGCAAATGACTTTTTGTCTAAGAATCTTAAGTTTGTTACATGCAGCTTTTATTGTCATGATTAAAGGTGACGCAGCGAGGTGGCAAATGTCTGCCAGTAGTCTGTGACTCATCTAAAGAGGATGACATCAAGGAGCTGTTTGAACGTGTCCAGCGTGAGCAAAATGGCAGGCTTGATATCTTGGTGAATAACGCTTATGCTGGTGTACAGGTCAGTTACTGCACAACATATGTGGCAATTCCATTATTTCTGAAAATATCTTTTAATATATTAAGTGCTTGTATGTCTTACCATTGTATATTATTACATTCAAAAAGTGTTGGTTATCTCTGTGCACAGGCCATTTTTGAAAACACAGGAAAGAAGTTCTGGGAGGTGGATCCAGGTATTTGGGATACCATCAACAACACAGGTCTTAGGTACACTTCATTTTACACGACATTAACCCCTTCAACTGTTGAAAAGGTAAAGACATCTTCAAATTAATGTAGCTCTGGCATTCTTTGGTCTAGAAGCCTAATTTTGGTTTCTTTTTGAAAAAGACACTCTAACTTGTTACACTGTAAGTGCCTGTAGTTGTAAATTATAAAAAAATAGTAATAGCAGTTTAACACCAGCCTACGCTTGGGCGCAAATGTGTACCACCGTTAATATCTTAGTTCCAAAATAATCTTGACTAGCTATAAATTGTTGGAAAGCTCTAAGTGTTTAGTTTTATCACCATTTTGTGAAAAGTATAAAGTAGTGAGAGTAATGTGCGCCCAATTTTGTTTACATATTTATAACACTTAACTCATTTCATGCCATTGACGAGTTATCTCTTCAATTAGGAGAAAACATTTTCCTGACACTGACTGAGTGTTTATGATAATCTATGATTCCGCTGTTATCCACTAGGTGGCGTTCTTACCCAATTTATAAAAAGCTAAGGCATTAGCTAATTCATCAACATTATAAACTCTGTGTATGTTTTGGTCATCGTTCTGAATCTTATCTAAAAAAAAAACTCCTTTACAAAAATTCAATTATCTCAGCTTTTTGCTCAAAATTTGGTATTTTTGAAGAAACCTACTTATTTAAGAGGTTATGAAGATAGGATAAAACTTTTTCCAATTTGTTTGTTTGAAAGCAAATGGTCTGTTCTTTCATTTTAAATGTATTTTATGTTTATATATTTATAGAAGAACATTTTCCTAGAAGGCATTTTTGTGAAAATCACAAAAAATGCTGGCGGGCAACTGTTTTGTAAAAGGCTGGGCGAGAATGAGTTAATATCCCATTCTAAACCTAAAATAATATTGACAAACTATATATTGATGGAAAGGTCTAAGAATGTCATTTTCATATTTCATCACTATATTGAGAAAAGAATGAGACATTGAGAGTAATTTTCTGAAATGTTACTTGGTATTACATGTTTATATCACTAATATCCTGTTATAAATCTAAAAAAATCTTGACAACCTATATATCATTGGAAATATCTAAGAATGTTGTTTTCATATTTCATCACTATTTTTGGGAAAAGTGTAAGATCGTGAGAACAATTTTCTAAAATGTCATGGGCCCTCCGGTAATCCACTTGCTATTAATATATTTATATCATACTAATATCCTGTTATAAATCTTCAAAAGTCTTGACAAACTTGGAAAAGCTTAACCTTTTTGCAATAATAATAAGGGAGTGACAGTAATTTAATAATGTGTGAAAATTTGTAAAAAAAAATAAAGTAGGCAGCAAACCGTTGACATCTAGTGGCCCTTGTTGGTAAAACTACTAAAAGTGTCACAATAGGGGATTATCACGCTGTTACGTAGTACTTCCGCTGTCAAAGATCTTTGCGCACGGCCGCTTCCGGTGAATAACTCAATTGAAGAAATACAGATTGGGTTTAGTCATTTCTGTTAATACAGCTTTTATTGCTATAGACGTCACTAGTTCACTTTTGTAAGCGTATGATGCTGAGATGCACCTAATGATGTTTTTGCACTGCTGTTAATGGTATTATTGCAAATTATTTATGTTATATAAAAACCTGCTATCACGTAATTCTTTTGTTGCATTTTCACATAAGATGGAAAGTCATGTCTGATTAAATATAATGCCTGTCAATAATCATATTGACTTAACATCTTATACTCGAAGGAAATTTATTACCATTCTATTAGTTAATACCATTCTGATTTTTATTTATTTTGAGAACACAAAAGTTTATTGTAATACTATATATTCAAATTTATTTTATTCCTTTTATATACAGGTGCTGGTCATATAATTACAATATCATCAAAAAGTTGATTTATTTCTCATTGGTAAGATAATTATGTAATAATGTGTTGTTAGCAGCAAAAAAAAAAAAAAAAACCGCGAAACAGATCTCAATACTTTACTCATGCGTTGTTTGATAAGTTTTGTTTGCTCGCACCCCTCAACCGCGAGCCCGACACGCATATCAAGGCTTCAGACAACATGCAGTACAACCAAATAGTAAAGACAGCACGCAAATGACAACTGAGTTTGTTTTTTCTTGCATAACATTTTAACACAAAATTAAAAACTCAAAATGCCGTGATTATAGTACACAATCATTTACACATTAAAGGAGCAGTATGTAAGAAATTTATATTAATTAATCATAAAATGGCCCTGATATGTCACTAGACATTAAGAAATCATTTTCATTTCAAATACTTATATCACTGACAACAGTGGTCTGGCCAGGATATTGTCATTTAAAAAGTGGAGTTGCAGCCCTCAACTGATGTTTATGTTGTCATTTTGTGTATTGGCCACTAGTTGGGTGATTGCAGTACCAGTTTTAGCCACAAGTCTTGTTATTGCAATACCAGTTTTGGCCACAATCCTACATACTGTTCCTTTAAATAAATATACCTGTCATTAATCATATTGACTAATACATCTTACTCGAAGGAAAGTTAATACCATTTTATTAGTTAATACCGTTTTTTTTTATTATTTGTGAGAACACAAAACTTTGCAGAAATACCATATATTCAATTCTATTTTATTGCTTTATATTCTAGATATAAATAATTCCCCATTTTCTATGGTTTCTTCTTTTGTAAAGCTGCTTTTAAACACTGCAATGTTGTTAAAAAGTGCCACATCATCCACTTCTAGTCGGGAATCCAAGAAAAACTAGTTAGGATTGGCGTTGTTTGTTCGACATCTAACATCTAGCCTTCGTTTCAGCCACTGTTGAACTGTGCCGGAAGCGGACGTGCACAAAGATTGCTGAAAGCGGAAGTTCTACGTATCAGCGTGAAAATCCCCTATTTGTAATTTTAACTTAAATTTTGGATCAGAACTAGTTGAGACTCATGGCTTCATATTTTTACCATTTTGGGCAAAAACATTTTCATTTTTATTGCTTTTAAATATACAGTAGTCCTGCAGTTACCTGCAATTTCTCAAGTGGAAGGGAAGTTTAACCTAAATACACTTCAGTTTATATTTTTATTCTGTTTTTAATATGACATGCACATTTCCTGTATTTTCTGGTTGTATTCTAATAAAGAGACTGAGAAATAATTATATATGATCACTATAACATTGCAAAATGGTGGCCTAAGACTTTTGCACAGTACTGTATAACTCATTGCATTATTTTTATTAATTAAAATAAACTTTAACTATATTGAGTAACTCAAAAATTCACACTTTACTACTCTATGCTGTTAGAGTCTTTACAGATGTCCCAGTCACGCTTCGTGTTTTTACAGGGGTCACTATTTCTGCTCTGTGTATGCTGCAAGAATGATGGTGGCTCAAGGCAGTGGCTTGATTGTGGTTATATCATCCATGGGTGGTCTACGTTATGTCTTTAATGTAGCCTATGGGGTCGGCAAGGCTGCAGTGAGTTTATGCATATACCTTCTATGTCTTTATTCTTAGGCATACACTGTAAAAAAGAAAAAGTTGACATAACTAAAATTTTCAAGGCAAATTGCTGCACAGCTTTTTTGAGTTTACTCAACTCTTGGATGATGTAGTTCACCTAACTCAATTTACTGAGTAATGTCAACTTAAACCAAAACATTGAACCAAATAAGCAAATTTCTATGTTTACTCAACTAGTGACTAAGTTGGGTAAAGAGTAATTTAAATTTAGTATATCCAAATTTAACTAATCTACATGTTTTGGACTGTGGGAGTGTACACAGAAAGGTCTCATAAACAAAGTCTTTGTCTGACTTAGCCCATGCTTAAACCAGAGACCTTTTTGCTGTGAGGCAACAATGATACACGCTTACTCACACTTCTCAATCATGGTAACAATGAACAAACATCATTCTTTCAAAATTACTCTTAATACAACATATAACTAACATTAACAACATAACAACATAAATAAAGTCATCAAACCTTAAAACAGTCATCTTTTTTAGTAAATATTAACCAAAGAAGTGAACATGTCGCAATACATGCTGGGAACTATTCCGACCATTGTTTTTTTTAAATTGCTTGTTCAGATTACTCAGTTTGGCAAGTTTGGTGAACGAATTGGACAAAAAACTTATAAGTCCAGTCAACAAAATAATATTTGTTAGCTGAATGATTATGTATTTTCAATCCAGTGAACACAAAATAAAGAATTGACGCACTTCAACAAAGAAATCTTTGTTCAAGTTACTTAATTTTCTTTGTTGAATGAGCATTTTAAAGTTGGAATTTTGCAGTGTACTAACAAAAGGCTGTTTATTTTATATACAACAACGTTTCTAACCATAAACAGGAACGGTTGCATGCAGTTTGGCTGCTTGTTTACACAATAACGGCGTTTTGGGGTACTGAAAACGCAAACTTTTGTAGACGGGTTTGAAAGTACACGTTTTTGAAAACGATGTGTTGTTGTGCATGTAAACTACCTAAAATGCAAATTTTGATAATGGGACGCCCATGCACTACATTCAATTGTTTGTACAAGAATGTGCATGTGCCCAGGCATATAGTGTTTCAGTCAAAGTAACATCGCCATCTACTGGTCTGGCACACGTTGTACAGCGCTTGTTGTTATTTTTGGGATCCATGTAAACACAGATCTTTTTGAAAACGTGAAATTTCTTAAAAGCGCAAAAGGAAAAACTTGACTATTTTATTACATTGTTGTTGTGTTAACATAGCCTAAAACGGTTTTGTTTTTTCATTGTGTTTAGTGTGACAGACTGGCAGCAGATACAGCAATAGAGCTGAGAAAGAGAGGTGTCGCTTCTATAAGCCTTTGGCCAGGAGCGGTTCAGACCGAGTTAGTTACCCAAATGTTATCTCAGAGTGAGACGACATCTGGTATTGACCCAAAAGTAAGTCATCCTTATTTGACCTTAATCACAGTCCTTAAATCATCATAATTTACTCATCGCTTCATTTAGTTGAACACAAACAATAAAAACACATAATAAAATGCTGTCATGTTATCTTCTTATATTGGGGTCAACATGGCGAACTTTCGAAACCACACACATCCATCAAGTTTTCGTATTTTGGTATATTACTTTTTTTAGTCCTTTAGTTTGTAAGAGCATGCAGGCAAATGCACTCGTCTTTCTAGTATTATATTATTAATAGTTTAATAAAATTAAATTAACATTTCAATTACACGGAGAAACTATGTAACTAGATATCTGTTACATTAATTGTGTAAACTGTAAGGGGCGGTTTCCCAGACCGGGCTTATCCTAGGGCGCACTCACTAAAATGCATGTTTGCGCTCCCTTAATTTAATAACATATTGTACTGACCTATCTTAACATATCAGTGCAATTTTTTTTGTCTCAAGATGCACACCAAAATTGTTTTAATAAGGTTTGTTTGTAAAAACTACTTAAATGACATAATATAACTAAGGCCTAGTGCTGGATTAATCTAAACCCTGTCTGTGAAACCACCCCTAAATGTCAGAAGTTTATATTTGTTTATTCTTAACGCCATTCCAGCATCTATAGATATCCATGGCAAGAACAGGTTAATCCATACACAAGTTAATTCAATACTTGTTCACAATTTGTCTTTCTCAGATTAAGGACATTTTTGCTAACGGAGAGACCACAGAGCTTAGTGGGAAGTGCATTGTTGAGCTCGCCAAAGGTTGGATTTTCTTAGTAGTTAATGTTAACGTGATAATAATTACCATGAAATGACCCAACGTTGTAAATTAAATAACATGTTTGCTAATACGTTTATGTCTTCTGCCTGTCGACCAACAGATAAGAATCTCATGTCAATGACTGGGAAAGTGCTGATGACCTGTGACCTGGCTCGGTGCTATGGGTTAGAGGATGTTGATGGTACAGAAAGAGATCTCTAGACATAACATAATCAAATAAAATTCAACACACTGTTTCTAATGAATACCATATCTTTCCAGGCCGCAGTATAGTGGACTACACCTCTCTGAAGTACATTATTTCACAAGTACCCTATGTGTCCTGGCTCTCCATAATCACACCTTCATTCATCAGAGTGCCTCGCTTCATGTTGAATCTTGCTAGCGGCAAATTCTGACATGCCTCAGTGCAGAGACGGTGCCTACTTCCAAAAGAAGATTTGTTTAAGGATGGATTAAGCCAACAATTAAAGTTGACCCCATTAACTTAATTCACACTTCTGTTTTGTCTCATATCTGTTCACTTCATTTCAAAGAAAAAATTGTTAACATAACTTTTAACTAAAATGAAATCCATCAATAAAATAACTTTTTGGCTGACATCACCAACAGTGGCGACCAGTGACTTCTTTTTCAAGGGTGCACGATGCGAAGCTCATCACAACATGTAGCCCATCATGTGTGTGGCTCATCATGTCAAAATATGTGTTTGGCGCATCATGTAAACTTATGTGCATCGTACATCATGTAAAAATATGAGCCTGCTGCAGATGCGTCGAAGGGGTTTATGATAAAAGAGACGCTCACCTTTGCCAGATACTCGCTTAATACAATGTGTATACAGAGTTTAATGTTAAGTAAGTGTATTGAGAGTATTTTGTAAATGCATGATCCAACAAACACACATTTTGACGTGATGAGCAACACGCATGACCCTCCGAATGCATAATTTGTATACGCGCCCCTCAGAAGAGAAGTCACCGGCTGTCATTGGTCACCAAGCCAATCTGTTATATGTGACTAACACATGTCAAGTGACCTGTAAATGGGAAAGAAACTCAAATTGCCTGAAAAAAAACGTTTTGCAGATATATGGGAGTTTTTATTAAATTTACGTTTCCACCTGGAATGTTTTTCATATGCAATTTTAACTTTTTACAATCAAATTAACTCTTGATCATATCCTCCTGAGACACAGCTATTGATTTTTGTTTCAGAGTTTCAGACCACTTAGTCAAGCACAATTTATTCAACCTATTAAAATCCTACTGTCCTGTCAAGAGGACATCCTGGGCTTTCTAGTAGTACCATATTTGTGTGGATATATTTGTACAGAGCACACAAACTTTCTTTTTTAAAATAACGACAATTGCAATTTCCACAAGAAATACTTTTTGTTTTGCAGATTAGGTTTTCTTGATAGTTGTTTTTTTAGACTTAATTTGACCCTTTCGAAACTTTTATTTGATGTCCTTTGTAGTGGACACCAGGACTTTGTTCTTATGTTTGTTTTTCTTAATTGGCAGTTTTTGTGACAGATGCTGATAAGTTTTTGAAAAAAAAAAATTTGTAACACTTAACTATAAAGTTGTATTTGTAAACATTATTAAATGCATTAACTAACATGAATCAACAATGAGCAATATAGTTTATCTGCATTTATTAATTAATACAATTGTTTATGTTAGTTCATTGTGCATTAACTAATGTTAACAAATACAACCTTATATTGTTAAGTGTTACCAAATAATTAAAAGAAAGCCACACCCAGATGAGAGAATTAGGAAATGTTGCAATCCATTTGCCTCCAATGCTGAACATTCCCAAATGTTTCTAGATGCAGAATATGTGGATGCATAGGAGAACATTTGTGAGAGAGAATAAAAGCAACATGTTCCTATGTCTCTCCAAGATGTCAGAATGCCACATCAAATACAGGGTTCCCACGGGTCCTTGAAAGTTTGTGAATCTGGGTGAAAAAATTCAAGGCCCTGGGAAGTTTTTGAAAATACATACACGTATACATACACAGATACAGGTCATCAAAAGTGCTTGAATCTATTTTATGCAAGAAGTTTTTTTGGAAAAAAAGGATAAAATCATAAAAATTCTAGACTTTTTAAGCACACATCAGGGCTCAAACGCAAGGGGTTCAGGTTTTCACTTGCCCTGCCAAAATTTTCACTGGCCCCCCAAAAAAAATGTCAGTGTCACATATTTAAAAATAATAATTCAAAAGTCAAATATAATTGTATACATATAACAGACATGTTCCAACGAAAAAAAGGCTCCCAACTTTTCTGCTTTACTTGTAAACTGACAGCAAATTGTGCAAAATATTGCATTGTTTCTTTCGTCGTGTTTTACCCAAGTAAATGTCTGCTTCCAAGATGTTAAATAATATACATTGATTGAAATATATTTTAGTGACTGAGGGTCAAGCACTGGCCCGATCGGGCAAGTGACAATACTTTTTACTTGCCCGAACGTCTCTCATGCTTGCCCCGAGCCACCGGGCAGTCCTTTATGTTGAGCCCTTACACATGCTAAACGGTTTGCTTTAAATGCTTATATCTTCTGTATGCGAAAGGTTGATTGATACCAAAATGATTTTTGCATTGTTGTGTTTGACACATGAAAACGTTTCGAGTTATGCATGTGTTCCCTGAGAAGGGAACGAGACGCTGCGTCTCCCTTGCCATACATCCTGCGCCTTTGGCAATATTTCAGATAGTGATATACTTCCTGGCTCCCGCGTCACCCTGTATTTGCAGTTAAGCCTCATCATTGGTTGAATTGGATATAACAAAAATAAATGTAAAAATAAAATAAATTATATTAAATGGCAAAAACACTGAATCAAGATGCATTTAATTCAGAACATTAAAGTCCTGTTGTCTACTAATAGACACGTCATATAATTAAAATAAGTTTTTTCTACCCCAACACTTCATGTTTAAAAGAAAAAAATCTAGAACTTTATTTTTCTGGTTCTCAGGAGGATAAAAATCTAAGTACAGTTAAGTTTTATTGAGTATCTTGTTGCATTTAAAACTGCTTGTCAACGTTACATTGTGACATTTATAACATGTATCCTGTTATTTTAATGTTTTCTTAAATAATTAAGTAAAAGTTGTTAAAAAATGTGAGAACAAGCTAACACTTTAACAATAAAAAACTACAGCCACAACTCAAAATCCCAACTTACACATTCCAAAAAAAATTTATTTTCAAGAAAAAATTGTCTTAGTATTTTAGTCTTGTTTTAGTAAAAATATCTAAAAATTCTTAAATTAAGATGCTTTTTCTTGATGAGCAAAATTACCAAGTCTAGTTTTTAGACCAAAAATATCAAATTTAAGTGATTTTGTGCATAAAACCAAAATTGGCAGATTTTTTTTTTTTTTTTTTTTGCTTGTTTTTATGCACAAAAAATATATTTTTGGTTTAAAAACTTGACTTATTTCTTGGGTCGTTTTGGTCATGAAGAAAAAGCATCTTCATTGAAGAATTTCTAGATATTTTTATTGAAAACAAGAAAACAATACTAAGAATTTTTTCTTGAAAATCATTTTTTGATGTACAGCAATATTTGATATTATTACACTCTCAGAAATAAAGGTACAAAACTGTACCTTTTCTGTCACTGGGGCTGTACCCTTTCAAAAATTACAGCTTTGAACCTAAGGACTTCATTTTAGTACCTCAGAAGTACATTCTGGGACCAAAGAGAGCTTATTAGTACCTCAAAAATACATATTAGTATCTCAAAGGTACATATTGGTACTAAATGTTTACATATCTGTACCTAATTGTCCATACAATTACCTTTTTAAAGGGTGCTGCCCCACTGACAGCTACATATTTTGACTTTTTTAAAGCACGGTAATCTACCCAAAATTGTATTCTGTTTTGCTTTCCTGTAAAGGTATCAAATGGAAACTTAGGGTACAGCCATAGTGACAGTTTTGTACCTTTATTTCTGACAGTGTAAATCTGAGTGAATCCACACAAAAACGAAAATATGAACATTTATAATATTTTTATTACATTTTACACTTCAAGTAACCCATATCCTTAAAGAGTTGCACAGAGATTGCATCCTGACCGAAATAGCCAAAAGTTGTGCGGTAGTATTCCCATCACAGATGGAAAGAGCAGATTCACAGGCATGGCTGAGTTTCAGTGCTCCTCCTCCTCACTCCTCCCGTCCCTCTGCTCCCTGGATTGGAGCTGCACGTTCACGGCACCGTCATTGCATGAGAAAGAGGGGGGCTGGACCCAAGCTCCTGATCCTCTCAGTCTGACCGGACAGGCGAAAAACACTTTGGGATTTCCAGAACAAAAGCGACAACGGACAAAACAGAGCAGCTGAAGTGCTGTATCTACGCACAGCCTCGTGAGATATAAAAGCGGTGAGTGGATTAAAATGCTTCACGCCGGTCTCTTATACAGTTTACAAGTTTTTAAAGCGACTGTAAATGTTTCCGAAGCTCGTAAAAAGCCTCACAATGCGGTCAGACTGTTACGTTTTGCATCGTGTTGCGTGTTTACATTATTTAAAGCACTTGGTTTGTGAGGGATTAAAGGGGAGTTCGCGTTTCGGTGGTTCAACGGTGTGGCCATTTAACACCGAGTTTGTTTATGCGCGTTACTGAAGCGTAACCAACTGAGTGCGCCTGTGCGGCTACTACGCCACAAAAGAGCACCGGTGTACAAAACACTGTTATGGCTTAAAGTCGTGTTTTTACATACAAAATCACGAGCTTGTAGTGGTTTTACCCCTGCGTACCGTTGTTTTCATGAAGCGTAGACTGTGTTGATCTCAGACACCCCGCGACCTGCGTCAAAAGTTCTCTAGATAAGCTGATTACAGACCTCATGGACAAACACCGCGCCGCTGACGTAATTTACTAAAAGTCTTAAGTTACCGTGAGTTTATTTTAATATGAACATTTCAGTGGGTAACATTTTATTTACTTTCTATAAATTGTAATTGACATTTTTGTGGTAGCCTAAAATACCCATCTTCAGGGGACTTTACGCTCAGTCGCGTCATTGTAAGTCATCATCTGATAAATGAGGTCACCGCAGGCGGTCGGGAATTTATCCTGTCAAGTTCGCCTCCGACTTATTTTGTAGATGACTGGACGGCTCGTTGCGTTTGGTGGGAAATTGCCCAACATTACGAGCGCTTTTCCAAGCACTATTGCCTAACTGTGCCCACACAGGTCTGTGTCACTAACTAAATAGACTTTTGCCAAGATTTTTTTCTTTCCTCTAGCTCATCATTGATTTAGGCAAATAAGTCAGAACTCGTGATAATGTAACTTTTTGGTAGTTTACAAATAGGTAGTGTTTTGGTCCTATAAAAGCATGTCAGAGGTAGAGGCTTCTCCGGTTAAGTTCATATTAGGGTTATCTTTTATACATTTTATGTAGTTATATTTATTTTACCTGTTAAATTGACCATACAAATAAATGAGTGTGAGTAGAAGAAAAGCAGAATGCACATGCTACTTTTGGTCATGATTGCAAGACATACAAGATCAAAATGTGCCGAGTATGCAAAATGCAAAAAACGGACAAACAAATCAGCTCGACAATAAGTTATCTGTATTTAACGTAGACATGCTGATACTAGTCCTTTACCGTCTGTTGGAAGGTTAAACACACTTCTATATGGGGTTCTTCAGGGTTAGGCAAACGGGGGAAGTGGACCATTACGTGCACAGGAAAGGGGCAAGAGAGCTGTGAAGGGCAGGCCCCCCATTTCTCTTTCGCTCGAGTCTGCCATAGTGGGGGTTGGGTGTGGATTGCCGGGCGTAGTGCATACGACGGGCTTTAATAAAAGGCTAATGTGTGGAAGTGAAAAACAGGGGGAAGGGGTGACATCTGTCCTTCTTTCAACTTTAGAGAGGAAAGTCAATGACCAGACTGGCCGTAAAGCAGCCGCTTGATGACTTTCGTGCAGTTTGTCGAAAGCTGCCGTTTATATATGGTCTGTTGTGCGATAAACATAAATAATGAAAAAACGATCAGAATAAAGTTTGTCGTAGATATTCGAACGACCCACAACAAACTGGAACTTCAAACATTAACCCCCACACCGCACCACACCTTCCACGTGCCCGTCGACAACAACTAACAGACACAACCCCCTCGCATTCCAACCTCACAAATCTATCTAGTGATGCAAACTGTTTTACAAACTGTTCAGAAAGCAAAAACGTGCTGGGTACATGGTGTGCAGGACTGTGACCTTGGTTTGAATCCAGCTTACGTAATGTCTTCCCCTTTTCCAAATCTTTATTTTGGCAAAAAGTAAACGCGTAAAAACTTACTCCCTCTCTTCATCATCAAACAATCAGTAAACCTATGTGTTCTGACATGTTTCATTCTCAACCTTTGACCCTGTCCTTAAACAGAGAAGACACTATGGCTGCGTCCAAAACTGCTTACTTCCATACTGTGTAGTAGTCGATAAACAGAAGGCGAGGCGAATAGTATGCCTGAATTCATAGTATTTGAAAAAAAATGACCTATTACTTCCGGCAAGATCCCGAAGTGTTCATTCGATGGACACTTGCTATCCCATGATCCCAGCGAGAGGAGTTATCCAAAGAAGAGGAAGATGTAGGGGCGTTGTTTTATAAAAAATGCCTGAAAGCGGTAACAGGGCTCTATTCAAATGCAAATACATATATTAAACAGTTGTCTATTGTGGTTAAATTGTGCTTGTTTTTAACATCATTCCAGTTTAAGACTAACATCTTGTTATGACGACATATGTCACGTGATGTATCAACATGACGGACGTATTATGTCTGAATTCATTTATACTATACATATTCATGCTATATAGCACATGAGTAGGTACTTAATCTAATTCAGTACCTCATGTCACAGTATGCGATTTCGGAAAGCATCCAATGAGGCTGTTTACATCTGGTATTAAGAGGCCTTTTGGTCGATTAGATCACAAGTGGACGACACTAAATACGGTGTAAACGGGGTGTAAAACGCTTTATGCTCGTCCACATTCAGAGGTAGTTAAAAACTCATTCGGCAGGATTCCTTTTGTAGTTTAGACGCGGATGTGGTTGAATGTGTTCAAGCATCACAAAAGACAGCCTACTCTCTGCCTACTGATCTAATGTGATGTACTGAGCACAATGTTTTTCCATCCGACATGACCCCACGGTATTCAGCGTGCTCTTTAGGCTTTTATTGATAAAACGTAAGCGGCTGCTCTCCGCAACTTTTATTTCTTTCATTTTGCAAGCGTGTGAAAGTTGCTTGAGGTTATTTCATCAGTTGCTCTGAAATATATAGGCTCTTACATATTCATGTACAAAACACTGTGCAGCAAAATTACTAACAACACAAGCAGCGGACTCTGACTTAATATTAGTTTGCGTCGATTTATACACATCATTTCTCCTGCTTGTGTTTAAACGACAGCAGAGGGACTCGCCCACAGTCTCCACCGACCATCCCCTTAGAAAATCATTACAAAAGTGAAATAAAATACCAAGTGTAAAGGTGAATGTGTCTCTCTCGTTCACTTGTGATCCGATTGACCAAAACCAAATCTTAATACCAGGTATAAACAGCCCCTCATATGTTGTAATTTATATAGTATTTTACTCCTTTGTATATTGCATTGTTTAATATTGACCAAAAATGTATTATGTATTTATGCTATTAAAGGAAAAGTTCGGTATTTTACACTTGAAGCCCTGTTTTCAGATTGTTTATGATGAAATAGAACGGTTTTGACTGAAATTTGGACATATGCGGCTGCCCCAAATTTTTTTGGGTGTTTGTGTTTCGCCTCCCACCTTTACAATTGGTTTAATGGTGCACTGGAACAATCCTTCCTAAAATGCATTAAACTTTCGTTTACAAAGACGTGAAACTCACCGAGTGGTCAGGGGTGTTCACTGATGCTCACACAAAAATCGTTGCAAAAGACGCATTCCAACAGGTTTTATCGTAGTTTTTACCAACTCCATTGACTTGTATTAGATGTGCTGTGAGGTACGGTATTACTCCGCGCCGTGAACTTTGTTTCTATTCTTGCAATTGGCAATGGCGGATTAGCGCCACCACCTGGGCTGGAGTGTCTATTATTCAAGCTCTAAGCGGAAGTATGTACGAGTGTGAGGCGTTTGGAAAAATAGGTCCACAAGTTAACAACGAATGCTAAAACACCTGTTGGAAAGCATCTCTTGCAGCGATTTTTGTGTGAGCATATCAGTGAACACCCCTGACCACTCGGTGAGTTTCACGTCTTTGTAAACGAAAGTTTAATGCATTTTAGGAAGGATTGTTCCAGTGCACCATTAAACCCATTGTAGAGGTGTGAGGCGAAACACAAACACCCGAAAATACTCAGGGCAGCATATGTCGAAATTTCTGTCAAAACCATTCCATTTCACCATAAACAATCTGAAAACAGGGCTTTAAGTGTAAAATACCGAACTTGTCCTTTAAAAAAGTAAGGTGCTTTATGATGCCACAGAAGAATGAAGAACCTTTAACATCTGAAGAACATTTCTGTTTATAAGGTTCTTCAGATTATTATAAGGTAAAAAAGCTGAATGGTTTTTTGAGGAACCAAAATTGGTTCTTCTATGGCATCGCTGTGAAGAACCATTTAAGCACCTTAATTTTTAAGAGTGTACTTGGCCAACACAATAAAAACACCTTAAAAGATTCCACGATTTTACAACAACTAGGCTTGCATTTTCTATATGTACATTGTCATCTGATTCAAGTTTCTTTGTCATCCTAACAGTGACATCTCTGATGGCGACGCAGAGTTACCATGACTTGAAGGTTATCGTTCCTAAAGGGACACCGTCTAAAAGACAAGATGGGCACCTCGGCAGTCAACGGCAGCAGAAATCACCACACCACCACAACTCTAATGGAAAGGAACATCCTAGCCCCAGCAGTCGCAGGCAGCGAGAAAGCAACAGCAGTGGCAATGTGAGCTTCAGCACCAATCATAACTCTGTAATATGTCTTCCACTGGTATCCGAGGGCCTAAAGCTAGTGTGGACCCAATCAGACCAAACACGTGAGCTGGATACTATACCGGAGTTGGTACAGGCCTTTAATATCTTTCCCTACCCAACATCTCAAGAGGTCAGCACCCTGGCCCGCGTATGTGATCTTCCACTCGATAAAGTCAAGGTCTGGTTTATGGTGCAGCGCATCAAGTATGGTATCAGCTGGGCATCAGAGGATATTGAAGAGACACGGCTCAAGCTGGCCAGGACCGAATATGTGAGCGAGAATGAAAGCAAGACAAAGAGGAAGAATGAATTCGATGATTTAAAGAAAACAGAAGGGACTCCTAAAGATCATGTAGAAGATCTAACACACAGCCCACAGTCGCCTCACAAAAGACATAAAAATGAAAGCCCACAACCAACAAAGCTCTCTCCTGCTGCTTCACGTTTTCGTTCATCTCTACCAGCTCCTCAGGATTCATACTACTACCGCCAACCAGTGGAAGTGTCAGAAACACCTCAGGCATCCACACCACCAACTTCTGTGGAGTCTTCAGTTGGATCCGAGCAGCCACGGCACAGCCGCTACAAAAAGTCTAAAGCCCAGTTGGCTGCTTTGCGTCAAAGTTTTCTCCGGGAGAACTGGCCTGATGAGACCGAGCTCCAGCGGTTACAAGAAGAGACGGGCTTAAGTCGTAATGACATTCGAAAATGGTTTAGCGACAGTCGATACCAGCTGCGAAACGGTAGGGGGTCATCAGCTTCGGCGTCCTCCCCTGCTACGCGAGGAGAAAATGAAACCACGTCCAGTCTATCATCTCAGGAGCTTCAGCCGCTTTCGCTCACCACTAAAAAAGTCAACCCAATACAGCACACCGATAGCGAAAAGGCTCGTTTGAAAGGGGCGCGAAAAAATCGGTCAAGGGACTCTCAGTTTTTCCAGCTTTTCTTGTCGAACACTCTTGAGGCATTTGAAGGAGCACCAGGAGTAGATGCCGCAAACTGTCCAGAGAAAGGCGAGATTCAAAATAATAATGAAGTTGGAAGCGAAGTGGACAGTGATGGACATTGTATGACACCTCCAGAGTCAGCTGCACCCACTTCCTCCCCTTCTCCATCTGTAACCCCATCTAAAAAGCAGTTAGTGAGGCCGCAATCGTTAAAATCTGCACGTCCTGTCAAAGCAAACACCCCACATGACTCCTCTGACCAGTCTTCACCTTTAGTGTTAACATCAGCTGGGCGACCAAGAAAAACAAAAGAGCAGCTGGCAATGCTAAAGGACTACTTTCAGCGTTGCCCTTGGCCAAAAAGCGAGGAGTACACCCAGATAGTAGAACTGACGTCTTTACCTCGTGCTGATGTCATCCAGTGGTTTGGAGACACGCGATACGCTGTAAAAAACGGCCATGTACGTTGGGTCCATGCTAATGTACGAGACCAAGTGCTTGCAGAGATAGCGTTGACGCAGAGTGGGGGGACTGCTGTTGATTCAAGTGGAACTTTAGGAAGTGAAGCGAGCAGAAAACGCAAGTCACAAGGGAACAGTGCACCGAAATTACAGAAGCCACCAATGGATTGTACAGACTACAGTCCTCTGGAGCTGTATTACAGACAGTTTGGACCACTACAGGAGAAAGACCTTGACGGTCTGTGCCGAAAGTCAAAAATGAGCTATCAGCAGGTGCGGGACTGGTTTGCCTCCAAAGACAGTAATACACTGGATATAGAGCTCAATGTTATTGATTGACTTATAATATAAAGAAGAAAACTATGTTTGTACTCATGTAGTTGTCTGTTAATCTGCTGTGAGTCGTTTAATCTGCAAGGGTTGGAAAACAGGAAAGGTTTGTTTCATTCATTTTTCTCTTCTTCATCATGTTAAAAAGTCGGTAGTATCTACTACCTGTCTGATCAGTTATCCAAATGGCAGTATTGAAAATGCTAACTATTGTAGTCCATTCACTATCAATTATTTTTCTTGTGATGTATACACTGGCTGTTCTTTCAATTTTTATGTTAGTATTATTGTCAAACCGTCAACAATTTTAATGGCTGCTGCTTAGAACTGACATGACACACGAACAAGTTACTCTACGGTCCCGCTTTTAGACCTGTACTAGTTTAGCTGTTTGGACGGGTTACATTAGAGAGCATTGATAACTTTAAAGTGTGTAATTTTTAGCAAAAGCTTATGGCACTGTGTAACAGTTCCCTCTTAAACAGATTAATCTTTCTGTAAGTTTACAATATACTTTTATTTTAACATTCCGCACTTAGTTGAGTTTTTTATTGATCCGTTTTTCTGGTCTTTATACTTTGTTGTGTATAAGCATTTCATAAAAAACTTCTCATCTCCACCGCAAATAAAAACTAAAGGTAGAATAAGAGCAATATTGCAAAGCAATACAAAGCAATATTTCTTTGTAAGCCAAAGTTTGTAGAAAATCTTTAGGATTATAGCAATCTATGTTGTCAGTTTTGTGATCAGTCTATGAAGGGACCACAGTACAGCTGTTATATCTAATGATACAGTAAATAAAATGAGGTATTTGTCAAGACAACATTTCTCCTCATTATGTTC
Organism: Paramisgurnus dabryanus; assembly: GCF_030506205.2. Taxonomy (NCBI): domain Eukaryota; kingdom Metazoa; phylum Chordata; class Actinopteri; order Cypriniformes; family Cobitidae; genus Paramisgurnus; species Paramisgurnus dabryanus. Next base: position 35,763,241 of record NC_133342.1, on the reverse strand, counting down.
ACAGCGTATTTGTAGTTTGTTTTTATTTTATGTAAGGAATAACTGACGATGGGCTGTTGAATTTTTCGGATATAATGCACACCCAAGGTCAAGGATTGGAGTCAATTATTTCACTTATACCACGGTTACCACAGACATTGATCTGGTGGTAATTTTAAGACATTTGACAGGTAAGGTGTGCGTTTATCGAAAAATAAGGTATACCTGCGTAAACATTTCTAAACCAATCAGAATTAAGCATTCAACAGCCCTGTGGTATAATTGAAAATAAACGGGACTAAATTTACTTCCATAAAACCCATAAAAATTTTGTAATTACAAGAAAATCTAAACTGATATTTTTGATCATCACATTAAATTTTTCTCTGTTATTTGCATTTTAATATCCACTTAAAAGTAAGTTATATTTATGTCATTTTAATTCTGTTAATAATTGAACAATGAGCGCAGGAACAAGTGAGTGCCATTGTAAGGTGGCTTTCGAATAACTTAAAGAGCTACAAATGATCATTGAGGTTTCATGGCCGTGGTGACTGCGGTGTAGGTCGAGCCAAAAATTGGAACTGAAAGTTGTTTGGTGTTGTATGTTGGGACCTACAAATAGCAAATGGACAGTCAAGGTGCTTAGTCGTATAACTTATTAGTCTATGAAATGAATAAAACGCGTTACCTTGTGGGGGTGTGAACTGAACTTGGTGTTCCTTGAGATAAGAACATGAAAAGCATGAACAATGAGATCTTCCAATATAAATAACTCAATATTTACTATATGATGAAACACATTGTTACTATTACTTTACTTACTGACACCATGTTCATGTACTGAACTCACGCTTGACATAGAGATGGATGAACCTGTGGGAGTCTGGGACATACAAATTAAATGTAAACCATGCAGTCAGATGATGATTGATTATTTTAATATGATTGTGTATCTGACAGATATCCGTACTAAAAAATAAACCCACCGTCATGCCAAGTCTTGAATGTCTAAATCTCTCCAATGTGTCACTTGTATGACAAAAAGTAAGGAAAAGTCAGTATGTTTGAGGGGAAAGAAAAATGAAACTAAATACACTGATTGTGATTATATAATACAATCTACCTGACAGCTCTAGAGCGTGGTGTGACTGTAGAAATGTAAAAACACAACATAAAGCATTAAAGTCTTTTAATTTAATAGGTGAAGTTTATTTCTCAAGCTGAAACTTGATGTACCTGGTGATGTCACAGCCACAGGCAGTGTCATTCGTGGAGTACCTCTATATACAAAAAGATTCATATATAACCTTAAAGGTTTATTACCTCAACCTTGACGAATTAATACATACCTATCTTTTTTCAATGCGTGCACTGTACAGCGCGTTATGAATGTGTTAGCATTTAGCTTAGCCCCATTCATTCCTATGGTACCAAAAAGTGTTTTATTTTGTGGCACCATACTTACTAGTATAACTCCACATGTAAAAGTCTTTAAATAGGGAAAACACGGAATGTTTGGTGGCTTCCCTGTTTGGTACCATAGGAATGAATGGGTCTAGGCTAAATGCTAACACGTTCACGACGCGCTGTACAGGGCATGTGTATATATATATATATATATATATATATATATATATATATATATATATATATATATATATATATATATATATATATATATATATATATATATATATATACAGTCTTGTTCAAAATAATAGCAGTACAATATGACTAACCAGAATAATCAAGGTTTTTAGTATATTTTTTATTGCTACGTGGCAAACAAGTTACCAGTAGGTTCAGTAGATTCTCAGAAAACAAATGAGACCCAGCATTCATGATATGCACGCTCTTAAGGCTGTGCAATTGGGCAAGTAGTTGAATTAGTTGAAAGGGGTGTGTTCAAAAAAATAGCAGTGTGGCATTCAATCACTGAGGTCATCAATTTTGTGAAGAAACAGGTGTGAATCAGGTGGCCACTATTTAAGGATGAAGCCAACACTTGTTGAACATGCATTTGAAAGCTGAGGAAAATGGGTCGTTCAAGACATTGTTCAGAAGAACAGCGTACTTTGATTAAAAAGTTGATTGGAGAGGGGAAAACCTATAAAGAGGTGATAAAAAAATAATAGGTTGTTCAACTAAAATGATCTCCAATGCCTTAAAATGGAGAGCAAAACCAGAGAGACGTGGAAGAAAACGGAAGACAACCATCAAAATGGATAGAAGAATAACCAGAATGGCAAAGGCTCAGCCAATGATCACCTCCAGGATGATCAAAGACAGTCTGGAGTTACCTGTAAGTACTGTGACAGTTAGAAGACGTCTGTGTGAAGCTAATCTATTTTCAAGAATCCCCCGCAAAGTCCCTCTGTTAAAAAAAGGCATGTGCAGAAGAGGTTACAATTTGCCAAAGAACACATCAACTGGCCTAAAGAGAAATGGAGGAACATTTTGTGGACTGATGAGAGTAAAATTGTTCTTTTTGGGTCCAAGGGCCACAGGCAGTTTGTGAGACGACCCCCAAACTCTGAATTCAAGCCACAGTACACAGTGAAGCATGGAGGTGCAAGCATAATGATATGGGCATGTTTCTCCTACTATGGTGTTGGGCCTATTTATCGCATACCAGGGATCATGGATCAGTTTGCATATGTTAAAATACTTGAAGAGGTCATGTTGCCCTATGCTGAAGAGGACATGCCCTTGAAATGGTTGTTTCAACAAGACAATGACCCAAAACACACTAGTAAACGGGCAAAGTCTTGGTTCCAAACCAACAAAATTAATGTTATGGAGTGGCCAGCCCAATCTCCAGACCTTAATCCAATTGAGAACTTGTGGGGTGATATCAAAAATGCTGTTTCTGAAGCAAAACCAAGAAATGTGAATGAATTGTTAAAGAATCATGGAGTGGAATAACAGCTGAGAGGTGCCACAAGTTGGTTGACTCCATGCCACACAGATGTCAAGCAGTTTTAAAAAACTGTGGTCATACAACTAAATATTAGTTTAGTGATTCACAGGATTGCTAAATCCCAGAAAAAAAAATGTTTGTACAAAATAGTTTTGAGTTTGTACAGTCAAAGGTAGACACTGCAATTTTTTTTAACACACCCCTTTCAACTAATACCCCAATTGCACAGCCTTAACTCTTTCACCGCCAGCGTTTTTAAAAAAAGTTGCCAGCCAGCACCAGCATTTTTCATGATTTACACCAAAGTTTAATGCCTTCCAGAAAATGTTCTTCTTTAAATATATAAACATACAATATACCAAATGAAAGAACAGACCCTCTGCTTTCAAACAAAAAAAACCGTTTCATCCTACCTTTAGTGGTTCTTTTGCAATCAGCTTTTGAATATGGGTAGGTTTTTGCAAAAACACCATATTTTGAGCAAAAAGCAGAAATAATTCCATTTCTGTGACGGACTTTTCATAGAGATCCGATTCAGAGCGATCTTTAAAACAGACACGGACATGCAGCAGCTTGCCATAGGGCAATACTTCCGGGTTTAAAAAGTTGCGGAAGGGCGCCACCTGGTGGATAATAGCGGTATTGCGGAAAGACGGAAAATCTCGTCATTGGCGGGGAAGCGTTTTCTCTTAATTGACGGAATATCTCGTCAATGGCGGGGAAAGAGTTAAGAGCGTGCATATCATGAATGCTTGGTCTTGTTTGTTTTCTGAGAATCTACTGAACCTACTGGTAATTTGTTTGCCACGTAGCAATAAAAAATATACTAAAAACCTTGATTATTCTGGTTAGTCACATTGTACTGCTATTATTTTGAACAAGACTGTATATATATATATATATATATATATATATATATATATATATATATATATATATATACACATGCCCTGTACAGCGCGTCGTGAACAAGACTGTATATTATGACATCACAAGGAGAGCCAAATTTAAATGACCTAATTTTTCATGTGTTTGCCATCACCCCTTTAAAACTCTTTAAAAAAATCTGCCAATGGGGTAAGAAAAAAAGTATTTTTCTTAAACATACATTCAAGTAAAATTCAAGAAACATTTTCTTACCCCATTGGCAGATTTTTTTGTTTGTGTCAAGGGGTCTTTGCTTGTTTTAGGGACCATATTTTGGTCTAAAAACTAGGCAAATTTTCTTATATCTTCTTGATTTAAAGGAACACGCCCACATTTTGGGAATTTAGCTTATTCACCTTATCCCCCAAAGTTAGATAAGTCCATACATACCTTTTTCATCCCCGCGCGTGACGTAACACCCCTCGCTAGCTTAGCTTAGCACATAGACTGGAAGTGAATGGCTCCAGCTAGCATACTGCTCCCAATAAGTGACAAAATAACGCGAACATTTTCCTATTTATATGTTGCGATTTGTATAGTCACACCTTGTAAAAATAACAAGGTCATAAGAGATACAGCCATCTTTTAAATGTATACATACAGCGAACTATATTCTCCGAAGACGAAGATACTTGGGTGGAGTGATTTGCTCGCAGCACCCGAGAAACCCCCAATCCGCCCCATGTAGCAGTGCTTCGCCTTCTGAGAATATAGTTTCCAGTAAGTATATACGGTTAAAAGATGTCTGTGTCTCATATGACCTTGTTATTTGTACACGCTGTGACTACAGTCACAACATATAAATAGGAAAATGTTGGCGCTATTTTGTCACTTATAGGGAGCAGTATGCTAGCTGGAGCCATTTACTTCCAGTCTTTGTGCTAAGCTAAGCTAGCAGTGGGTGTGTCAGACAGAGTTACGACACGCATGGAGATGAGAAAGTTATGTATGGACTTATCTAACTTTGGGGGATACGGTGAATAAGCTAAATTCCCAAAATGTGGGCGTGTTCCTTTAAGAATTTTTAGATATTTGTGCTGAAAACAAGACAAAATTACCAAGTCAGAAAGTCATTTCGTTTTTGCAGTGTATGCACATAAAGTCAATTATCTGTATTTACCCATTAATTGGAAACGTCCCCGGAGATGTCTATGTGAAGACAGAAACACGATAACATTTGAAGAAAGTGGAAGTAAGAAAGTGACAGTGGGTCATAAATGCACATATACATAAATAAATCGAGCATTTCTCACCCTCCTTTGAGAAAGAGGTTTCTTGAGCTCCTCATTCTCTCTTTTCATCTCAGACACTTGCCTTAAATAAGACACAAGTAAATGTAAATGGTCAAATTTTAAGCAACACTGAAAATATCTCAAGACAATGAGACAAAACGATCACCTGTAAAACTGATCATTGACTTCTTTCAGTCTTCGCTCCAGCTCTGCAGATTTACTTTTATAGAAAGCTATGACACGCTCCTTCTGCCTTTTCTGAAAAAAAGAAATCTGAAACAAATACAATCATCAATTTATAATGGGCAGAATTTAATTTGTTATATATTATGAGATTGTAAATAAACTTGATTGAATAAATAAAGTGTATCTTAAATGACTGATACCTGTGCAATATGTTCCAGTCGAGTCTGTATGATCTTCACCGGATCTGTGAAAAACATCTTTTCCTGAGGTTTCATCTTTACACAAATGATATAGAGGGAAATGAAAAATTGATGAAGAAACCACGACAACCCATATGACTAATATTTACGTTCACAACGCCACCTAGCTTTGTTCCTTCCTACAGGACACCGTTTTGTCAATCCGAAGGATGCAGCCTCCGAAGGTGGCATATGCAGCATACGTCATGAAGTCTGGTTTATTTAAGTTAACTGAGCATTATTCGCAAGTCATAACCATATATAACAACAATTTACGGTTAACTTGAGTAATAGTTAAGTTTATAATTGTTAGTAGTATCTTGAAACTTAAGACGTCTTATGAGGTATGCAGACTGCAAATGCGACGTCGGAAGGATGCGGCCTTCGTATTGAGAAACGGCCATAAACTGAACACACTTAATCCCAGTGTCGCCCGCTGTCATAATCAAATTGTATTTAGCTTTACTTTGTATTTAGCCGGACTGACAGCTCTGTTGTTAATTTGATAATCTACAGTAGTTTGTTTAGTTAGGACTCACCTGGTCAGATATTGGTAAGTAGTTACAGTTTGCATGACAAATTCTGCACTGACCAGTAAACTCTGTAAGGTAAGTTTACACATCAATGTTTTTATTAGTCACTGCTAGGCTCAACATGATAATAAATAAGTCGTGTAAGTTAAAAGCTAAACAAATCCCGCACTCACTTGTATTAATGCAGTCCTCACAAAATATATGACCACAGCTGGACACTACAAACGGCTTTCCTCCTCTCAGAAAACAGTTATTACAGTGAAAACAATCCATTTCATCACTGTAAAACCAACAAAACTAAACAACACACAGGAGATGTACCTCAGAAACGGTAAATATAGCGTATCACAGTGGTTTGTGGTTTGAATTGGCATAACTAATTGTACTTAGTTAATCGGCTTTTTATGTTACATTATCCGAAACATACCGAAGAAATAGGCCGTCCTCTCAGTAGTATCGTTCGTTTACATTTCCAGTAGAGGGCGCCAATGCCTGTGTATTTAATATCGCACAACCAGGTGTGCGTGTATTTTTTGAGATGACACGTAAAACACTGTTTTGTTTACAGGTAGAAAATAAACACCTAACATTTTGACACAGTGAGCCTTTCCAGAGAGGCAAAAAGGTACATGAATCCCCACGGAGTGATAAAAAGGTGAATATTTTCCTGTATTTAAAGAAAAACTGTCTATATATAATGTATCATAATTAAATGATATACTTGAAGTGGAGAGCTGAATTTGTGTGATCTGACACATGAGAGTAAATATTTAACACAGGATTGTGATTCAATTATCATGCAGACGCATATACAATATAACAAAGCATTGTTTTTTTCACACAACTATTTACTATAGATATATAATTTCTGATTAACTAAAGCCTGGATACATTACATGATTTTTGGCTGTCCCTGACAAAAGATTACCATCGTGAAACAATTTTTGTGATCACGGCTCTTCATCAGTGGTTCCATGTTGCACATTGAGAGAGGTTAACAGACGGCCATTTTCCCGGTCTTGCTTCCAAAGAAAGCCTACGATCGTTTTCTGACAGTGTCAGAAATTCAACAACGTGTTTTTGCAGCTATTTGGTTACCACTAGCACATGTGGTGATATTGCGCTAAAGTGCAGCCTCCGATTCAATGGGTGTCATCTTCTTACATTCTACATCAGTGGTTCTCAAACTTTTTCGCCGTGCGTCCCCCTTGTGTTTGGTGCATCTTTTCGTGGGCCCCCAAAGAAAATTTATGACAAAACATTACAAAACTTAAGATTTGAATAAAACATTAAATTATACAACGTAGTGGTGTTGTTAGTAGCCTTATTTTTTCTGAGGTTTAATTGCAAAGAAATATATAATACATTTATGTTTTTTATGTCATTAAACTGGGGGTCCCGGCACCAGGGCCCAAAGTTTGAGAACCACTGGTCTACACGCTTGTCGACTCGTACCCAAGTTAAATGCTCAACGTCAAACAGTGTGAAGGTAATGACCTTATAGGATAAAAATCATGCAATGAATCCCAGGCTTTACAGCAGTCTTGTTTCTGAATGAATGTTGCCATTTTGATCAAAGAATTTAATGACTCAAAGCATTCTTACACATGGCTCTTGTCCATTTTATGTTTGAAACATGTTTTAGTCTTGGCCTTGATAGACTCCAATCGGTGCTCTTGCCTGCCTTCAACACTAGAAATCTCCAAACCAATCTACACCCATATTTCATTTCAAGATAACCCAAAGATTTAAATATTTTCTAGAAATATTTAATCTGCTTTTAATGTCTTGGTGCAACAAAGAAAATAAACCGTTCATCTTAATATTCACAGATGCAGGGAAAGTTGGATTATGAATAAGATGCAACGTCCATTATATAACAAACTTTATTCCATCCTCCTGCAAAACAGTTTTACAGGCCCAGGTTGTACACCACCATTAGGACTTACATCTCCAGTGGCTTGAAGGCACCAATCCTTAAAAACCATCAACAAGAACTTTAATCATAATAATAACCATAACACAACAACCATAACAATAATGTACAGACCTTTAAATTTATTACAGGAGACATTCAGGAGTTCTCGACAATAACCAGTGGCCCAAGCACATACGTCGAATCTAGGGATTCTGCAAAGATTGTCAGGCGGTCAGTATAAATGTTTTTTACAGAAACTAAAACCTCATCTAAACAAGTAAAAACAAACATCTCCCCAACCTTTAACCCAACTAAGATCTTTTGGTTAGGATAGCATTATATCAGTTATTGCTCGTATTTTTAAGCAAAATGGAAAACAAAAAAAATTCACCAGCTGCTAATTCTCTTTTCTTTCTCCCTTGACAGTTAGTGTCACAACAGCTACAGAGAGAACTCTGGGAAGGATCATCAAAAAGCATCCATCTGTAAAGAGAGACAGGGTTAGAAAGGAGTTAAAATAATGAATTATTATACTGCAATTAACAATCATACCTTGAGTTGGTCTTGTCATACTGACAAGCTTTTTTGCCACCGTCCAGGTCTTTTGGGTCCCATGCAACAAGCTCGCAGTGAATGTAGACCTTTGAATGAAACGAAAGACCGTTAACGAAGAAAACTACTAAGATTAAAGTAAAAACAAAACTCACATCCTCTCCAATGGCAAACTTAAAGGCTTGAAGACTTAATCTGATTTCAGACATCTGGCTCCTCGGCAGAAATTTTGAGTTTGTCTTTTTACTGTCCACCAAACACCTTTAGATAAGAAATAAAAGGATTAAAAACTGTATTTGCACACAACAATCTGTGGTTCCTCAAAGAGCACATTTATCCTCCGTTGCACGTACCCTTTATTGGTGATAAGTGGGTACATTTGAGAATCTGGACCCAGTTCTGGTGTTGTGGAGGCCACACATTCTTCCAGCAGCAGCAGCAATGGCTGATGGGAATGCTGATCTACTGAAGCAGCGATCGGGATCATTGATCCTAGTGAAAACGTTGTGGAAGTCGCCACAGCGCTGAAGTCATCTACAATCAGACAATGAAGGCTGTTCAGAAAACGAGTCAGGAACATAAAAGGCTTTGTTCAAAGTATATTTATACCCATCATGAGCGCCATGTGGAAGTTAAGATCTCCTTGTCCATGTGTGTGAAAAAGCAGAGGGTCATACAGAGGAGGTGCCCAATCTTCTGGCCTAAGAAAAACACACTTTTAATCACGAGCCAGTTACAAAAACATGCCAGGGTACAATAGAAACAACACAACACTTGAATCTTAAGCCAATTCACTGACAGTGTCTCACCTGTCATAAGCACAGGAAACGGGGTAATAAACAGAGGACCCTTTTGAAGTTGTGGTAGATGTGATCTCAGTCTCAAATAACATCTGACTTACTGTCACCTGTACATGGGAAGAAAGCCTGAGAAATGTTGAAATGTAGCAAATTCATGCAAACAAAAGATCCTTCATGTTTCTTTTATTATTTAATGGAAAATTATTTTCTCAGTACAACCAAGTGTCACTTAAGCTGCATACACACCAAACGCAAAGCATCACGGATTTAACTTCATGTCATGAAAATTTTTAGCTTGAATTGAATATTTTCACCCTGTTCAGACTAGCAGAGCGACTAGCAGAGCGACTAGCAGAGCGACTAGCAGAGCGACTAGCAGAGCGACTAGCAGAGCGACTAGCAGAGCGACTAGCAGAGCGACTAGCAGTCATTCATTTCAATGGAAGCTTGGCGACTTGCGGCAACACGAGCAAAAGTAACCATTGGCGAACAGATGGGCGTGTCCAGCAAAGTGAAGGGAAAAAGTTAAACTTTATGCAAATGATGAGCAATTTTTGGGAGGGACTACCAACAGGAACGAAGCAGTGGCGTTCATGTCATTCTTCTCTCATCAGCGTCTGAAGTGGATGGTATTTGTTTTTGACAACCAGATAAAAAAAAACGTTATAAAATGAAAACATGGATGGCACACAGAGAGAAAGTCGCTGGTGGTCTGAACCAGGCTTGAAGTGAATAGCGCGTGGTTTTGTGGCAATCACGCCGCCCAATTTGCATCATTCGCATCACCTCGTGTGACATTTGCGAATTAATGCATACCTTTTTTTAATGCGTGCACTTTTAATCTTTGTACAGCGCGTCGTGAATGTGTTAGCATTTAGCCTAGCCCCAATTATTCCTATGGCTCCAAACAGGGATAAATTTAGAAGCCAACAAACACTTCCATGTTTTCTCTATTTAAAGACTGTTACATGAGTAGTTACACGAGTAAGTATGGTGGCACAAAACTTTTGTTTGGAGCCATAGGAATGAATGGGGCTAGGCTAAATGCTAACACATTCACGAAGCACTGTACAAAGATTAAAAGTGCACGCATTAAAAAAAACAACGTGTATTAATTGATCTAAATTGAGGTAAGAAGAACATAGTAAAATATTGAAAAACTGTTTTCCTTTAGTGCCCTGCTGAAAAAAACAAAACCATTACAGAAAATTGTAATGGTTTCCATTAAAATAACAATAGGAATTGTAGTGCGTTTTGGGCCATATTACATTAGAACCAATACAATTCCCAATAAAACCAATAGAATTTGTGTCCATTGTTTTTTTTTTTGCAAGGTGGTGACAATGAATTTCTCTAAACTCACCAGCCTCCTAATAGTGCATGCCCCAAATTCAGCATTAAACACCGCTTCTGTCCCAAAAGGTTTGATAGTAACTTGCGTTGGAGAACAGTCTCCCAGAAGAAGAGAATACGGATCAACTTGCGACTGTGTTTCAGCCCATCGCACAGACATCGAGTTTTTACCACAATCCACAGTGACGGCTAAAAGGAAGTAAATTAGCAATCATCATTGTGTATGCTTAAATGTGAACACCAAACCTCACTCCAGTTAAAATACTACATCAGGATGCAGGCCTTATAACACACAATGTAAATTTACCTGCTTGTGACACTGAGAAAAAAGCCAGATTAAAACAAACAAATATCAAGAAGGAAGTCATTCTGATAATAAATTGTAATCGTTGATAATAACCCGAGGACAAACTTAAGCCCTAGCCTCATTAAAGGATTCACATCTGAACCACAGGATTCTAATGATCTTCATGGGTGTCAGGTGAAACTGATCTGACTCTGATTATGTCAAGCGTGACATTCATTTGGTATTGAGGAAAGACAACATTGAAGTTAATTCAGGATAGTGGGTTAGTTATACTGTTTGCATTTATCTTGTTTGTCTATTAATTTATTTATATTTGATTAAGTAAAGGGTTACTGCAACATGCTTTTAATTTAGTATAAATACATGTTTAACATTTAAAATAGTGGGGATGTGTGCTTAGAAATGTTAATAAAGAGGTACAATATAAATATGATATTCTGTTTACATGTAAGAATAACAAACCTTCATCAGTAGTGTAACTTTGTTTCTTTCACACTTTGACACAAACTATCTCATTAGTTTATTTCATATCTATTCATTGGGCACATTTTTATTATGTACACTGTAATTTTTTAGATATCTTTAAATCAAATTAAGTAATTTAAACGTACTGCTTTAATAACTTAAAAATTAAAACCGTAAATTGAAATGACTTGAAAAGTCTCTCAATATTTTTAGGTTCAGAGACCTATGTGCTATGTCCACATGAAGCCGGTGCATTCCCTATCCGATAATTTTTTTCCTTGCTCTAAAAAAATAATCCGTAAACACGAAACCACTGAAACCGACTGAAAGCGGTGTAGTATATATGCCGGACCAGTATGGGGCGCTGTAATTCTGCCAAAGATATACACTATACATGGAGAAGAAGACTTTGAGCATGCGCATAACCAACGTGGTGTTGTCCATTATCGCTTGTTGGTCACCACAATTGCATAGAAGCAATAGATTTTGCTGTAATAAAGCTAGTAGGCTTTAGTAGCTTCTGTAGCACGAACACAATCACGTAGTCCGCCGTTATTGTTGTTGCTGTTAGGTGTGACGCTTCCGACACGTGATGTGATGACGTTTTCGCTTCACAAAATATACGGATTGGCTGTACAGACGAAACCGCAAGGGTGTCGGTTTCAGATTTATCCACTTTAGGACCCGGTTTCAAAAAATTGCGGATTCAGTCTCCCAAAATGCCGGATCCGTGTGGATGAAACGCCAATACGATAACATTTATACGTATACAATGATACGAGTCTCCTTGTGGACAGCCCCTTAAATGTCATGTTCTCTTATAGAGGATCCTGTAGTAGATGATAATGGCCCTGTCCCAAATGGCGCACTTAATGTGGACTTTTGGTCTAGTGGCCTTAAATTGCGTGTGCTCGCTTAGTCTACGAGTCTGTAGGGTGTCCCATCTGTCATTTTTACGCTTCGAAGTGTGCTCATCAGCGCCCCCTTGATGTGGTTCTTCGGCAAAGGCCGCACTGCAGCAGGCTTCGCGCGAATTTTACCAACCCAGAAGTCCTTGCAAAAGAGCAGTCAGACCAACCAAAAGATGGATGGGAGGAGTTCACACTGACAGGCAACTTCTCCTCCTATTTCATGAGTGACGCTTGAGTCTGTCCCAAAATACGTCTCTGTCGCACCCACTTGGACTCGCATCAAAGGTCCCTAAAGTCTGCACTACATGATGTCATCAAAGTGTGGACTCTGAGGAGGACCACAAGTCTGGAGTGTGCCATTTGGGACTGGGCCAATGTTGCATTCATTTGTAGGGAGTTACATTTTCATTGGAAAAAAATTTTTTGTAGCTCTGAGTGGATTTTGGTCATCCACTGGCGTTTATTTAGTAGGATTTTCCCACATCTAGTGGTGAATTTGTATCTTGCAACGAATAGTGCTCTCTAGCGCCTCGCTTTTCCAAATGTGTGTTGCAGCACGGTACCCATTATGTACTCACTGAATCTCCTTGTACGTTTTAGCTGGTTCACGTGTTCTGAATGAAAACATGTTGTGGAGATAATGCTAGTGCTTTTTGTCCCTCTCTGCTATTATAGTTTTCAATGTGGTGGAACGACATGGATTTACCTGTTCAATGTAAATAAAGAGAAGAAATTCTAAGCTTACAAAGAAAAGTCAGATCATTGGGAGAGGTCATTTGACACCAATGAGGACATATTTATGAATAAAGGGTGGTTTCCCAGAGAAGGATTATCTTAAGCCAGGTAGGCCTTAGTTTAAAGGGGACAGAGAATGAAAACCCATTTTTACCTTGTCTTTGTTGAATAATGGTAGTCTACCCACATTCACAAACATACAAAAAGTGCTAAACATCTCAGTCTCATAGAAATTCCTCTTTTAGAAATGTCAGCCAGAAAACGGCCCGATCTGAAAAACTGATGCTTATGACATCACAGGCATCTCACTGCCCCTCCACTTTAAAATAATTGGCTACATTTTTTGAGTGGCAGCAAAGTCAGCCAATCAGTAATGAGATTGCAAGTTAAGCCAGTAGGGGGAGCCAAATAGGTGCAAAACCACTTTTTTTAAATCCCCCACCCTAATAGAGCTATCTGAGAGAGGTTTTTAGGAAGCTTCTAAGGCATTACAGACCCAAACAAAAAAAAACATTTGTCTACATGTCACATGCAAAACAAGGATAAATACCTCATTCAATCATTCTATGTCACCTTTAATTGTGAAATATAACTCGTTTTAACAAACATGCCTTACTAAAAACGTTACTTGTGTGCATTTTGAAGCAAAACAAAAAGCACTGATGTATTTTAAGATATGTCAGTGCAAGATGTTTTTAGTTTGGTCAGCTCTTACATTTATTTTAGTCTAGGACTAGTCTAATCCCTGTCTGGGAAACCACCCCAGAGTTGCTTGAACTTAAGACCAATCACCCCCGAGCAACAACACAAAATGATTAAATATATGTTCTCATGATTTATCAGGCCATTCCTTTCATCCTCACACTGGAGCATACATGGCAGGTGTAGTAAATATTTACCATAACAGTTTTTAATCAGGTTTTGTGCATGCTTTCTACCGGCCGGCTACTGAAATAAAAGTCTTCACAAAAGATTTCACAAAATGTCAAAGATAAGAGCAAAGACAAAGTTGAGACATTTCAGTCTTTTAATGGACAACATGATGTATGAAAGACCTAAAGAATTGGTCTACTCCTAAAGACTCCAATCAGGATTCCTGCACCTACTAGAAAGATGAATAAAGACTATTTCAGGAAATCATTCGTGCATCACAAGAATAGAGAGAATATATGAAGAGCTCAGATGCAAAACCCTCACAAAGTGCATGCAAAAATCTCTTCTAAAAAAAAGTTAACAGGTAAAAAAACTCCTGCAGCTCGACAATTGAAATCCAATATATGCATGCCATTGTTCATAAAATTATTCTGTGCACTTTGGTTAAAAAAAAAAGCAAGCACGCTGCGCCTTATAACGGATTCTACCAACAAACCGGTATTTCGGATTGGCCTGAGGCCGGGAAGTAGATTTGCATCCGAGCTCTTCATATACACAGTATAGATTATCTCGCACATAACAGTGTATCACTGGGTCCATCAGGTCAATGGAAAAACATACCATTGCAAGAAGTTAAGAAATGTAAACATTACCAGTATAGGTCCATTTAAAAAAAAAAAAAAAAACCAACATCACAAACCTCTCTCTTAGATCATTCTGGCATATTCGTCTAACATCATGATGAATCTTCCGTTATTATCAGAGGTCCCAACACAGAGTTTAGCACAAGCCCTTGAGCTGCTGTGGTCGAGACACATTGCATGTGAACTTAAACCAATTTTAAACAAATGATCATCAGTAAGGCTTTTTTTATTATTATACTATGGGGCTATTGAATTCTTTATTCTGATTGGTTGAGAAATGTTTGACGGGTATGCATCGTTTTTCAATAAACGCACACTTGACCCGTCAAATGTCTTAAAAATAGGCACCAGAGCAATGTTTGTTGTAACCGTGATATAAGAGGAATAATTGACTACGGTCCTTTGAATTATTCAAAAATAATGCAAACTCGCGGTGTAACTCTACATTGCATTACCACTTTTGGTGAACATGATTTTCGAATGATTCGAAGACCCGTCATTAATTATTCCTAGTGGTTGTGTAAAAAACGCTTTGTATTCAGGTTTACCAGATTGAGTATCTCTCCTTGATCTTTCTATACAAGTGGAATCACAACACTGACAAAGACTGTTCTTGGAAGGGTCATCCAGAAGCTCCCACCTGTTATTGAAACACCATTGTTAAATATTCTCACGTAAATCACAAAGCATCGTGCCGTAAAGAAACTTCAACTTACTCTCCTGTGGCTTTATTATAATTACAGGCTTTCTTTAATTCATTAAGATTGTCAGGGTCCCACGCGATTAATTTGCAGTGGATGTACACCTGCAAAAAGTAGGATGTCTGAAAATGACTACTGTGAATTCATAAAAAAACATGCATGCGTTTATCTATAAAAAAAAAAAAGTGTCTTCCTTCACCTCCTCTCCAGCAGCGAATTTAAAAGCCTGAAGATGAAGCAAGATTGAGGAGGATTGATACCTTGGTAGAAACGTCGAGTGGCTCTTCTTACCATCCACAAGACACCTATTACAGGTTTACATGAAATCAACAACATATGAACTTTAAAATTTAGCAAGAGAAGAGTCTCAATATTTTTAAATCAGTCAAAATGTACACACCCCTTATTGGCGATGATTGGGTATGTAAGGGTGTCTGGGTACATTTCAAGAGTTGTGCTGGCAACACATTCCTCTAAAAGCAGCAGCAGCGGCTGATGGGTTTGCTGGTCCACCCCAGCCCATATTGGAACAAAAGAATCCAGAGGAAAGATGTTGGATTCTGCAGGGCCACTAAACTCAGCTGGTTAGGGATAATGAAAGATGAGCGTTATTTTTAAAAAATATTAAAGCACTCACACTCAGGTTACTTACGGTTAAGAATTGCCATGTGAAAAGCCAGGTCTCCATGACCTTGTATCACACCAGATGTAGAGCTCTGGAAGTAAGGGATCCAAGCGTTTGGCCTGGAGACAGTATGAATTTCACATTTCACAAAAATAATTCAGAGTTTCTGGGAATACTTGTAGAAATGTGACATTATCTCACTTGTCACTGACACATCGAACAGGATAGGTGAAAGATGGAGGGTAAGGCTTTGGCAGTGGCCTGTAGGTTAATTTGTTCTCGTAAATGACATATTTCCATGTCGCCTGATTTAAGAAGAAAAATTCAACGTTTATCATCCCATCTGATCACACAAAACTTCCCAAACTAAACTTACCATTTGTTTAAATCCACAATCACTAAATTGAAAGATAAATTCTGCCTCCGCTTCACCAGTTGATGTATTTGAGAAGCGGGTTGGAAAGCAGTTACCCAGTAAAAGACGAGCTGGATTTCCTGTCATGGATTTGTTCACTTTCCAGGTAATGTGAACTGATTTTTCCGTACATACAATTTGGATATCTAAATTAGAAAAGAAATGGAAAGATACCTAAAATGTATCTTATTTAAAAAGTCTTCATTTTGATATTAGTTAAAAGTGCCGTAGAATGTTCAACTGCATTTACCTAGACATAGATGGATAATATGAGTTCTGTATATGGTAATGACATATCGTGAGCCACAAACACTATTGTTTCCTTCTAATGTAAACCTTGTGCATGCAAAACACAGGCCAATCTCAACATAACACAAAATGTTACGGTCAATGTGTGTGCCCCAACATTAAATTAATGTATATGTTGTTTCAATGCTAAAAACAAAGTTGTGACTGCTGAGTTAGCGCTATATGCTAGTTAATGCTATTTAATTCGTTTAAATTCTACTAAAGTTGTCCAAAAATGTCCATTAACAATCTCTTAATTTATTATTCCTTAAATTTCATATCTTCGTCAGATAAAGGCTCAAGCATAAGGTCTGTTTACTAATGTGAGCTACTGAACTGCTCTGAGAAACAGCCATTCAGAGCAGAGCTTAACATTAATATTCATGACCCTTTCAAATAAGGTAATAAGAGACAATTTCATTCTAAAGGCAAATCCTAGGGTTGTAAATGGACATGTAAAACCATCTCTAGTTAATTTGTGCACTAAATAAAGCAACATACATTCTATGATATCAGAGAACAATTTTAACATTATTTCAATGCATTATTTGGCACCTTTAACTTTATGCAATCGCGAAACATTTAACTTATTACCATCTTCGGCCATCCCAAGTGCTGTGGCAAAAACAAAAATGGAAATACATTGCCACAGACCATTCATGATCAGGCTTGTGAGTGCAAACCTTGTGAGGTGCAAACCAAACGCTTTAAGTGAGCAGCTGAATCATGTTACTTCCTCTAATCACTAATTTGCAACACCTGGTGCCACAACTGACAGGAAAAAGAAAAGTATTTACACATTCATTTGATTATATGCTCGTTATTGCATTACATTAAATCCTGGACGTAACTACCATTCCTATGTTCTGGGAGATAAATAATTTGTTTCGTTTTCTGACTTGCGCCCTATCTGACGCACGAAAGCGGAACCATCGTCACCAGCATACAGGAGCACCCGGACAATTTCTGATGTACAGGAAGTGGAGTCGCAATTCTCTTGTTGAATCTTTTCGCAAATTTTCATCGTTAAAATATTATTTATTTGCTCTCTTACTTATTTCATTTGTATGAGTTAAATTAGAGTTCCCAATATGTTGATTAAAGTGAAGGTAAGTGACTTTTTTCCGTTTTTAGCAAGCTGTTTTTTTATTACGAACATTAGAAATGGGTCTAGTGTTGAAATAAGTGTATGTAACATTTTATTATTTAATCCGTCAAACACATTATTTATTTTGTATATGTATAAATGCACAAGAGACATTCACATTTCCAGAATGTTTTTTTTTATTGATTTATTTGTGACTTTTCTGTTCTTGTGTAGACCCTCACAGGCAAAGAAATAGAAATTGACATCGAGCCTACAGACAAGGTAGGAGTTTATTTCTGTATCATTAAAATCATGTCATGTCTGTAAGAAACACTGTCAAAATGACATCATTACTGCTGCTTAGGACCTATTTTTTCCCTACCAAGGTGGAGAGAATTAAAGAGAGGGTGGAGGAAAAGGAGGGCATCCCACCACAACAGCAAAGACTGATTTACAGTGGAAAGCAAATGTAAGGTTAACCTTATATACACAAGAGTAAATCATAGTAATCATGCCGTTATTTATTTAAACTGTTTGTCTTACAGGAATGATGAGAAAACAGCTGCAGACTATAAGATTCAGGGAGGATCTGTTCTGCATTTAGTTCTGGCCCTCCGAGGAGGAGAGGACCTTCATTGTCCTAGCGGTCATCCTGTGTCTTTCGTGTAATCTGTACAACAAGGCTTGTAAATTTAAGAGGTTATGTCTATAAGAACAGACTTGCCAAAATGCCAGTGGACATTTGGCCATGTCTAAATCAGGGGTGGGTATTTGTGGTCCTGGAGGGGCACTTTCACAGGTCATTTCCATGTAATCCTGCAGCCTTTGGTTAGATTTTTTAGGTGTGTTTGATTTTGGTTGGAGCTGAACTTTGCAGGACAGTGGCTCGCCAGGACCACAAATGCCCACCCCGATCGAATTGTTGTTAGTGTTGCCTAGGATCCTTGTTTAAGTGGGCCTAATGCAGATGAATTCTGAACACTGTTTACAACCTGTGAATTTGGGTTTAATGTGAAGTTTATCTCCATGGCGTACAGCTGCAGTATTTGACACAATTGCACTGGGAGGGAAGTTTTATTTCTGTTTCAGGATAAACACTGCTTCCTTTGTAACATGTTTAAAAATCAGTAGTGCTTGTTTAAATTTTACTTTTTAAAGGTGGTAACTAAAAACACTGCACCCAATAGTCTTGTCTCAAACAGCTATGAGATGTTCTCCATCCTAAAAAAAAACTGCTTAAAAGCAATGCATAATATTATATATGTGTTTATTGTATGAAAAATGCATTAAACAATGTATAATTATGGTTTCACACACACAATGAGTTTGAGAAGAATGATTAGGACTTTATAAATATATGAGAATGTAATGTGAAACTTGTCTGTGTCAGTAAAACTATACATCTGTGCCACAGGAATATCCTGAGAGAAAGGGGTTAACATCCAAAGAGAAAGGTTAAAGAATGACGAGAGGTGATTTATAACAATAAGGCAATTTGATCTTAACTGACATCACATCTTATGTTATTAGTTTTCAGAGTAGACTAACTGGTTAGGAGGCTTAACATGCAGAACATCTGCCTACATAGTAGTGATGGGAGAAACTAAGCTCGTCGAAGCTTCAAATCAATTGAACCAATTTCTTTAAAAAAAAATTCACAATCATTTTAAGATTTTTCTAAAAATATGTTTTTGAGAAACAATTATTTAACCTAAAAACTTTAGATAAAAGTGTATTCTGTGTTTTTAGTTTAATTCAGGGCAAACAGTATATTAACACTTTAAAATCTGTATAAAAACAAAAAGAAGGCAAAATATTACTTGCATAATAAAACTGACTCAAGTTAACCTAACCATATGACACTGGTCAATGGGTTTGCTTTGTGATCAATCTCCCAGTGGTGAACAGGTGGATTTTCGAAACAGTTATGATGTAATGAAGCCTCGTTTGCTAAAATCACATGACTTGGCCAGTTTGAAACACACTCCGAACCACTGATTCACAACAAAGATTCGTAAATGTTTTGAGGCTTCATGAAGCAGTGCTTCAAATCGCCCATCACTACTACATAGGAATTAATCTGGTTACTTCAGATAAAACCTGAAACTCAAGTTCATATACGCCCTGTCCCAAAAGGCACACTCCGGACTTGTGGTCCTCCTCAGAGTCCACACTTTGATGACATCACGTAGTCCAGACTTTAGGGACCCTTGATGCGAGTCCACGTGGGTGCACCGGAGTCGTATTTTGGGACAGACTCGAGCATCACACCGGAAATAGGTGGAGAAGTTGCCCGTCAGTGTGAACTCCTCCCTTCCCTCGTCTGATTGCCCTTTTGCAAGGACTTCTGGGTTGGGAAAGTGCGTGAAGACTGCTGCAGTGCGGGCTTCGCTGAAGACCGCATCAAGGGGGGAAAGGAGGCGCTGATGAGCACACTTCAAAGCGTAAAAATGACAGATGGGACACCCTACGGACTCATAGACTAAGCGAGAACGCGCAATTTAAGGCTACGAGACCAAAAGTCCACATGAAGTGCGCCATTTGGGACAGGGCCTTACTTGTTAACAGATTGATTTTTAGGGGTGGTTTCCCAGACTTCAGGTTCAAGACTAATCCCAGACTAAAATGCTTCTTTGATTGGTTTTAACTGAAAACATCAACATACCTGAAAACATTGTTTGTCCCATACAAGTAAAGTTTGTAAAAACAAAAAGTCCTAATGGAAACCACCTCCTGTGTGGCATGGTGCAAAGAGCTTAAAAATGTGTGAATTAGTTTGAGTATTTACTCTCTGAATGTTCAAAAACATCTGTCATATAAAATCTGTGCTGAGACAGCACTTCAGTTCACGTCTACCAGCAATAATCAATGACTTGTGTCATGTAGCCAAAAGACAGAGCTGAAAGACAGCTGCCAGATAGCGTAGTGTCTGTCTTGATGAAACAGATGACATGAAGCTTCGCCTCAAGGTGGACTGGACTTATGCAGGTCTTTCACAAGGGGCTCACTTATGGCTGTCACTTCCAGACAGGGCTTGGAAAGGAGTCGATCTGTACCATGTCCTGACACATTGTGCCCTGATGAGAGTAAGACACTCGGACTCGCATCTTTAGGCTCACCTGTAGAAAAATAAAAACGGTCAAGCAATATACATGGAAGTATATTATGGAAGTATTATGATAAATGATGATAAACACACCTTAAATTCCATAGTATTTGTTTTTCCTACTATGGAAGTCAATGGTTATAATGAGCTGTGTGTTTACCATCATTTATTAAAATATCTTCTTGTGTGTTCAACCGAAAAAAGAAATTCATACAGATTTAGAACAACATGAGAATGAGTAAATATTGACAGAATTTTCATTTTTGTTTGAACTCTCTTTAATAAATTGTTTTATATTTGGTCCAGACCAAAAGAAGCAAACTACAAGTATGAAATGCCCTAAAGGGAACAGACTTGCCTTGTTAGGGTTGTTGAGTAAAACAGTTTGTGTGACTTGACCGAGGCCGTGGGCTGGAATCACATTACCACTCGGAGCCTTCATTTGCAGCTGAACACTCTGAGGGAAAATATTATTTATAACACTTAATTTCATAACTTAAATTATTTAAGTTATCAGTATGTACTTAATAAGTTATGTACTGTATGTAGGCATGTACAGACCTTTGGTACTGCTGCTTGCAGAGTGAAGTTGGTGATGTCATTCATAGTGGAGTTAGAAGCAATGAGGGTGACTGTGACATCTGTTTCTGTCTGTCTGTCACATTGTAACTTTAGGGTTATTCCATTCTTCTCGTAGACCGTCTCATTGGGAACCACTAACAAGTGAGCACACAAAATTATAATATAAATATCAACCATGACCAAATGCTGGGGGAGCTTTTATATTCTCACCTGGCGTAGGCTCCAGTCCTCCCAGAAGGTCAAGAAGATCTCCAGCACTAGAAGTAGTTAATGGTGGAGTGCTCGTAAGGGCCGGGATGGGCGTATCGGTTCCACCCAAGAGATCCAAAAGGTCACACACCTTTAACAAACAGCAAGTGGAAGATAAAGACAAAAACTTTCAAAACTAGTGTCTGAAAACATATTATCTTCCAATTACCTCGCTTGTCGATTGGGAGGGTAATCCTGCCTCAACTGGTTTGGATAGTTCAGGCTCCTTAACCAGATCTCCTGTTATGTCTCCATTGGTGTGGCCAGGTGAGTTTTTATCCATCACTGGCATTCTCTCTAACACTGCAGCTCTGAGAGGAATATAATATACTTTACAATAAACATAAGGGAAAAATTTAAATAAGAGGAATCAAATATTTGGGTGTACCTCATGTGGTCATATTTCTTAAAGAGCGCATTATACTCCACTGCCCTTTGTTGAAGTTCCAGGTCAATACAGCTGCCGTATATACTGACAATACTTCTGATTCGACTGAAACGGTGATAAGTAAAAGATTATGACAAATAAAGGCATGAAAATATAAGTTAATATTAAAACAATGTAAGTTTTCTCACTCGACATTATCTGTGATGCGAGTGCTCAGCTTCATGGTAGCAGTGAGCGCAAAGCCTCGGGTTGCCGGTGATGACATGTGAGAATGTAAAACTGTTTCTAAAGCATCCAAGACGTCATCCTCTGTAACCTAGTGACAGGAAATATCCAGAAAAACTCCTTAAATCTAGTTAGGTCTCAGTACAGGGATTGTATCAGAAAAACATTATCCTGCTACTATAATAAATGGGTCAATGACAAAACAAGCTCCTTAAACCTGTAATGCATATTTATGAGTCTGGAGAGTTTTGTTTATTGAATGACATTTCAGTATATTTTTATGATTTTTGTCACAATATTTTTGATATCTATTCAAAAACATGTCAGGTGGTACATCCAATCATTATCTATTAGCCAATTTTAATGCACTCTGTGTCATGCTGATTGTTTATTTGATAGTGGTATTAAAAATTATAATCCTGAAAACAGTTTAAAGGAATAAAGCAACTTGAACATAAAACTAACATTTAAGAACTATACATTTAAGAACAATAAAAAAATTTTTTAAACCACCTTAAATAAATAATAATAATAAATAATAAGGTTTTTGCATTTATTAAAACAAAAATGATTAGCTTAATTTTTAGCTTATTAAAATGATTTTTTAAAATGTTTTTTATTGGGGCATGTAAACGCGTAAAACAGTTTTCTTTTATCGGGGAAAGCCCATAAACGGCATAAGCAAAAACCGATTGGCACAAGTAGTTTTTTGCTCATTACCCCGATTTCACGTGGCATGTAAACACCTTAAACGGCTTTATCACGGTTTTGTCCATGTGCGCATGTCTCTGCGTGTGAAAGATAAACATCACACGCGGAAGTAAGCGCAAAGTAACACATAAAAGTCTCCCACCAAACGTGGGGCATCGCGTTTAACGCTCTAGATTACTCGCAGAACTTAACTTCGTGTCATGCGAATTTTTCGCTTGAGTTGAATATTTTCAACTTGGGCCCAGACGCGTTATATTCAAAAATATTCAACTCAAGCGAAAAATTCGCATGACACGAAGTTAAGTTCTGCGAGTAATCTAGAGCGATAAACGTGATGCCCCGCGTTTGGTGTGTACGTAGCATAATTGTACCACACGACGACGTGTCTGAGCGCATCTTTGCATTGACTTTGTATGTAATCTACTCGTGCAAATCGTTGAACTCGCATTTGGTGTCAACCCACAGTTACAGGTTCTGCAGACACAAGAAGTAATAAAACAGTATAACTAAAGACAGATATGCTGTAGGCTTTTTAAAGAACTATTATATACTATAGGCGTGATGTCACTGCCTGCGAGAAACCTGACAAATCTCCAAGTCCCATGTAAACGTTGTTGTCTGCATAGCCGGCTTATTGATTTGCATGTAAAAGCATGAAAACAGTTTTCTTTATTAAGCATTTTTGCTAATTATCCGCTTATTCTGTGCATGTAAACACACTCAATGATGGTGGTTTGATGCAATTCAAAATCAATTGTGCTGTGAATTATTTTTTCTCTGTAGCGCAGATTAAGGGGTGGTATTATTATAATAATGACATCAAAAGAGGAGCCAAATTTCAATGACCTATTTTTCACGTGCTTGCAGAGAATGGTTTACCAAAACTAAGTTACTGGGTTGATCTTTTCATATTTTCTAGGTTGATAGAAGCACTGGGGACACAATTATAGCACTTAAACATGGAAAAAGTCAGATTTTCATGCCATGGCCCCTTTAACTACTTGGATGCTGGTATAAGATTTTGCTTGTGATCAGAATCATAAATATACCTTTTAAATAAAATTAAAATGTGTTTGATAAAACAAAACTTGTTCTAGTTTTACATTGGTTGTACCACCTGACAAAAAAAATGTACCAACCCATCCAACCCATTACCGTAAAGTAGCTATTTTATCAGTATTTGAGAGAAATCTACAAACTTCTCATTCAGCCATAAAGACCACCTGGGGTTCACTGGATAATGTGATATCATGTTTACTGTTTATACTTGTTAATGTTAACTTATTAATAAAAGGCCCATGATTTTGGTTGTACCACCCTGACATTTGAAAACCAAATAGTTTGACACAAGTTTTTCATTATCCTAACAACTACTGATATTCATGAAATTTGTATATAGGAATGATTTCAAACATAATATAATGCCAAAGTAGCTTATTTTGAATTTTTTATAATTTAAACACCATTTTTAATAGTTGCGTTCTAAGTAACTGCTAATTTGTATGGACAGTTGCCCTTCTGGCAAGTTTGAGATCCCAAAGCAATTAGTAATGAATTATTATTAAAAATACTGAAAATGAATTTAAACTAAATGGGCTTTACAGACTAAAGTGACATGTGTCATAATTGTATCAAGTAATTTATATAATAAATAATGCCCCATGCCATGTCATTGACCCATATATGACATGCAAAAATGTCTACGTCTAAACTGCTGTTTCTTTACCTGCACAGCTTCAATCTCCTCACATTCTCCTTTGAGCAGCAGGTCTCCATATTCTCCTATACACCAGCACGCTACCTGGACCAAAGATTGCTACACACATACAAACTGTGTATTACACACAAACATTTGCTTATAGCAGATATGAACACAATGATCTATGAGTCAACAAGCAGATGTGTTTCTCAAAACCGAGAAAAAGGATTGCAAGAAAGCGCTCTGTGTATCATCACAGGCCCTTATTTTATGTGTAATAATAACAAAGAAACATTTCCTTACTTGTGAAATATCTTTAACCAGTGCTCTATAGAGCTTTTGAACAGTGTAACAGTGTAGCTCAGAGGCAGTTGTGATGAGTTGGATTAGGTTGGGCACGGTCTCATCTCTTACGTCGCCCCCTGCCTAAGAGAAAGGGTACTGCATTAAAAACTTCACACAGTCAAAAGAATAGTTCACACAAAAATGAAATTTGTCTCATATATATATATATGTGAAGGTTTGAGGGAGAGTAAAATATATGAATTCCATCAACTAAAACTGTAAAAATATCTTTCACTTAAAGCAACACCAAAGAGTTTTTTTACCTTAAAATAACATTTCCAAATAAGTTTCAGTGGTTCATCCACTCAAAAAAGGGTAAATGGCATTTTCACATTCGCTTTGCAGCCCTCTATTGGCCAAAACCGCACTAAATAAGTTTCCAACCGTCGGGTAGTGGTTCTGTAGTCCGAGTGAAAACTACAAAAATCAGAGCCAGCTATGCGGCAGTATTTACGACAGTGGTAATGAACAATTATGCTTCTAGCCTGTAGGGGGAGCAAAAAGCAATAAGTCTTTAGTGTTGCTTTAATAAACATGCATAGGTCCCAAAATCAGTGGCGGCTGGTGCTGAAATTTTTTATTTTTTTGGTTGGGAGCAAACAAACTTAAAATCAAACTTTTACTGTAGTAATGCAAGACCGTAACTAGCCATTGTGAAATCAAGGCAACCCCTATAATTACAGGACACAAGACAGCATTATTTATTTGTGAACAGTGGCGGCTGGTGACTTCTTTTTCTGAGGGCGCACGATGCGAAGTTCGTCACAACATGTATGTAGCCCGTCATGTGTGTGGTACGTAATTTCATAATATGTGTTCTGCACTTTGAGAGATCGTATGTGCATCACGTGTCCTGCCAAAATAAGTGTCTGCTGCAGACGCGTCAAAGGGTTTATGATAAAAGAGACGCTCGCGTTTGCCAGATACTCGCATAATCTCATGCGTAATCAGAGTTTAATGTTAAGGGAGTGTCTTTTGGAACATGAGCGTCTCTTTTATCATAAACGGTTTTGATGCGTGTGCAGCAGGCACTTATTTTGACAAAACACGTGATGCACACATGATCTCTCAACACGCAGGACACATATTTTGGAAAAGGGAACAACACACATGATACTCCGAACACTTATTTTGAATTCGCGCCCCTCGGATGAGGAGTCACGAGCCGCCACTGTTTGTGAATGAGATGATCTATTAGAGAACCGATTTTAGTTTATGAGGTATGTAACAAGTTGGGTTGTGTAGTAGCGTGGCTATTTACCGTGGTGAGCACATGCAGGATGGTATCAATGTGCCAGCGCTTAGAAGGGGCATACCTGACCGAAACACAGAGAGAGAGAGAGAGAGACAAACTGTTGATCAGCACCTGTGATTTGCCAGATAAACATCACAGGAGAGACACATGTTAACATAAAAAATTCAAAAGATGATGATATATTTTTTTGATTTCGATCTTTCGAGGCATGACCTTACATAGTACTTACTTACTTAATATTGAAGCTATTAGGGTGATTCTCGCGAAATTAGGGGCTGTCCACACGGAGACGCGTATCACTGTATACGTATAAATTTGTTATCGTATTGGCGTTTCATCCACACGGATCCGGCGTTTTGGGAGACTGAATCCGCTATTTTTTGAAACCGGGTCCTAAAGTGGATAAATCTGAAACCGACACCCTTGCGGTTTCGTCTGTACAGCCAATCCGTATATTTTGTGAAGCGAAAACTTCATCACATCACGTGTCGGAAGCGTCACACGTAACAGCAACAACAATAACGGCGGACTACATGATTGTGTTCGTGCTACAGAAGCTACTAAGCCTACTAGCTTTACTACAGCAAAATCTATTGCTTCTATGCAATTGTGGTGACCAACAAGCGATAATGGACAACACCATACGTTGGTTATGCGCATGCTCAAAGTCTTCTTCTCCATGTATAGTGTATATCTGTGGCAGAATTACAGCGCCCCATACTGGTCCGGCATATATATTACACCGCTTTCAGTCGGTTTCAGTGGTTTCGTGTTTACGGATAATTTTTTTAGAGCAAGGAAAAAAAATGATCTGATAGGGAATGCACCGGCTTCGTGTGGACATAGCGTTAGACTTATGAGGTGTCATGAAAGATTTAAAAAAAGTAAATGCTATCAAAATAAGAAGCATTCAGTTACAAACATCTCTTCACGTATTATTTTGTACATGATTTCAAATGACATCATACAAACCAAACTACCGCAACATGATATTACATTAAATATATGCATTTACAAACTCATGTTTCGGTAATGAGAACTAAAAAGTTGTCTAGGTACTATGACAAATAAAATGTAAACTTTTATCTGGAGTGAAAAAATAAGAACCGCTTACCAGGTAGCCATCTTGAGTGTCACACTCAATTATGTCCCTTCCAACAAATTTTTTTTTTTTTTTTTGAAAATGTTAGTTTCTTGAGGGCTTAAACAATGATTGAAAATGCTGAGAATGAGAAATTTTTTCTTGGACACATTTATATTCCTTATTATTGTCACTACATTTACCAATGATCACCAAACACCATGTATGGTTATAGTATAACATGCACTGAAGCTTTTTATTTTTTAATTATAAATATTTTCATATGAAAGAACCTAAATCTGGTCATGGAGACATTGCGGTAATAAAAATCTTCCCCTTAAATGTGGAAAAAAAATTGGTTTGTATGACGTCATTTAAAATCATGTGCAAAATAGTACATGAAGAGATGTTTGTAACTGTAGGCTGCTTATTTTGATACTCTTATTTTGCATTTACTTTTTTATCAAAATGTTTCATGACACCTCATAAGTCTAAATTCGCGAAAATCACCCATTAAGGTTATTTTTCACACAATGTTCATTACATTATGTAGGATGAGTTTAAGTAAAAGAGTTTATCACAACAAATGACTTTAGCTGGGTTTACACTGACTGGGTCACAAACTGTCAGACTTTAACTGCGCAGGGTGACAAGCTTTAGTCTGCATACTGTACGAGTGATACACTGAATAATTATCCACAAACATGTGAACTTTTAATAGATGACACTAAATGTGAATTCGAATCGACTGATGATACCTTTCGGCAGCGTTGAAGATGCCAGAGGCAGCTTGAGATCGAAGCTCGACGGGAGAGGTTGAAAGAAAAATAAGGAGCTCCTTCATCATTAAGCGAATGTTCGCAGCCGACACCAGAGCGAGTGACAGTTCTAAAGCTCGACTGAAGAAAAAAAGCAGAAGAGATCAGAACTGCATCTGTTGTATACTTATATTTTTGTTAATAAAACATATATATGAATACCGTTTCACCGAGGTGTCTTGGTCTTTCAGGCAGTCCACAATAGTGCCCCTGTGCCGCTGCACTGCATTGTGGTCCGTCTGCACTATCTTCTGGAGTGATGTCATCGATATATAACTGCAACGGACATAAGAGGGGACAGAACAAGTGAATTTAATACAACTGGATAAGCTTAACCAAATATTCCTCTTTATTAACTAAAACTAGTTTATTTATACCATATTCGTGTTTTGTTAAAGGTCTGTACTAAGACACGTATGATGACTAGTGGTGTAAGTAAATATTAATAAATGTGAAAAAAAAACAATACAAGAGTTCTTTTAAACCCTGATTGCTAGATTGCAGTCATCTGATTTCTAGACAATAACTGAATCAACCAGAAAAACTGGCTATCCCTGTTTGTCTCTGCAGGCCTCATTCTGATTGGCCAACACTAAAAGAGATCAGTCTGCAGTCAGGTCACACATCACTGGTGACAGCAGTGTAGATTCAGCATAAAACTGTGTTTATAAACAAATAAACTGCTTTAGATTTGTCAATCAGACCCAAAAATGTACTACTTTTACTTTAAGACAAATCTTAATGTGACAGCAAATAATAATATCCAATCCCCACTTCAAAAAAACAACAACAAAACGCTAAAAAGATTTGTTTTTCGAGACTCATGTTTAATCATGCGCAAATAACCAGGGGTGGTTGCAACAGCCGGACGTTAAGAAGTTGGGTGTAAGTCCTACGTCGAGCTTAGCTACGTCTGACATTGTGAAAAATATTTACGCGTGTTGCACCATCTGAAACTATGACCAGACGCAGCTACGCTCAGCGTAGATGATGCGCGCCCCCGTGTATGCGTTTAACCACTGTGATATTTAGATGCCATTCGAGTTTACTATGGTAAAAAACGTACACTTACTGCCGTCAGCTAATAGATGATATATGAGAGGTTTCCTCATGTTTACCAGTGCGTCACGTGCAGACCCATCAAACACATTAACAAAAGCCTTTACTGTTCGCACAAAAGGTGTATAATAGTTTGCAGATTCATTATAACAGCTCAAGTTTAAAACAAAATTAAATGAAAGCTTTTAATAAGCTCTACAGTGTCTTTGTAAGTATTTATGTATTTTATTTTATAATTCATTGGCGGTCTCTTTCCATGCATGAAAACACATTGCTCGCGTATCCTGTGCCCATGTCTCGTCACATTTCATTATTTCTATTTTTGCCATAAAAAAGTCTCTCTCTTGGTCGCTCTCCTCCTTCGTGACTAACAACTTTATCATAAGACGTCCCACATGACAGTTTCCCTGATTTCAGCCAGTTAAGCATATTTATAATATATATGGAATGAATGAAACGAGTTGGCACGCATATAGCGGCTGCAGTGCATAACAGAAGAGCAGTGCGTAGAAAAAGACAGCAGCTGTCTTCTACGCTTCTATCATAAACTAATTAATTATAGTTTTTTATTTAAAATAAAAGCGATTACAAAGGAAATGTTTACTGTTCATTTTTTTTATTTATTTATTGTATGGAAAAATCCCACTTAAAGAAACAGACCGCCATTACATTTTTCCTCTAGCGCACCCCCTGGTGGCACCACACTTTGGGAATCCCTGTCCTAGAGAATAGTGTTCTTCAAATTTTATACAGTAGCAACAGTTTGGGCAAAGCACCTTTTTTATTTCAACATTACAATGCTACTATTTACAAACAAAGCAAGGTCCCAGACCTGAACCCAGCGGAACACCTTTAGTTTGACTTGCAAGCTTTCACCCAAACACTCATCCCCCTAACTTATCAATGACGTGTATACAGGTATTGTAATTTTAGGATAGAAGAAGGCTCTTCCAAAACCGTTGCAATAAAGATGGAAACAAAATTCTTTTAAAATGTTATTGGATGGTGTATTGGAATTATTGGAATAGATTGTTAAGTTTATTATTAGAAGGGGCCATCCCTATACCTTTGTCTATATAGTGTAAATGCAAAAGCATACCGAATATTCCTGTCATTATTAAGAAGAAACCTCCCCAGAATGTTTACAGCAAGGACCTTAAAGACACAAATATATACAATTATGAGAATAAGTTAGATTTGTAGATTATGTTAACATTCTCAATCAACATAATAAAGCTAAAAAATACAATTCATGTGAAATCATGACTAACCCTAAGCCCACTCTCTGAGTTGATGTCCATGATAGTTAAAACTGTTTCATACAGCACAGCACTGCCCGCAGTCTTACTGCTGTCTGTATTTGTGGCCACCTGTTTATCAAAACCAAGTGAATCAAACAAACACATGTAAATTCAGCTTAAACTATGGATAGGGTTGCAAACCTTAGGAATTTTGGAAACCTTAATTAATTATTAAAATAAAAATATACATTTGACAATTATCTGACACATCTTCATCCCTGTGCCACAATTCCCATATATTCCTGTGTAATTTCCATGTAAAGTTTCCAAAATTCCCCAGAATTTTCAACCCTAACTATTACACAAAAGACATTCTGTGTAAAACTGTGGATTAGATGTTGTGTTTGTTTTACCATACCTGTGCCAGCAAGTCATTCATGGCTTCACTAGCAGCATCATTATTGTGTCCCAAAATCCTTAGCAACCGAAGAATGCGCACCTGAGGGCGAAATTATTTATTTTTAATTCATGCCATTTAATTCCCCTCTTGACTTTGCATGTTAACATAAGAATATGTATCGGTTGCATAGTGATGCTGGACGTCACACCTGTAAAAAGGGGTCGCTGATACCAGCTATGTTATGTTCTGGAGAATAGCTGGATGTCACAAGACTTCTCATAATCTGAACCAGATCTGGCACAGCCTAATGGGAAACACAAAAAAATATATATTTTCCAGACCTGACAGTCCAAGTAAATGTTTTGGGTCAAATTCATTTACTGACCTTGCGAAACTGCCCAAGAGTATCATGGTTCTTCTCACACAATTCAGTTATTAAAACTACAGCACCGTGTAAAACTCCTGTGAACGCAGCCAGATGGCATTATTTTGCAATAAACAAATATAAAACCACCACCATATTAAATGCCAAACGCGTATAAGACCTAAAGAAGTAAAAAAGCAAAGTAACAAACCATGGTTCTTCTCTGACAACAAAGACTTTGCTGATGGTGTGAACAGTTCTCCAAGCTCTGGGACTTTTCTTACGATGTGAACAGCACACAGGATGGCCTAAATAACAAACAACATCATCGATTTGAACATGTTGAGTTAGTTTTGGATGCAGATTAAACTTTATTTAAGATGTTTATCGACATTTAATGTCACGAGCTGACCTTTTTCTTGATATACGAATTAGAGGCCCTGAGTAGTCGTTCGATCTCTGGTGCCAGATCTCGACACATCCCAGCTGAGCCCATGCATCCCAAAGTACACAGAGCCAGAGACTGAACATACTGACTGCTATGAGACAGATCACTAACATAGAAAAAAATCCACAGTCAACACAATTCAAAGCTATAGAAGAAGTAGAAATAATTACACATAAAGGAAAAGAAAAATGTAAATGATTATACATTGTAGCTAAAAACAAACAAACAAAATATTAGTAAAAACCTAAGATTTACCATGAACAAATATTGTGTTTCTGGTTCACAGTAAGTCAAGTTGATGCAATAGGTGGGGTTAATTGTAACAAACAAAGGGTTTGTTGTAAAACCTGCTAGAAAATGTAGTTTAAACATAAATAATTCACTAAATTCTGTCTATATACTGAAGGTGGATATTGTTGAAAATTTGTCTAGTTTTTAGACAAAAAACAAAGCAAAAATATACCTGCCAATGGGGTGAAAAAATTATTCTTGAATTAAGTGTTTAAGAAAAAAGTTTATTTCATTTCTTTCTTTCTTTGCTTGTTTTAGCCCAAATTCACTTAAATTGTATATTGGTTGTCTAAAAACTAGACAAATTTTCTTAGGTCATTTTGCTCATCAGGAAAATACATCTTGATTTAAAGGTGCAGTGTGTAAATTTTAGCGGCATCTAGTGGTGAGGTTGCGAATTGCAACCAACGGCTCAGTCCACCATTCACCGAAACGCATAGAGAAACTACGGTAGCCGCCACAGGACAAACATGTCATCGTCGAAGACAACTTAGTAAAAAAAGTTTGTCCATTAAAGACGCTCTAAGCGAATTTACGCGTTTTAGGCCATAACTTTTTTTGTTTCATACAGTAAACATCTCCTCACTATCTGCTAGCTGCCTGTCCCCTGAACACACTGTAAAAAAACGCAGTGTCTGTAGACAGCCCAGGCTCCACAAACGGCAACAAAAACAAAGTGCCGCAGTCTACAATCACGAAACATAACAAACATGTTTCAGCCAATAAACGACAAGAAGGATTTGGGGGTGGGGTTTAGGGGGTAAGTGCGTGTGAGGAATCATGGAAGGGGCAAGGGGGAGAGTAAGAGAGAGGGAGGGGGAGGAGTTAGCTACGCTCCGTTTTGTTTGACAACACTACGAACGTCAACAAGAAGTGCCGTAACACAGATTCATTTAGAGCGCCTTTATGGGCTGTTGTAGAAAGATGGCGGCACAAAATGGCGACTTCCATGTAAGGGGACCCGCGGTGTATGTAGATAAAAACAACTTATTCTGAGGAAATAATACTAAGTAAGAAAGTCATTTTTTGCAGTGTATATATGTTGTGTTTCTGTAGATCAATTGGTAGAGCATTGAATTAGCAGCGCAAATGATCATGAGTTCGGTTCCCACAAAAACATAAAATGTAATGCATTGTAAGTTGCATTAGATAAACATCTCTGCCAAATGCATAAGTGTAAAACTGTGTAGTATTTACTTTTTAATAGAGTTGGTCATCAAAAGACTTGCATCCTGTTTCTCATCCAACAGCATCATTGCTCCCAGGTAACCAATCCGCTTCTCGCTGTATCTGGGACTGGCGATTAGACGTACACACTCCATCTGCACAAGCAAACACTAAAGTCATTACCATCAATATATCAAAACAGATAACACGACAATCATTTAAGTTGTACAGGAATTATCTATTCCAGATAAAAGCTTGCAAAAATGTAAAGTAGATATTAAAATGTGATTTTTTTACATATTCAAACAACAGGTGCTCGTATACCTGGCCAAAATGTGCAGGGTACCCCAGCATGTGCACATACAGTAGCTTTGCCAGGCTGTGCGATCGCTCCCCATTGTCACCCTGTCGAAACTGTGCCCGTATATCCGCACACTCTCGCTGGATGATGCCCCGTTCCTCACCCTGCGTCCGAGCACTGCGGATGACCCGGATCAACTCCGGCAAACGCACTGATGGACTCATGACTGTATCTGTAATCACAAATATGGAGAAACACCTGTATCATAAAGGTTCATAGCTGTTAAAAACAAGGGATTTGCATTAGTACTTTTACTAAATAGCATGGTTTAAATATGGTTACTATAGTAATTTGTGGTATGGTTTTCCTACAGACCAATAAACTATGGTTACTATACACATGTATATTTTGTCAATTCTTGTAAACCCTGTGGCTGGTTTGTTTTGTCCATGATGATAATGGTGTTAATGATAATACACCTGCCCTCATCTCTGATCTTCCCATGATAACTACATACATTCCTGCCACTAGGCCTTCATGAGACGAAAAATTAAACGCTTACTGTACAGTTTTCACGTCACATTATCGTTTTAACATCTTATACATCCATCTTCATGTATTATTTACATCGCAGCGCGTGCTCTCATCTAACGTTAGCCAGTTTGCTTCGACCCTCATTCACACATGCTGGCTTTGAGTGTGTACGTCAAAAATAACCATTTTAAACGCTAGTATCTATAAATGTCGACAGGAAATATCTATAAAAAAAGACTCGATGACAACAACGCGTGTCAATTCTCGCAGATGTCTGTCGGGAATTAAAGTAACGTTATAATAAAGTGTTACATCAAATACTTTCACTGGCAAGCATCAAGTTTTGAAGCCTAGGTACGGCTGACAACCAACCCGTGCTGTTCCTCACATCTGATCATCGGGATCATCGTCTTACCTTTGGTGCCTGACAGCTGTTCGGTCTGAAATGTATCCGCACTATCTCAACCGAGTTTTCCCGTGATGTCACCCTGACACGATGCTATATTGAACAAATAACTGCGACCGTATTTACAAATATGTTTGTAAGACACATAGTAGGCTACAGCACAACTTCCGACATCCGGGTGTGCCATTCATTCCCTGTTCCGTGCGTGCGGCCGTTGTGGAAGTGTGCGCGTGTACTTAAAGGACCCGCGCACGCTTTAACGTTAGTGATGTTTTATGCATTATCAAAATTAAAATTACTTTCCTTTTCAGTGACGTGGCTGACATTCCTTTGACCATTTTTTGTTCAGGAGCTTAAAGATTTTGCTTACTGCAGGTTGATTTTAATTTTGAACGTAAAACTGCAATCTGTAACTGTTTAGGTAAAAATAAACAAACGTATGGAAATAACTAAAAAAGAATTGTGTTCAAAATTGTTTCCTTATCCCAATGCGCAACAATAGCCTCACAATAATAATGTTTTTTTTTTTTTTTTGTATTGAGCTTGGGTACGACTTTTTTACTCAATATAAAAAATAATTACGTCAAGGGCGAAACTAGTCCCTCTTCTGAATGAAAATGAA